>NC_052532.1:94955382-95265025 GCF_016699485.2 Gallus gallus
TTACCTTATGAGTAGCATTTGAAAGGGAAGTAAAATCTGCAAGAGGGTTAATTAGTTAATACAAAGGCTTTGATTGTAATACTCAATGATTAAAATGATTAAAAGTTGTGGGAATCTTGCTGGTATTGTTAATTTTATGTTGTAACTGAAAAAAAAATGAGAAAGTGTGATTTCTCTTACTCTTTTGTTTTATACAAAAACAACAGAAAGGGCAAGAAATTTATATATATATAATTAAGAAGGAAAGAGAACTTGGGTGATTCTCTTTTGTTTTAAAACCTTATAGCTCATTATTTTCTTTATCTTTTGTCACATAATGACAATTCTTATTGAAGTGTAAAGATGCTGTACATTCTTCAGCTTTGCAACTTCTCTATTTTGTGTTTTGGTTGTATTATATTCAGTTGTATCTAAACTAGAATAACCAATGGAGAAGGCAAATACAGTGCGAATTTTCCAGTAGTGCCAGTTATCAGAAGTTTTTGCAAACCAGGGATGTCAATATAGGTCTGTCTACATTAATATCATACTGGTGGTGATAGAAGGCAACTAATTCCTGTATAATATATACCCAACTAATTATTTTTTCCAAATAAAAGCAGTCTACCACTATTTTTTTATGGTATAAAGATGGGCAGCTTCCTAGAGCTACCCACACAGATGTGTGGTAGTAACAGTCAGGGGAAAAAAAAATACCATTGTAGAAGACAGAAGCTTTGAAAATTGTTTAAATAAATATCAGTTATTTAAAAAGCAATTGGACTAAAACCATCTTGCATGTTTTCAATAAATTAGTCTGTTTCAATATTTTATTTATAAAGTACTTCCAGGAAAAATGTTTTGCTTAATAACATTCTTTGTATGAACAGTTTAAAGATACAATAAAAATATTTCAGAATTCATTAATCAAAGTATGACTTAGATTATCCAGTTGAGATACAAGGTAATAGTTGTTTATGAATTCTGGAGGAGCCAAAGAACACTGTTGGTTTTTTGTTTTTTTTGTTAAAGTTTATTATATTTTATTTTATTTATTACATATTATAGTACATATTATAGGCACCTCCTGACATACATCCAGGTCTCATTCCAATGCATCCTGATAGTCTCCAAGCCAAATTTTCCACTAGAAGGATAAGTAAGAAGAGTTGTTAGTGTGTTTCTGCATTCTCCTTAGTCTAGAACAAGTGGGAGATCAGAACTATGACGTGTGTCTGTGCTGAATTTGGTCATGTTAAATTACAATTTTCAGTAGTTTACTATTGAAGTGATTCTGAACTACATTGTTGCACTTACTGGAACTCTTTTTTTTCCCCTTATATAGACATTGTTTCTGCCTAATGTTTTAAAGAAATTCATCTGAAAGTTTTGTTTTGCCCCCAGATATGAGAAAAAGAAATAATAATAATAAAATCTCTAAAGGCTGAGCTCTACAAAGAGAAAACTGAAGGTGAGATGGAATGGAAATAAACAAATTTATCAATAATTTTTCTCTTGTCCATTCCCTGTCTTGGCAGCAGACACTCTTCTTATGGTTTCTTCTCAGTCTAGGATCAAAATAGTTGAGAGGAACAGTGAAGTTCATGCAGTGCTCTCTGAGTCATCAGGAAATATTCCTTTATCATTCTCTATCTCTCTGAGGTCTTGTGAGGTGTTTCCTCCCAGCAGTGTTAACATAAGCTGCATTCATATACACAGCCTCTTGATCCCATTTTGTGTTCAAGGAGCTTTTCCTACCTGAGAATAGAGTTCTGTTCTAAGGAAGTTCTTCTTCTTTAAAAGTTTTTTTCTACTGGAGATTCCACCAGACCCAGGGGGGAAACCTACAACAAGTTGTAGTTGTCTTGTAAATACCTCTAGAGAAAGACAGTAAATAAGGTATAAATGGATTCAAAGATGTAATACACTTGCAGTTTCTGCATCTGAATCGAGCTGGCTGATATGTTTGCCAAGCCAATCTTCATCATATTTGAAGAGTAGTGGTTGTCAAGTGAAGTCTCCTTGGAAGGGAAAAAGGGATACATCACTCCCATTTACAAGAAAGGGAGGAAGGAGAACCTGAGGAACTATAGAGAGATGAGCTTCACCTCTGTGCCTGAAAAGGTCATGGAACAGATCCTCCTGAAAGACACATTAAGGCATATGCTGGAGAAGCATGTGATCTGAGACAGCCACCATGTCTTCACCAAAGAAAGGTTGTGCCTGACTAATCTGGTGGCCTTCTGTGATGGAGTGATGGCATCGGTGGACAAAGGGATGGCAATTGATGTATTCTACCTGGACTTCGGCAAGGCCTTTGACATAGTCCCACTCCACTTCCTTTCTCTGAATTGGAGAGATATGGATTTGGAGGGTGGATTATTCAGTGGGTAAGGAATTGGTTGGAAGGCTGTAGCCAGAAGGTGTGGTCAGTAGCTCTATGTTCAGGTGGAGGCCAGTAACAAACAGTGTCCCACAGAAGTCTGTCTTGGGACCGATGTTCTTTAACATCTTTATTAATGATATTGATGATGGGACTGAGTACACCCTCAGCAAGTTTGATGACACCAAGCTGAGTGGTTGATACAGAAGAAAGAAGGGATGCTATCCAGAGGGACCTTGACAAACTTGAAAAGTGGGTCCTTGTGAACCTGATGAGGTTCAACAAAGCAAAGTGCAAGGTTTTGTACTTGGGTTGAGGTAATCCCAGATATGTATACAAACTGGGAGAAGAACTTACTGAGAGTATCCCTGCTGAGCAGGACTTAAGGGTCATGGTGGATGAAAAACTTAACATGAGCCAGCAGTATGTGTTTACAGCCCAGAAGGACAAATATATCCTGGGTTCCATCAGAAGAGGGATAGCCAGCAGGGCAAGGGAGATGATTGTCCCCCTCTACTCTGCCCTCATGAGGCCCTGGCTGGAGTACTGCATCCAAGTTTGCGGCTCCATGCACAGGAAAGATGTAGAACTCTTGGAGAAGGTATAGAGGAAGACCACAAAGATGATCCAAGGATCACCTGGAGCACCTCTCCTATAAGGATAGGCTGAAGGAACTGGGCTTGTTCAGCCTTGAAAAGAGAAGGCTGTGAGGAGACCTCACTGCAGCCTTCCAGTATTTAAAGGGAGTTTATAAACATGAGGGAAATCAACTTCTTACAACGGTAGATAGTTATAGGATCAGGGGGAGTAGTTTTAAACTGAAGAGGGAAGATTTAGATTAGATGTCAGGGGGAATTTTTTTGCTGAGAGAGTGGTGAGGTGCTGGAACAAGCTGCCAGAGTTTGTAGTTGCCCAGTCGCTGATGGTGTTTAAGGCCAGGTTGAATGGGACCCTGGGCAATATGACCTAGTACTTGATCTGGTAGTTGGCAACGCTGCATGTGGCAATGGAGTTGGAATGTGAAGATACTTGGGGTCCCTTCCCATTGAAGCTATTCTACGATTCTATCTCATTCTCACCTGTAAAAGTAAGTACATAATATAAGAACTACTGGAAAAGAAGAAAGTCGTCGTAATTTTATTTGGTGTTCTGGTGTCAGATTGTTGGAATGATCCTTGCATGCAATTTAAAGGCTTATCCTATCTTTTACTACTACCTTTGCTTATATATATTGTGTAATCTAAAATTGGCTGGCATTTCAGGATTTTGCTAAAGTCACAACAGGATGTACTACTGCAATTTTTGTCTTTTATGTTGACGGTTTTGTTCCTAGACAAGAAATACAGAATATGTAACTTGTTTCTTCTCCTGTTTTTTCTCTCCTTAGCAAAGTTTACACCCTGAGTTTTTCTTCCATGTCCAAAAGTTCTTTAGAGTTGTGTTATTCTCTAGCTCAGAGTGGTAATGATAATGTGTTGTTGTCAAAACAATGATGACATTACAGAAACAAGTAACTATGTGATAGCTGTCACATACCCTTTCTATCCTAGACAAGAAATTGAAACTAGAAGAAATGGAATAGTGTGTGTATAACCCCTAGGGAATGACTGTGGTCACTCCTCTCCTCAATTTATTTTTCCATTATCATCGACACTTTTGAAAATGGAGCTTTGTTAAAGACTTCTGACTTTTATCAGTGGGCTAGCAAAGTAAGGTTTCCCTTAGGGATAATGCATACAGAAAAAGGGAATTATGTGAAACACTGTAATAATAATGTTGTGATGGTATCTTGCAAGATGAGGCAGACTGTGGAGTAATGTACTGCAGAGGATATTTAAGAGCCAGTGTAATGTCTTTACCCACTTTGACTTCAAAGGGACTTCCATAAGTGAAGTGCTACTCTGCGAGTAATTCAATTGCCATTTAGAAATAAAAGATGGCTTTCTAGCTAGGATAGTCAGGCGACATGGACTGCATTCTTTGCCATCTTCTTCTTACACCTTGGAAAAACACTGTAGATGGAAAACTCACAAGAATCTAGTGACTTCTTAGTGTGTTTGTTCTTGTGTGGAAGAATGTCACTTAGAGAAGATGTTGTTTAAGCTTATTCTTTTTTTTTTTTTTTTTTAACAATGTTCTTTGATTGGTTATCAATGCTTTTTCTAGCTCACAGACTTTCCTCTCCTAGAATCTTAAATACATCCGAACTGGAACCAAATCTTAAGTCTCTTATTTGTTGAAACCTATCAAGCTACCCACAAAGTCTAGTATGACTTTTTCCACACTCTAGAGTGTGAAAAGTCTCCAATTTGTATGCAAAAGGGCAGCATTTGGGGGCTCACTTAGCAGCTTTCTAGCTTCTGTGTCTCCATGGGCAAGATAACACAGTCTGCTGATCTACAGCCATCTGGCAATGGCCTCTGCATGGCAGGATCTCAGCAACCCACAGCCACCTGGAAACAAATCTGTTCGTAACTCAAAGGTGCTGTGATACTTCCCTGTAGACTGCATAAATGGCTTAAAAGAATATGTCCCCAAATTAACTTATTTGCTGCAAGTCATTGCACCAGCCTCCAGCTGCAGGAGTAGCTTTATGAAATAACTGTAATCACAATCAAATCCAGTGTATACTGGAAAAGGTGACCTAGCATAAGTCTTTAAATGTTAAATCTTTTTCAGTCTGTGATAATGTATTTATTTATTACCAGAGATGCTAGCGGTAGAGTGAAACAAAATGAAATCTACTTCTAATATATCTTCGGGGCCCCAGTAGGGCAGGTTTTGAATCGCAAAATAAAGAGTGTGTGTGTGTGTTTAATGATATGCTCTGGTTTTTCTTCCTGTGGATAAGATTTATGGTAGGAAAGCAAATGCTAGCTTATTTAAAAAAAAGTGACCAGCCATTCAATGGATATCACCTATTCAACTGAAGGGGAAATAGTTTTCCTTTTAACTAAACTTCCTCCTTCATTTGTGTTAAACCTATGCATTAACTCTGTAGATTCTGTGCAGCAGGTTATAAATTATATATGAAATAAAAAATCCATGCACAGCGCACACAGAATACAAAATAATCTATGCAATTACTGCTGAGCTTTCTTGTTATAATATCAACTCAGATGAAAACAAAAATCCTTACTGCCCTTTTTCTTCAAAAGTAAATGAGGTGTGAGTTTTTGGTTTTGTTGTCTTTTTTTTTTTTCCTCCTCAGTCCAGCAGGCTGCTTTGTTTTTCTAAAATACCATTCTTGATTGCACTTTTTCAAAAAGTCTATTAAAATCTTAAGGTGGGACCTTTGTTCAGCACCGTGTATTCAAGTGAATTATGTTCCTATGCTGATCAGTCATATGCTATATCTGTGAGACATGCAACATGGTGTCTGTTTTATCTTGAAAAAGTATTCAGGCTCTCACTATCCCTTTTTTTTTTTTTTTGTGTGTGTGTGTGTGTCATCCATTACAGTGGAGGTAGCAATCTTCTGGAGATTCCATTCACCATAGTGCATCTAAGAATGGTGAGATATAGTCCTCAAATATAAAATTCCATGGACTGATGGACTGATGGACTGATAGAATTTGCTCAGTATTTCAGGGGTAGACATTGGAATCGGACTGTTCTTGAAAAATCTTCTTATAGTGACAGCTCATTGTGAAGTAGCTAATGAAGTAAAAATGGACACCATCAAGCAATGTTTTCTTGATGTTTTCATTTCTTTGGTGACATTAAGTTATTTTCTATATCTATTAAAGTATCTACAGTAAATTTATAAATTTGGAGGAGCAGTTGCTATTCATGAAAAATCTGCTACATTAAAAAAAAAATGTTTATTTGTCATGAACTTCTTCAAATGGAAACATAATAAAGTCGATAGTAGGAAAAATGTTTCAAAAGATTTTGTTTGATAGCATTTATCTTGCTCGAAGTAGCTGTTGAAAGATACCTAATATTACCTAGTAAAAAATCTGTGTGCCTAATACTGTGTGCTGAACGTGACCTTATTAACTTCAATTCTGCATCCCGATTTCAAAAGGCAACAATTGCAGAAAGACCATAGCTGTAATCTCAGAGATCCAATGGAAATTATTTATTTATAAGACTAGGTACTCTGCCTCATCATCTGGCATCGAACTTAATACACTGGGTACAGTCAAGCTTGAACTGTGTTCAAAGGAATTTTATATAGTGAGAGAACTAGAAGACAGGGAAAATCTGCAGCTGAAAACAGGGTGCAGGGGTTGAACGCAGAACTAGAGGAACCTCCTTGTTGAGAGGCTTGCTGAATGGAAGGCAAAGTAGGTAGGTGGCTTACAGTTACTGCAACAAAGAGTTTCATTTCATTTTGTTTTACAGCCTTTCTTCTCAGTTTCCTCCAGGAAGCTGAGCAAGAAATGCCACTTCTAACTGCCCCCAGGAGGTTGCAAACCTCAGAACTTGCAGTGGAGGGAGCTCTTTGTTGATTAATATTTCCTCCTGACCTGCCTCAGAAGGCATGGCTCCAGGAAGATCTGTGGTGCAGTTCTCAAAATCTCTCACGGGTATTCAGCATCAATTACTTTTCCACAGGACCAGTGTTCCTCAAAGCAGTATTATGCTTCTTAGATTTCCTAAAAAATTACTGACCCTGATCAATTCCTCCTTAGTTCATGATGCTCTGTTCTGTCACCTGCATTAAAAGTATCTTTTTCCTTCCCTTTTTTTTATGGACAGACTATGCTGTGCTTCCTAGGGGAGTCCCTCTATTTAGATCCCAGAGAAATAAACTGGACCAGACTGAGTATAAACAAGACATAAAGTAAAAGAAATAAATAACATCTGAAAGCTGTGTATGATACTGTAGGATACACAAAGACTAGGGTTTGAGGGGTGAGCTAGTTTAATTTCATTGGAGTGTAAAAGAACATCAGAGGAACTCACTCAGGTGCCTTGTAGAAGAATATAAATATTATAAAAAGAATAATTATATAAATTATATAATATAATATATTATTATAATATATTATATTATATTATTTTATATAAATTATTTATAATTATATGAAAAGAATATAAATATTTTCAAACACAAGAAGTCTGACCACTCTAAAGCCAGAGTTATGTTAGGTTTCTTATCCTTTATTGTGTATTGCTTCTCCAGGTCAGAATGGTTTTGTGTTTTTTGTGGTTTTATAGCCATTGGACTGTGATTCACACTGGCTGAAAGCAATATGTTGTAGGAAAACAATTACCATAAAGTGAACTGAAAATGAATATTATATTATTTTTAGTGAGAAGCTGATCAGTCATTGATTGTGACAGTTTAGAGTCATCATATGATTTGGCCTTGTATAGTAAATAACTGTCATCAGAGGAGGAGCAGGAATCCATTTACTTTGTTCATTTTTGGTAGGCTGCCGCTAGACATGTATGAAAAGACTGTAAAAGCAGTAAAGACAGACTTCGTGGGAAGTGATTGTACTGAGGAACTCTAGAAATCAGACATGGAATAAGATGTTGAGTCTAGACATGAAAAAATTCATAGTACCTGTATGTGGAAAATTATTTTGTAACACTTTTTTCCTGCAATGTCATTTAGGAGGCTTCAGCACACGAAGTAAAAATACTGTAAAGTTTTAAGTTTAATCTTTCTAACTGCACATCACAGAGACCATTTGTTGTGCACACCAAAAGGCAAGGTACATCAGTTTTGCAAAGCCCACAAGTAAAGCAATGCATTCATAAGCACCATTTACTGGTATTTTATCTATTAGACAGCTCTGTTTATATAGATACACAGCACTTCTCTGGTAAGGATTATCAGAATGAATTTGAGAATGTCAGTGGGCATGTCTGGAATTGGAATGTTTCCATATGCACAGGTGCAAACTATGGGAAATATTGTCAGGGTAGTGAGCTGTGGTATCTGTGTGTTTGCAATGAGTGCTGGATGCCTATACCTTACTCTGCTAGGGACACCTTTGCCCAAGGAAGCATCTGCTCAACAAAGTCTCTGAACTACAATCTCAGTAACAAGACTTCAATCAGGTAAGTCTTGATTCCGGTCACACATGTAGCTTCCTTCTTGTTGACTGTCTTGTTCTCAGGAAGATGATAGTACTATAAGTTTGACAGATGACTAGCCTGAAGCTGATTTCCAGTGAGTATTCCTCTGCTTCAGGCACTAGTCTTCTACTATTTTGGCTCTCATGCTACCTAGAGAAAAGAGTCATTGCTCCATGCTATCATATGAACTCTGCCAGAGCTCTGTTGGGGAGAATCTTTGCTGGCTTGGACCTCAAGGTATCGATAATTTAATGGCATAATCGGTTGCTTGCTGAGTTTGAGATCCTTGCTCCAGCTATGTTCATCTTTCTGACATATCTCCAGGCAGGAAAGCCATATCTGCTAGAGGGACAGGGCTGGCTGTAAAAACTCTACATAAATGAGACATACATTTCTCAGTGTTTCCTCTAGGATATCATGTCTCTATATGAACAACAGTGTAGAAGTTTATATGAAGTTCATTGCTGGTACAAGAACAGAAGAATCATCTGCTCAAACCTGCTGTAAAAGTCACTGGAACTATGCCATAGGTTTATGTTACCTTTCCTCCTTGTATGTGTAAAAGATGGGAACAAAACGGCGGAGTTGTGCCACATCTCACACACATTCCTCACTTCTCTGTACTGGGCTGGCAGCTGAATCAGGCTCTAGCTTTTCTGGCTGTATGCTAACAGGCAACATTGTTTTCCCTGCTGGGTAATTAAATGATGCCTTGGGCTGGAGAATAATGCAGTATCTGGCTTGTTTCTTACCCCCAAATCTTCATAGCAAGTGTCTGTGAAATAATGAAAAGTATTTTGAAGCAATTTGATTTGATGATTTGCTCATACTGGTAGCAAAGCATTCCCTAATTATATAATAAACATCTGTTCTACTTGATTAAGTATCTTCAGAATAGACCATTTCAGAGAGTTTTCTTTCACTTGTTTAACCAATACAAACATCTTAATCTAGTGTTCTTTTAGTGTTCTCTGCAGTGTGTGTTCACCTTCATTTGGCAAAATTGAAATGACAGCAAGGAAAAGAAATTATTGAAAAGAAAAAGTAGTTTATAAAGTCTTTAAACTGTCCATTGAGCTGAAGCACAATAGCTCAGTAAGAGGATTTAGAGGCTACCATGTAGTCTTATGGAAAATTCTTTTGTTCTTGAAAAACTCAGGTTTGATCTGTGTACTTCCCTGAGATCAGTAACCATAGCTGGAACGGCAGCAAGCTTCTAGCTGTAAATGCCTCAAAAAGTGAAGGGGTCAATTCTTTGAATTTTGGCTTTCTTTTTGCAAAGACTGGAGCTGTGAGAGGAAGAAAAAAATCAGGAACTGTTTATAACATCAGAATGCAGCACACACTGTTAGATCAATGCACTGCAATGTTAAGGATCTTTTATATGGGAGCTCACAACAGACCTTCTAGGATGTGTTACTGATGCAGTAGGGTTGGGTTATTTATCCTTTTATGTGCATCACCAGGAAAGTCCTAAGTGTTCTGAAAGAAAAGGGCAATCAATAACTCATCAGACATAATGTAAAATGGAACTAATGTTCAATTAATTAGCTACCATAACCATTACCTGAAAGTACTAATTCAAAATAAAAATAGTTTAAGAAATTAAGCAACACTTTAAAAGCACTTGAGGCTGGGAACTACTCTGTTTTCACAGGTGGCATATTCTAACAAGAAGTTCTTGTCAATATTTGCCAGAGATGCATGGCTTCAGATATTAAGCTAGTTTATATCCATTAATAGTTTTTCAGTATATCAGCTCTAGCATATTGAGCTCATTTAGATACCAGAGTGAAAAATTTGTCATCTTCATTTAAACGTGTGGAGTTCCTGAATCTGTTTCTCACATACCTACATGTATGAGAAACACAATGAAGATAGAAGGTATAGAAAAATCTATTTCATAAAAATAAAATTTCTTATTCTGTATCTAAGGGTCAATTTGCTATATGCTTCACCTGTGCAATACCTATGGGAATCAATTAAAGTTTTTTAGTGTCTAGCTGAGAGAGGTATTGGTCCTTTCTATTTCCTTTCCTTCTCCTCCCCCCCCCCCCCCCCCCAACATTACAGCTAAGGGATTTAAAATTTACCAGTTCATTTTGTTCCTCCCAACCTCCCTTTTTCTTTTGTAGTAAGATCTCTCAGAATCTCTAGGGAACAGAGAATAGAATTTAACTACTTAGTTTACCCTGTCTCTTGGATCGTTGCTGGCCAAATGTTATTTTCATTTATCATGGTCGAAATCTGTGGTAACACAAAGATATTTATTGCTTCTGTGCAATATCATTTACTGAAAGGTAACTACAGTTTTTAAAAAATATTCTACTTTCAAAGTTTGTTTTCTTAACTCTTTCTGAATAAATTTGATATTTTTTTATCAAAAAAGCACAATGATAAATCTGAATATTTTATTTTTACAGTAAATTATTTTGATTTGGCTGAGCTGCCGTAAAGACCTGTGACATCCATGACAAAGTTGCCTCATATCCCTCATTTCTTTTGACACAAACTACTTGATGAACATGAAATATTTGAAAATACCTATCCTTCCTCTCTCAGAAATATCAATTATATTATCTTGTGTCATTAAGAATACTGATCTGGTCAGGCTATTGTACTGAACAGGTTGTGTGACTTCCATATCCCATAATCTGAAGAATAAACTTTGCTGTTTAGAACTGGAAATCACATGGAAATGCAACTCCTTTGATAGTGTTGCAAATTCACATCTCCTTAGGCCAGCTAAGTCTACCACAAACTGAAAGTTTCTATTAAATATTACCTTGCAATTTCTATTGCTAAAATTCAATATTTATTACAGCTACACCAACATTAATATAATTACATTTCTGCATACAATAATTATGGTAAATATCAAGCATGGAACAGACAGAGGGATTTGAGTTCTGCAGTGATGTTGCAGTGAGAGAGACAGAAAGCAAGAACGGAAGTAAAACTCCAGATAAACAATCCAGGAACTCCTCAAGGCATTGTGTTGGAAGGGAGGATTACAGGGTCCTATTTTGTAGTTGTCAGAGAGGAAATGCAAGGACAATAGTAATCATTTTTGCATTTTCTCTTTCTGAGTGAACACCTGTGTTGTTCATGTGAAAGTAAACTCAGAGTAGAGTGGGAGCATCATTGTACCTTGGCAATAGCAGCTGCTTAAAGGCCGTTTCCACGACATGAGTGCTAGTGACCAGTATCCCTAGAGCAATCAGGGCATTAAGCTATGATTTTTCACTTGTTCACTGAATGCTTTATTCTGTAAGATATCAAGACAAACTTTGGTTCCTTCTGACACATGTATAGGTGCCTCAAATCTAAGGTGTCTGCTTTTCCCTTGTGGACTGCGTAAGGAGCCTATATCCTTTAATATCATAAGGGTTGGTTAACTTTCTAAAAGGTCTGCTGTTTCTCAACCAGAAAATACAAGCGGAATGGAAGATTAAATAACTCTAGTGATCTTAAAAATTACTTTAAAATTATCTTGTACTGATCAGGATGGAGGGGTTTTATTTGTATTTATTACTGCAGAGAAAAGGAGGTCTCAAATAACCAGGGGCTTTGATAACTGTTTAAATTTTTGGAAAGGTAACATCTGAACTATTATTTCTGCTTATTTTTTTCTCTAGGCTTAAATATTTTTTTCCCCAGTGAACCTTTCTTTCACAAGTTTCTTGAAACACTATTTATTCCAGAACGTAGATTTGGATTATATTTATGTAAAAAGGGTAAGGTATGATATGTGGGCATATGGCTACAGTTTCATATGTGGAATATTATCCTCAGCAGTGCTAATATTCCAGCTGCAAAGATCACTCATGCATATGCATAGTCCTCCAGGAACAGTAATGGCAGGATTATTGTGTGTGTCTGAAAGTCTTAAAAGAGAGACTTTGGCAGGGCAAATAGTAGGTAAAATATATTACAAGCATTACTTCAGTAGTATATCTGTGAAAAGCTAGGTTATGCAAGAGGTAGACTGTATAATTACAATGGTCTAAAGACTTATGAAAAATGTTATCCCATATTTATTGAATAGAGATACAAAACTTACTTTTTTTTTTTTTTTTTTTTTTTTTTTTTTTTGTGCAAGGTGAATAAAGAGCTGCACTGGACTTCAACCTCCCTGATGAACTTGGATTTTTTATTCTTCAGACACACATGAATGAATGGAGTCAAGAGCAGAAAATGTAAGCTTTTAGCTTTTTTTTTTTTTTTTTTTTTTACCAGAAGTGCACAAAAGCATTTGATTAAATTAAAACCCAGAAAATATTAAACCTTTGTAAGGAAATACTTTTTCTAGGCTGAACATAACTTGTTTTCATCCCTTCTTGAACGCATTTCATATATAAGTATTTGACCAAGCTACAGTACACATCTAATCAATGAATGTGTTCATCTATTTTGCACTATGTACTAACTGCAATAACTTCTCAAATGCTTGCAAGCTCCTCATTGGCAGATTATCTTGCCAACTACTGATTTGTAACACCAAAATTGAGCACCGGCAAGTCCATTCTGGACATTATTTTGAAGGTCTGTGGCAGTACTCTCTGCTTTGTTTCTTTTGATCACCCCATATTGCTGTAAAGAGTCCATCTTCAGAACTACCACTGAGAGGTCTATCTACTCTGTGTTTGGGGATGTGTGGTGACATCTGTAGCCTGCAAAGAGCAGCCATAATCAAGGTCCGAGGATATACTTGCAGTCATGAGTAGCTATTGTCCTTACCGTTGCAAGCAGTGTTCAGATCACAGAAGTGCTTGAACAAGAATACATTTTCTTTTGAGTACAAATGCTGCTGGCATATTGGTCTGTTTGGTTTTGTACTTTTTTCTCAATATGATTACTTTCTTCATCCAAGGGATTATGACTTGAAGCAAGTAATAAAAGACATTTCAACAGAAATAGCAAGATGAGCAAAGTCCATTTCTCCAGTTCTGATTTATTCCCAGGTAGAAAAAGCCTGGCTGCTGGCTGCTAGGTAGGCTATTGGAAGGAGTAATAGACCTCACTATTACACTACCAAGGGTCGCCAGCCAAAATAGGCCATGGTTGTGCCCTGAAGGTTGATATCCTACTGCCAATTAGCGTAGTTCCATATTCTTATCTATTTCACACTCTTTTGTGCAGATGGTGATGTGAAGCCTGCAGTTCTGTGGACATGTTGGATGTTTCATTAGTTCTGTCTCCATTTGGAATTCTTGAAGACCCAAATTCTCCTCTTCTACTTTTTAAAGTTTTCTTTCTCTTACATCTCTCCTTTACTGAGTAAACAGAAATATGATTTTGTAAAGAAGATCCTGCCAGGAACCTTTCCAGATATATAATTCCAGAGACAGGAGTACTTCCCAATATGTCTTAGTTATTAGTTGTATTTATACTTTGACTTGTACGTCAGTGTTATGTGCAGATAATCAAAGGCATAGGAATTTGTCATGAGAGTAAGATAGTGTATATGGGACAGATTACGATTACTAATAGCTATTGATATATATATATTTATGGACATGTGGCACATATAGGGATGTTCTGCCATATGCTGAAAGGTTTTCCTACAATCTAAAGGTTTTACAATTTAAAGATGCATGTGAAGATTTCTCTGTCTGCCTTTGGGTAGTGCAGGCTGCCATGGAACTCTACCTGAGAGCACTGGCAGTGACACTGCAACAGCATACATTTCTGAGTATACTGTTTACATCTCTTTCATTTGGTATTCTTCCACCTATTTAATGAAAACAGCTTCTTTTTATTGAATTTGGTGTGAAAATTTTTTCACATTTGAAACAGTTTTCCTTTTCTTTCTCTAGCATGTTACTAGAAATCTCTACTTAGTGATGTTCTATTTGTTGCTTTGCCTTATTTTAATGAAAAAATATTCCACACACAGCAGTACACAGTTGATTGCTACATTTATCTAGCTTTTGTAGAGGCCTGCTGACACACCCAGGAGTTCCACGTATCATGTACTTGTGAAAGCATTAGGTCAAGACAAATTGTTTTGAAATGCTGTACAAATAATGATCCTGAAAACTGTATTTCGCTGGGTTTATCTGTGTATGTGACAGCTGTGCTAAAATAATCTGAGAGTAGTCCTCTGAGTGAAGTTACTGCTTTCAACATTCCTGACAAACAAAACAATTTCATTCTTTAGTAGGACATACTCCAGTTTTATTGTGTCTCATTCTTGGCAGCAGGAATGGGTTTTGAGGGCATGACACCTCAATGAGATCCTGTAGCGCATATGACATTGTGACAAATGGCTAAACTGCAGCACAGAATATGACAGAGACTATGGCACTTTTCCATGGCCAGCACTGCGTTTAAGAATAAAAATAAAACCTTCACTGTAAGTAAACAGCAATACAGTCTTTTGGGAGAGACCTAGAAATATTTAGGGGAGCTTTCAATTCTTGAACGTCATATGAAACGCATCCTTCACCATCCTGCTTGTACCCACTGCAGGAGGAAATCTCAATCTCTGCATAAAACACATTTCTTTGTATTGGTACAATTGATTTTAGGTTGTCCATTATAAATGTAACAAATAGGAGCATTACTGATGATGGTAGAAAACAAGAGTCTGCTGACATTTGTTGAACATCACTGCCAACAGGCATGTGTAAAGATTTACTGCTTATAGCAGTGTTAAGCTATGATGCTGTGCCTCCAACTCATCGGAGCCATATATTTTGTTCTTTAATGCTCATTAGTGTTGTTGGAGGCTCAGGTTTTAGATGGCTTTTCCTAGGTAGGATGTCAGTTGGTGATGAATATAATTGTTGTAGTGAATCTTTCTGACAGTTCACAATCATAATTATCATAGAATCATAGAATGGCTTAGGATGGAAGGGACTCTGCTGCAGGCAGGGGTGCCAGCCACTAGATCAACCTGCCCAGGGCCCGTCCAACATTGCTTTGAACACCTCCAGGGATGGAGCATCCACAGCATCTCTGGACAGCCTGTGCCAGTGTCTCACCACCCTCTGAGTAAAGAGTTTCTTCCTAACATCTGATGTAAATATTATGTTTTAGTTTAAAACCATCCTCCTTTGTCTTATTGCTATCTGCCTGTATAGAAAGTTGATTTTCCTCCTGTTTTTAAGCTCCCTCCAACTACTGAAAAGTGGCAGTGAGCCTCCCAGAGCTTTCTCTAAGCTGAACAAGCTCCCTTGGCCTGTTTTCATAGGAGAGGTGCTGGAGCCATCTGGTCATCTTTATGGCCCTTCTCTGGACCTGCTCCAACAGCTCCATATCTTTCTTGTCCTGGGAGCCCCGGGTCTGGATGCAGTGTTGGGATAGGGCCTCATGAGGGCAGAGTAGAGGGGGACAATCACCTTCATCTCCTTGCTGGCCACCCCTTTTTTGATGCTGCCCAGAAAACAGTTGGCCTTCTTGCTACAAGCGCACATTGCTGGCTCATGTCCTGTTTTTCATCCACCAGGACCCCCAAGTCCTTCTCCACAGAGCTGCACTCAGTGAATTCTTCTCCCAGTCTGCAATCATATCTGAGATTTCCCTGACCCAAGTGCAATTCCTTGCACTTGGCTTGTTGAATCTCATTAGGTTTACATGGGTCCACTTCTCAAACTTGTCCAGGTCCTTCTGGATGGCACACTTTTCTTCTATTGTTTCAATTGTACCAGTTATCAGCAAACTTTTTGAGCCTATACTTGGTCTCACTGTCAGTGTCATTGATCATGATGTTGAAGAGCAGCAGTCCTAAGATAGACCACTCATGACTGGCCTCTACCTGAGATAGGTCCGTTGATCACAGTCTTCTGGCTGCAATCATCCGACCAGTTCTTTATCCACTGAATGGTTCAGCCTTCACATCTCTCCAATTTAGAGATAAAGATGTGGTATGGGACGGTGCCAAAGGCTTTTGCGCAAGTCCAGGTAAATAAGATCAGTTGCCTTTTCTTTGTCACTTCATTATAGAAGGCCACCAGATTGGTCAGACATGATCTGCCCTTGATGAAGCCTGTATGAATTAGTTTTAGAACATCAATAGAAGAGCTGTAATGCATGGTAATACTATTTTGCTATTGGTTTTGCTTGGTTTTGTTTTGAATGTATATCTCCCACACCAAAGTAGTTTTCTATTCTCTCATGTTCTATGGCATTTTCCACCCTAACTCCATTCATATTACATACTGCCAAAGATATGGAAATCAGTAATATTGTATGAACATTCTTAATATCTGCAGTTTGGTGAAAACATATTTAATTATGAATTTCATAGCTGTGGTGCCACTGTATACAAACCGAAAGCAAATTCGAAAAAACAAAGACAATCCGGGAAGAAAATACTAGAACACGAGATCAAAGAAATCTAACAGAAAAGAGTTTAATGTGCCAAAATTCTCATTAAGTTTTCCATTTTCCCTTGGTGATCTGTGGTGGGATATGCATGAACCCACATTAGAAGTGGAAAGAGTTTATAAGTTCATACGCATATGATCCATTCTGTTATTTTGCACGAGCACAAGGAGGTCAGGAAGTATTACGAGAATGCAAGTGAGTTCAGATCTCTAATAGCCAAGATATGAGAAAGCTTTGGCCAGGAATAGTGTAAGGAATCACTGCTCTCACTGCTGACAGTGTTGTGTTCCTGGTGAAGCTGCCCACTCCCTACGCAATGGTGGGACAGAATGCTTGCACAGAGCACCACTTTTAATAAAGTCTCGTAACTTTTCTAAGATTGCAATCAGTGATTTCATGAACAAACAGGGTTAGAATCTGTGTTCAACTTGTTAGCTCTGAGAACAGAGGACATCTAGATATACCACGCAACCTCAGGTCTCTATAATTGACAACTGGCTCATGAGTGGCTGTTTAAGACAGACTATGCTGAAATTTACTTCTTTGCAGTAGCATCTTTAATTCATGAAGGACTGCTAAGCAGTTACTGATCTCTGCTCATGAAGGCTTTTTTCCTGGTAAAGTAGTTGTTGACTGTGGCACAGTTTCTAACTTGTGAACATTCATAGTCACATAAGAAGGATGTAAAAATATTGAGCTATAAATAGCCCTAAACTTCAGTGACTATAAAAAGTAAGACCTAGAAATGGTGAAACTTAGTAGTCAACATGAAAGCAATGTATTTTTTACATTTTACAACGATTTTGGCAATCCCTGTAAAATTTTCACACAATAAGGAAGGCTTCCATGGAAAACTATATGGTACACTTGGAGGCATATGTGTAAAGGACTTCTCCTAGGCAGCAATTATAGCACAGGAGGGAATGCAAATATAACTGGTGAAAGATGGCAAATTATTCACTTGGTAATTAATGTTAGCTCTTCATTTTCAGTCTAAAAAGAGGTGACAGCAGGTAGTTTGTGAAAAGTTTATGACTATTCTTCAATCTTGTAAAACAGTATTATCTTACTGTCTGCAGATTATCTCATACAGTACAGTTTTACATATCTGAGTAATATCTTTCTGAATAGCTCCAGCGGTCTCCATAACAGTGCCTGTTCAAGATGGTTTTATTCACTGAGAGTAATTGTGTCTGGATTTTTACAGTCAGTAGAACAGTCAATGAGAAGACCTCAATTGTCATAAACAAAGAAATAAAGAAACAATAAACAAAATGTTCACTTTTGAAACAGAAAACTGGTGATGGGAATGGACATAAAGAAACATACGTGCTGTATCCACCCACTTTATTAACAAATTACAGTATTGTTTCTACGATAGAGTGACACAATTAACAGGGACAATCACACATCAGGGCATAACCAGTCAAGGTGTATTGGTTGCACAGTGATACCCACTATCTGCAACTGCTTCTCTCAAAAGCAAAAAGATTTAACCAAGGAAGGGAATTCTTTTCATTTTTAAGATTCTCTTTTCCTTCTAATAATAAAAATGTTTTAAAATATGCAGATATTTTACTATAACTGAAATTCCAAACTTTTAAAATGTGCGTTGATCCTCAGGTTCTTTATAAAGTTACAGTTTTCACTTTTATGTTTAACTGGAAAAAACTGGTACTAGATCAGCTAGATATGTTTCTTAAACGAGTTACTTTTGACAGTGATATGGTATACATACTGCTACCACTTTCTGTAGCTTTTTTTTTTTCATTCTTTAAAAATGCTGTTAAATTGCATACTTGGTTGTCACAAAGGCAATGCAAACAATCTCTTCCCCTTGACTTTGATATACTACAGGCATCTTATTATTCTGTACATTTATTAACTGCATTACTAACACATTCTGTGTACAATGCATCACATGAAAGCATTTTCATAAGAAATTGAGTCAGTGTTCAGATTTTGTACTTTATATTCTGTTTATTCTACTAGAATTGTTTTTTATTTAGTATATTTACAATCAAAATTGATTTGTTTGAATTCATCTTTTTAATGTCTTTTTTTAACTAATTGTTGGATTTTTTATTTTTATTATATTTTTTTCAGTGATTTTGAGTATGGAGTGGCTTTTTTGGGGGGGGTGGAAGGTTGTTGGCTTTCTTGTTTTTCTATGAATGGATGGATAAATTACATCAGTGGCTATGATGTAAATTAAAATGAATTACACTATGATCAATGTATTACTCCATGGATGGGAGGAGATTTCACTCTGCCACTCCACAATTAAGAAAATACAATTATGTTGTCACTGAAAGAAACATTCTAACATCTTTTGCAAGAGGGAGGCTGTTCAGAAGGATTTTAATTTAAAAGTGATTTTGTTTGAACTTGCTTGGCAGATAATTATTGACTTGCTTTCATTTTAGTTTCATCACTTTCAAATATGTAAGCAATATAATGTAATATCTATTTTTTAACAATTTAAAGTATTACCATATGTAAGTCAGAGTTAAAAAAAAATCAAAAATATTTGAAAAAACTTCACAAACAATCTGATTATAGCATAGTTCCAACCATTTCCCACAGGACACTTCATCAGCAGTATTCATAGAATATGTAAACACTTCACCTTAAGTAGGGAGGAAGCAATAATCCCTGGTCAATTGGTCCACAATCATCACTGCACTATAAACAACTGGTGGTGAATAACTCATCCTTACTGAGAATTGTACACAATGCTTGCCAGCTGTTCTGTGTATCCTTTTGTTAAAATATAAAATAACCAATTTCAGTTAGAGTAAAATATCAGTATATTTTTAAACATTTTATTTAATTAGAGAAAAAGAGTCTTAAAAATGAAATGCATAATGATCAGTAAATACAATTTTAGAGACATGAAACAATTATTTAAGTAATGGGAGGGAGTAGCAAATCAAAAATAAGATAATAATGTGGAAGTGGGAAAGCATGAGAGTAAAAATAGCCAGTGGTACCTATAGAACTGGAAGGAAAGAAGGGGGGAAAGTGAGATAAAGTGCTACCTAAAACAATCACAGTATCTTTAATTACAGATAATAAATAAGATAACATGATTATAAAATTGTTTTATCATAGAAACATAGAGTGATTTGTGCTGGAAGGGACCTTAGAGATCATCCAGTTCCAACACCCCTGCCATGGACAGGATTGCCAATCCCTAGGTCATGCTGCCCAGCGTCCCATCCAACTTGGCCTTGAATGCCTCCAGGGACAGGACATTCAAAGCTTCTCTGGGTAATTGGTTCCAGTGCCTCACCACCCTTTGAATACAAAATTTTCTACTGAAATTTTGTTTTCAGATACAATCTGAATCTTCAGTCTTTTGGTTTAAATCCATTCCCTGTTGTCCTATTGCTATCAGACCATGAAAAAGTGAGTTTCCCACTTGTTTATAAGCTCGTTTTAAGTACTGGAAGGCTGTAATGAACTCTCCCTAGAGCCTTCTTGCCCAGGGAGGTGGTAGAGTCACCGATCCTGAAGGTGTTCAACAAACGTTTGGACGTTGTGTTGAGAGACATGGTTTAGCGAGAACTATTGGTGATGGGTGGATGGTTGGACTGGATGATCCTGCGGGTCTTTTTCAACGTCGGTGATTCTATGATTCTATAATTCTATTATTCTCTTCTCCAAGCTAAAGAAGCCTAATGCCCTAAGCCTGTCTTCATAGGAGAGATTCTCCAGGCCACTGATCATCCTCAAGGCCCTCCTCTGGACCCACTCCAACAGCTATTTGCTTGCTATTACAATCAAATTATAATTGCAAAAGGTTAGGGTCCCAATTAACCCAAGCATAGACACCTCATGCCATAGAATCATAGAATCATAGAATCTCAAGGTTGGAAAGAACCTATAAGATCATCTAGTCCAACCACCCTCGCATTACCCTTGCTACTACAAGCTACTAAACCATATCTTGTAGCTCCTCATCCGGACACTTCTTGAACACTGCCAGGGATGGCAAGTCCACCATCTCCCTGGGCAGGCCGTTCCAGTGCCTGACCACCCTCTCAGAGAAAAAGTTTTTCCTTATGTCCAACCTAAACCTCCTCTGGTACAACTTGTGGCCATTTCCTCAGGCCCTGTTTGTTGCCTGGGAGAAGAGGCCAAATCCCTCCTCATCACAGCCTCCCTTCAGGAAGTTGTAGAGTGCAATGAGGTCTCCCCTGAGCCTGTTCTTCTCCAGACTAAACAATCCCAGCTCCCTCAGCTGCTCCTCAAAGGACCTGTGCTCCAGACCCCTCACCAGTTTCATTGCCCTTCCAGGCAACATTGACAGGTTCCAGCGCCTCAATGTCTTTCTTGTAGTGAGGGGTCCAAAACTGAACACAGTATTCGAGGTGCGGCCTCACCAGTGCTGAGCACAGGGGGATGATTACCTCCCTGCTCCTGCTGGCCACACTATTTCTAATGCAGGCCAGGATGGCATTGGCCCTCTTGTATATCCCCAAGCCTATAGCGCTGCATAGGTTTATTGTGGCCAAAGTGCAGGACCCTGCACTTGGCCTTGTTGAACCTCATCCCATTCACCTCAGGCCAGCAATCCAGCTTATCTAGATCCCTCTGAAGGGCCTCCCTACCCTCAGGCAGATCAACACCACCTGCCAGCTTGGTATCATCTGCAAACTTACTGAGGGTACACTCAATCCCTTCATCTAGGTCATCAATAAAGATATTAAACGAGATGGGCCCCAGTACCAACCCCTGGGGGACACCACTTAAAATGGGTAGTCAGGACTTAACTCCATTAACCACTACCTGCTGGGCACGTCCCTCTAGCCAGTTCCTTACCCAAAGAAGGATATATCTGTCCAGGCCACGGGCAGCCAGTTTCCCCAGGAGAATACTGTGAGAGATCGTGTCAAAGGCTTTGCTGACGTCTAGGTAGATGATATCAACAGCCTTTCCCTCGTCTACCAGTCTGGTCACCCAGTCGTAGACGGAGATGAGGTTGGTAAAGCATGACCTGCCTTTCATGAACCTGTGCTGGCTGGGCCTGATCCCCTGGACACCACACACGTGCTGTGTGATCTCACACAAGATGATTTGCTCCATGACTTTCCCTGGTACCAATGTCAGGCTGACAGGCCTGTAGTTCCCTGGATCCTCCTTACAGCCCTTCTTGTAGATGGGAGTCACATCAGCAAGCCTCCAGTCCTCTGAGACCTCTCCAGAAAACCAGGAGCACTGATAGATGGCAGAGAGCGGCTCGGCAATCACCCCCGCCAGCTCCCTCAGCACCCTTGGGCGGAGCCCCTCCAGTCCCATGGACTTGTGACAGTCCAGGTGGAGGAGGAGCTCTCTAACTGTCTCCACCTGAATCACTGGGTATGTATTCTGCATAGCATCCTGCACTTCCAGATCAGGGCATAAAGTGCCCCAAGGAAAACTGATCTGACTATTAAAGGCAGATAAAAAGAAAGCATTGAGGACCTCAGCCTTCTCCATATCCTCAGTGGTCACATTCCCCCCTGCATCAAACAAAGGATGGAAATTCTCCTTGGATCTTCTCTTACCATTGACATATTTGTAAAAGTATTTCTTATTCTCTTTTACTTCCGTGGCCAATCTGAAGGTCGGGCTTTTGCCTTCCTAACATCCTCCCTGCATACGTTAGCAACTTCCTTGTAATCTCCCCAAGTTGCCTGTCCCTTTTTCCAGGGGACATAGACTCTCTTTTTATTCCAGAGTCTCAACAATAGTTCCCAGTTCATCCACACCAGACTTCTTCCCCTGTCAATGGTTTAACGGCTGGTCCGGCCCGGTTCCGTGACTAGTGGAGCAGAGGGATTTCGCAAAATCCGCGCCTCCAGGAAGGGAAACAGGGGACCCCAAAATAATTAAAAGCAGCGGCAACGATCTGAGGAGAAACAAACTAATTTACTAAATATAGTATCGGAATGTAAGATAACACACTATAATACAATATAAATCAAAAGTAATTGAGAGAAAGATTGTCCGAGAGCCAAAGGCCTTACACTAATACTGAAGCCTTGCGTGCAGTCAGCAGCAGTAGTGAGTTGACCCGACAGGGAACACGGCGAGATGAGAAGAGGGATGAGTCAGATGACCTGCGCCCTTACATCTGTTCCCTTGAGCAGGAATGAGTATAACAGTACTCGAAAAGGCTCTTGGGGACCGTAGTTGTTCTTCTCTTCCAGACAGGTACCCAGAACTAAAGCATTTGCTCTTTAACTCCCAGTACACTGCATGATGTTGTGGTGTGGAATACTGATAACCAAAAATCATAAAACCATGACACCCCTATGGGTCGCCTTACAGTATTCAGGGACAGCCTGTTCTTGTGCCTTTAAGATTTCCATCTTGAGGAGCGTCCAGGTTTCCTGGACCCCTTTACCCTTAAGGAACAACTCCCAAGAGACCCATGCTACAAGAGTCCTGAACAGGTCAAAGTCTGCCCTCTTGAAGTTCAAGATAGCAGTTTTGCTAGTCACCCTTCTGACGTCTCCAAGAATATAGAATTCTACAATTTCATGGTCACTCTGCCCAAGACAGTCCCCAGCCTTCACATCTCCCACCAGTCCTTCACTGTTACTAAACAGCAGGTCTAGCAGGACACCACCCCTAGTAGGCTCTCGTACCAGCTGTGTAAGGAAGCTGTCTTCCACACACTCTAGAAACCTCTTGGACTGCTTCCTCTGTGCTATATTATATTTCCAACATATATCAGGGAAGTTGAAGTCTCCCAAGAGAATGAGTTCTGGCGATCACACAACTTCCGCAAGCTGGTCATAGAAGGCCTCGCCCATCTCTTCATCCTAATTAGGCAGTCTATAACAGACCCCCACCAAGATGTTGCCCCTACAGGCCTTCCCCCTGCTCCTTACCATTAGACACTCAACTTTATCGTTTTCAACCCCAAACTCTTCAACATCAAAACAGTCTTTAATATAAAGGGCCACACCACCACCCTTCCTTCCTCATCTATCCCTTCTGAAGAGCTTGTAGCCATCCACCACAGCACTCTAGTCATGGGATTGGTCCCACCACATTTCAGTAATAGCAACGAGATCGTAGTTAGCCTGCCGCACAATTGCTTCCAAGTCCTCCTGCTTCTTACCCATGCTGCGTGCATTGGTGTAGATGCACTTCAGCTGAGCCATTTGCCTCACCCCCAACTCAAGCGTCATTCCCCTAGGCTCATTTCTTGTGAGCCCTGTTTTGTCCCCTTCCCCCGCTGTAGGTAGTTTAAAGCTCTTTCAATAAGCCCTGCTAGCTCCTGCACTGGGATTCGTTGCCCCCTCTGAGATAGGTGGGTTCCATGGATGGACAACAGGCCAGGGGCCTTAGCTCATCAGTGCCCTAATAGAGTTTAACAGTCCTGACCAGCCTCCCTTACTACCCACACCCCCCTACCCTTGAGCTCCTTTCATTTCAGACTAAGACACTAGTCTTGCCCTATTTATGTTGTCCTTGTCTCTGTCTTCTTCTGGTTGAGCCTTGTCCCTGACCTCTTGCTTTACTGTCAGCACATTGCTCTCTCTGCCTTGCTCAGGCACTTTAAAGATGTGCTTCATAAGAGAGGTATTGCTTGTTCTGGGAACACTCTTGGCTTCTTCCTTCCTTGTGGGATAGCCCTGCTCTTGTTACTTCTTGGCACTTTTCAAGTTTCTGCTTGACCCACGCAGCTGTCTGTGATGTGACACCAGAAATGCAGGTGATCTGTGCATTTCACAGTGTTATCTGGATACAAGACTAGATAACCTGTGGTATCTCAAGTAGTACCAGATGCCACTAGGGAAACTGTTTATTTGTTCCCTAACTGTGATTTGTTCCCAGAGATATTTGCTTTGAGACAGCTAACTGTTGTTATTGAATGCCTTTAGGCAAAAATTTAGTCTTCGTCTGAACACAGCTATTAATAGAAAGTTAACTTCATTATTTTGCACTTACGGCTTTTTGCAGGTGTCACATTTATTATGTAAGTGTTTCTTGTCTTTATTAGCTCTGTGTCATGTCTTTTGTTGTTAGTTTTATTATTGTTGTTGTTTTAATTGATTCAGAACAACCAGGGAAGAACATGACTTTTTAAATTAAACAGTAGTATATACTTAATCAGGTGCAAAATGTAGCTAAAGATGAGGTTTGCTTAAGATATATATACTCTGGACTTGAAACATTTGCTGCTTTTCATTTAAATATCTTGTGGTCAAGATTATCATATTTTTTTTTTTTTTTATCCAGGAGACTACATCTTCAAGAGTAAAATTTCACGGCATTTGTGCAAGCCAGTGGTTTATTTATTTATTTTTTTCTGAATAAAGAAAAGTTGAACAAAGGTGAATTTGTGATTCACTTCTTGTTCATGTTCTCTGTGGGCAATGAATGTGATAAGCAGGTCTCAGACTCCTGCAGTGCTACCTTTTCTTCATTCACTGAAACAATTTTTGTAAAGTGATTGATTCAAGATGGGAAACAGAAAGATGATAAGCTTTCCCCTGTTGTTGTTACAGTTATTAGCCTTCTTTCTGTTCTTGATTTATTTTTCTAGGATGTATATTCATTGTTTATGTAGTAGTGATGAAGAGGAATTTCTAAGGCATTTTCATGTTCAATTGGGTTTGGGGAGATTAGTTATCAGTAAGTAGGAGTGCAATTATATGTACATTTTTACCAATTTCTATGAAGCAGAAAAATATATTGGGAAGGAATCATTGTTTCCCTCTTTGTATAATTACATTTAATAGGTTGCCTTTCTTAGTTGCATGTCATCCTGATGAGCAGTAAAATCACCTTCAAATATGCTTTTCTTGTTCAATTACATTTTCCAAAGAGGAGGGGAAATAAGTCCTACATTGTTTCTTCTGAGTAGTGTCACACAGTGTTTACTTGTAGTAGATTTTGTCACCATCTCATATATAAGTCCAAACTCACTGAAGAGTTGTTTATTTCTCACCCATTCCAGGTTACTAATTTTTATGCTCATATGTTTGAATCATCATAGAATCATAGAATGGCCTGGGTTGAAAAGGACTACAATGATCATCAAGTTTCAAACCCCATGCTATGTGCAGGGTCACTAACCACAACACCAGGCTGCCCAGAGCCACATCCATCCTGGCCTTGAATGCATCCAGGGATGGGGCATCCACAACCTCCTTGGGCAACCTGTTCCAGCGTGTCACCACCCTCTGTGTGAAAAACTTCTTCCTAATATCCAACCTAAACCTCCTCTGTCCCAGTTTAAAACCATTCCCCCTTGTCCTATCACAATCCACCCTTGTAAACAGCCGCTCCCCTTCCTGTTTGTACACTCCCTTCAAGTACTGGAAGGCCACAATGAGGTCTCCCTGGAGCCTTCTCTTCTCCAAACTAAACAAGCCTAGTTTCCTCAACCTTTCCTCATAGGAGAGGTGCTCCAGCCCTCTGATCATCTTAGTGTCCCTCCAGTTTGAAAGACTGTCTTTCTATCTCGTCACCAGTCCCTGATCAAACCTCCCTGAATGTGAAGAAAAAAACTATTTATTCTCAATTATATTTAAAAAAATAATAATAATTACTCACAGAAAGAGTGAGTAATCTTTTCCCTCCACTGTCTATCCCTGCAGTCCTCAAAGACAACAGTAGTATAGTACTCAAGAATAAATGCATGTATGTTTTAACCTTTTATAGTTCAATATCTTTATTCAATTCATCTTTCTGTATGTTCCAATCAGTTTGTCTACACTTTTAAAGTACAGTGCTCAAAAGATGGATAAGCTGAAGTGCCTTGGGAAGTAAATACAGCACAATTGCAAATTCATGCATCTTATACATGTCATGACCACTTAGAGGTCACAGAATAAGATTTTGTTTGCAAAACCTTCATGCTGCATAAATGATGTAATCTGTACATCTGGAAATTTGGTCTCTACTTTGAGTCAAGACTAGCTGTTGACAAGGGCTGAAACTAGAGTAGATTTCTGCAGAACCCCATTTGATCTTAAACCTAGCAGTAATATCAACACAGTGATCAATGTATTGCCTATGCCAAAAGCTTTAATTAGGTTTGGGGACCTTCTTCTTTTCTTTTCTTTTCTTTTCTTTTCTTTTCTTTTCTTTTCTTTTCTTTTCTTTTCTTTTCTTTTCTTTTCTTTTCTTTTCTTTTCTTTTCTTTTCTTTTCTTTTCTTTTCTTTTCTTTTCTTTTCTTTTCTTTCCTTTCCTTTCCTTTCCTTTCCTTTTCTTTTCTTTTCTTTTCTTTTCTTTTCTTTTCTTTTCTTTTCTTTTCTTTTCTTTTCTTTTCTTTTCTTTTCTTTTCTTTTCTTTTCTTTTCCTTTCTTTTCCTTTCTTTTCTTTTCTTTTCCTTTCTTTTCCTTTCTTTTCCTTTCTTTTCCTTTCTTTTCCTTTCTTTTCCTTTCTTTTCCTTTCTTTTCTTTTCCTTTCTTTTCCTTTCTTTTCTTTCTTTCTTTTTTTTTTTTTTTTAGTAGCTGTATCCACTGCACAGAATAACTTCACTTTGGCTTATTTTTCTGAATAACCTTAAGAACACCACATAGAAAAGTTTACAGCTTCTCTCAGTTACCCACTTAGCCTTATTTAATGTTTTTTTTTTTGTTTTTTGTTTGTTTGTTTGTTTTCATTTTGTTACATAATGCTTTATAATGGGTTGTTTAATTTGGCCAGCAACTTTCTGGGTACTTCAAGGAAGCTGGCAGACTTATCATTTTCTAGTACTCTTTTTCCATCTTTTAAAAGTTACAAACTAAGTTTTATCTTCTACTAGTCTTTGAGACATTATCTACACCCCAAGATGTGGAAAATAAACTCTAATAACTTGGAGATGGCTTTTGTGACTACTCTGAAACTCTGGTTACATAGATACTTTTACCTTATTTCAATATTGCATAATATTTCCACAAATTAGTCAGTGCTAGTTTATCAATAACCATTTAAATTCCGATTCCAGTCTATTAATAATAAGAATATTAATGAGGAGCAGAGACTGAATATTAAAAATGATTACTTTGGAAACTAAGGTGCTGTTAGCTCAATTAAATCCTACCAAAAGAATTACTATCAAAGAAATTCTAAGCTAAGAACATATGCAAGAAATTTTCTTAAACAAAATGAAAAAAAAATTGTCAAACTTCTTTAAAAAATTTATGTTCCTTGAATTCTTTTCTAGTTCTTTTAATTTCAGCGAGGTAGATGTAGATATAGAGCTTTGACTGCCCAGCTTGCCTCTGTATAGAGTCAAGATTTTTACTCTTACTCAGTAAGTATACAGGGCCCATGCCTGTATTGTTAGAATCACTTTTCATAATACAATCTAGAAAACATTTAGAAAATCTTTTACATAATTAACTGAGAATTAAATAATGTCTTGCAATTTGTGCACAATTTCCTTAAGGAATTAATTTTTGTAGTCTTTTTCCTACTTTTGTAATGATTTCAAATCTGAAAGGATGTTTAGTTTGAAATTCCTAATTAAAGGAATTCTGTATTTTATTGATTTCTTGCCAGACCTGAATAATTTAATAGTAAGTAAGATTACACTAGGGGAAGCAATAACTCTTAGCATTTTTGATAGTGTATGTGAGCGTTTGGCTTTTAGAGTTTTATGATTTAATTAATGTGTTATACTACTGTTTTATCTAGGATCCCACTGCTATATAAATTTAAAAGTAACAGGAACAAAACAAAGTTTGCAAGCACAAATGAAAATCTTGTACAGCGTTAAAAATAGAATAAATAACAAATTGATTTATTTATTACACAAGTTAACATATTCTAAACACATGATGATAATCTTAAAGGTTGCAACATGTCTCAAATCTCAGGTAACATTCGGATGGAAATGTTGATTATAATGAAAACGATTGTATAAGTAATTAAAATTGTTCTTTCTTTCATTTGGAAGTTTTTTCTTGCTCTCTCCTCCATCCTGTTAATTATTGTATGCCTGCAGAAGCCTCTTCTACCACTGTATTGTAGATGCTTAAGCAATAGTGAAATCTCTTTTATGCTATATTTACATATACTTTAAAAATACGCTCCACATGGCCAAAAATACAGGTTTGACTCATATTTTTGCAATGAAAATATATTATAGATCAACCTCAGGTTCTCTGTAATCTGCATGTTTGGGAGATATTTATAAGAGGAAGCTAATTTTGGTATCTGGTAAAACATGATTGTGAAAGGCAGTGAGACATACACTTTTTGAATCTGTCCTACAAAATAAAGCTTAGAGGAAGTAAACTAAGCTTAGAACATAGGACTAATGGATTTTATTGATCATATACCACAGCTCTATTAAGTAGTATTAACATTTATGGATGTTTCATATCAATTATTCATGAGATTTGCATTCCAACCTAAAGAAAGTGATAATTAATTACTAATGAGGCTTCCTCAAGTTTCTTCAGATAGGGCTGAGATCAGACTGGAAGATTTATAATTGTCTTGTTTCATTTCTCCACATGGAAAGACTGAAGAACGTTCAGATCTGACAAGACTTTGTTCTTTTTTATTATTATTAAAAAAAAATAAAAATAAAATCAAGTACTCTCTAGTAGTAATGCTTAAGAGTTAATAGCTGAGTTTCACACTGAACCATAGCCTTCTTGATGCACCCAGCAATATTTGTTTCATCTTACACATGAGGCTGCATCTTAGCTATGGAAAAGGGATGACGTACACTGCATCCTGCGGTCATGATGTACTAGATATTTGTCTTCGTAAAAGGAATGAAACTGTAGTTCCTACTCTTGGAAAGAAAATCTGAAGCATGGAGAAATTGTATGCAATCTGGTTGCACTGGAAGCCTTGCAGAAGGCATTATAATTCATCTTCTAGAGTCGGTGATCTGGGGCTGCTCTTTTGGGCTGTATGCTTAGGGCACAAGAAGCCTGAATGTTACTGCTAATAGCCACTGTAAGGGAATCTGCTGGAGTATGTTATGCAAGTCTGTGCTGTGTATTTGTGGACAGTATAAAAGAAAACATTCTAATTAGTCAGGAGAAGGCCTACAGCTTGGTTTTGTTATGCATATATATAAGTACAACTGCATGGGAAGTAAAAGGGACCTTTCTGTGTACCAAATCTGTGCAGTGTCCTATGGGAAAATCCACCCAGGAGCCACTCAGTGCTGCATAAAAGTAGAATTCCCAGCTTCTGAAGGGACATAGGATATACTCACTATCTGTATACCTCATTTTATGCTATCTTATTAAAACAAGCATTTTATTCCATCATTTGTTTTCAGGCCTTTCTTATTGAGATCCAGTAAGAAACCTTCTCAGTGTCTTTACTTTTTTCCCCGGCTGCTGGTTCAGATCACGTCTCCACTTCAAATGAGGCCTAAGTGCTACAAGTTTATAGCTGGATATCAGGTTTGTAAGACTTGATGTATTTACTGTGGGGTCTTAATCTAGTGATAATGTTGCTACGAAAATTTTAGAGTTGGTGGTCAAGGTAAGGCAAATGCATACAAATAACTGAGGAGTCTGTGGCCGAGCACTGAGTTTTGTAAGGATTTAAAAACTCTGACTTGTAGAGAACAGTGATGAATTGAATTCTGTTCAATCTGTGGAGATTTTGGTCAATAAAGAACTTCCAAAAGACTTTAAAATAAATTTCAGTTCATCTCACCTAAATAACCAAATCCTATTTCTACTGTTTCTACTAAAATGAATAGCTAAGTAGCTGTAAATAAATCTAGGTTAAAAAAAAAAAAATCCTTGGAAGAAATGCATGTCAAAAATGGGATTGCTAAAAACTAATTTAAGATACCAAGCTCATGTTTCTATTTTACATTATTTTGCATTGTATTTTTTTAAATTAAGCAATCAATGAAGGATTCAGCCAATATGGTGTTTCTGTAAAAACAAAAATCTCATCTGTACAATAATTAGAATATAGATAGATGTTCCAGATGGTACACATACAAAAATAAGGCTAGCTTTATACCAGATGGTATTATGACCATACATAAAGCAACTGGATAATCATTGTAATATTGTGACATGTCATATTATATGAATAAATACCGTGTTTTCCTGAGCAAAAAGTTAAAATCACCAGTAAATTAAACAACATGGGGCAGATGTGGCACTTATCCAGGGATAACAGTCCCAGAAGAACAGAAATATTGGAACTGAAACTTGTTTTATTTTTTCTTTTTACTCCTTTTTCTTAAGAGGAATGAATTCTAATTTGAGTGAAGTATCATTTCTGTAATTAACCTAAGCACAGGCAACTTTAAATAATTAGAATACTGTGTTGTTGAAATAGAATCAATTTTTTTCTTCCCCCCCCCCCCAAGAATCAACTTTTAGAAATAATATGAACTTTTCTATTTCCAAGATTGTTTAAAAAGGTTATATAGACAATACTTTGCAGTGAAACTTCATAAATAGTTGCTGATAAAGCATGACAAATCTCATGATCAACATTACAGTTTCAAAATTCATGAAAGCTTTTCAGTTATTGTCTATATTAATAGTCTGTTATCTGTGAGAGTGGCCTGCACTGAAGCTGGAAGAAAAACTTATATTGCAATGCAAGCAATTCCTGTGCATCTCCAGACGCTTCTTGAAGATCATCTTCTGTCTGAGAAACACTAAATCATTTAGGAAATGTCTAAAGCAATATCAGCTGTTAATAATGCATGATCTCCAAAAGATTAGCCAGCCATTTGTCCTCCTTGTGTTTGGACTGAGCTGATTCTGGACACTATTGGCCAAATCTACAAGCTAGACCTTTTGGGCATGATTTTGATGTTGCACCACTTTATGCTGAAGTATGAGGTACTTGATTCTGAATAAACAAATTACTGACACTTTTTGCTCTGAAATGATAAGACTTGCATTTTATTATACGAAGGAGTTTCAGACTGCACTGACACTGTTGTCTTCTAACAGAAGTGTGCAGAAGCACAGTCATTAATAAGCAACAGTAAGGGTGACATACATTTTTATTTGCAAAATTAGAAGTGTTTGTATACCTTCTTGCAGTTGTCAGGCACCATATCGAGTACTGTATCCAGGCCTGGGACCCCCAACCCCAGAATGGTATTAATTTGTTGGAGTTGGTCCAGAGAAGGCCATGAATATGCTCAGAGGGCTGGAACACCTCTCCCATGAATAAATTTTGAGGGACTTGGGCTTATTTAAGCTGAAGAAGCTGGTGGGTGGCAATCCTGCCCACAGCAGGAAGGTTGGATCTAGATGATCTTTAAGGTCCCTTCCAACCGAAGCAGTTTTGTGATAATTCTGTAGTTGTTGTTGTGGTCTGAGGAAATAATTTTAGTTGTGAAATATTCCCAGTGCAAACATACTTTTGGTCATAGCTGAACAAAGTCACCTAGTTGAAAAGACAGATTGCATGTTCCTTGTTTGAACGAAGTCATGCTGGCTCGATGAATAAGATGGTCTAATATTGACCTATGTTGAACATTTTAAAACCTTTAAATTCATATATCCCCTACATAATAGGGAAATATTTTTGTTAGGGCTTTTTTTGTTTCTTTGTTTGTTTTGTTTTTTGTTTTTTGTTATTTTTTTCACCAGCATCTACATCCTTTTATGGCTAGATGCAGTATTTATGGCTGCATCCGCTATGCTTTTCAGCAGTTAAAACACTTGCAAAGATACTAAAACTTCCAGTAATAGTTCCACTCTTTTTATACAAGCTGAGCATGGTGTTCAAAGATGAATCTCGCACAAAGTAGAAATAGTTCAGTCTAGGTTTTAACCTGTAATTTCATGCTGATTTTATGTTCAGGTATGTTACATCTGGAGCACCTGGAATACTCAGAAGTAGGTTTCAAAGTCAAAATCCCTTCCCTCCACCTCTCTCCCCCCCCCCCTCCCCCAAAACCCCACAAAAGAATAAATCCTGAATAATATAGGTCAATAGTTCTATTTGCAAAGAGACAATTTTCAATACAACTAATTGTAGTAATTTTCAAATTTTTAGAAGTAGGAATGATACATTCAGTAAGATATGAGAACAAGACATTTGTCTACTGTCATTTTCAGGAACCTGGGTCAACAGAAGTACACTTGCTGATTCACTACCTGATAGTTCAGAGATGATCTAGAATTGACCTACACAGACATGTAAATTGCACTGAAAACTTTTTTGATATTTTGAATGATTAGAAATAGGAAAAGATTATAAACAATATAGGTCTAGAAGAGAAAATATATGAGCTATCAGGTTCCAGAATAGAAATAAAATATAATTGGACACTCTCAGAATGGGGTTAGGAATTGCTTAATTTGTTATAATTTTACTGCAGCTGAATGTGAATTCTTTATTCTTTTTGGACTGAAATAAAACTAGAAACTTCCTGGTTAATTATGTCTTGTAGCTAACTAGCTTGAGCGTACAACTTAATTCAGTACTAATCTTTCACTAAGCTTCTTGGATGAACTATAGATCTAAAAGAAAAAAGATGATTTGTCAGAAAATAATGTTAATAAAAGATTAAATGCATAAAGGATTTACTTAGCAAGAGTTTTCCAGAACCAATAGAAAAAAAAATCTACAGAAAGGGGCATTTAAAGATACTTTAGAAAGAGATTTTAATATTGAACTAACCTCTAGAGAATGACTAGCAAAATGAATCTGCTATTAAGTGGTGGGAGGGGGACCAATCTGAATATTGCTGAGTCCATTATCTCTGGAGGCATAGGTCACTTGTCCTTCTTTATTGCAGAGAAAAACGAACTAATAATTTAGCAGAGAATATTCAAGCTGTACTATTACACATCACAGTTATTTTGCAAATATCTTATGAAAAATATCCATTTCATGTTTTGGTTGTCTTTGTGATCTTGACAACAGTGCCAAAATGGATGATTTATCCCTCTTGAGGTGAAGATATTGTGCATTAGAGAGAAGACACTTTGGCATCATGAAGTAATTAATGCTACTACTGTTCCACCAGCACCTCCTCAACTCCTTGGTGAATTCTGTCTTCTCTTTGTGAGTAACCAGTTAAACTTGTGCTGAGCTTAACATAGTTGGGATTTAGTGGCCCATGAGGATGGGAGCTGATTTCCAAACTGAAAAGCTATAGGCCTGAAATACTTAGACTGAGGGAAGATCTAATTTCTGTGCATATGGACACATACCAAACAATTTAGGACACTTGATTCCAAACAAAAAAAATGCCAATGCCACTGTGAGAACAATGAGTACAACACACTGTTGGTGTGAGATAACCAGGCAGACACTTACTATAATAAATGGGGTGTGGTCTCTGTGATTAGTACGATGGGGACAGAATTATATTAGTCTGATTTAAAGGAGACAATGAATTATGAGACAGTGAGAATGTGTTTGAGTTTTGTGTGTTTTTTGTTTGTTTGCTTGTTTGTTTGTTTGTTTTTAATTCTTCGTAATTCATAGAATCTTGGAATGGTTTGGGTTGGAAGGGACATTTAAGATCACCTAGTTCCAACCCCTCTGCTATAGGCAGGGACACCTCCCTATAGACCAGGTTGCTGAAAACCTCATCCAGCCTGGCCTTGAGTGCTTCCAGGGAGAGGGCACCCACAATCTCACTGGGCAAAATATTCCAGTGTCTCACCACACTCACAGTGAAGAATTTCTTCCTAACATCTAGTCTAAATGTACCCTCTTCCAGTTTAAAAACATTTATCCTTTTCTTGTCACTGAATTCCAGCATTTTTCTTTGTCAAATGTTAGGTTAAAGGTAAAACATACCCTCACATGCTCACTGCAAGCATACTTAATTTAAGGTGTGGGGTATTTAAAGATCTTTCAAAAGTGAGAGGAACATGTCTCTTTTTTTTTTTCTTTCTTTCTTTCTTCTTTTTTTTTTTTTTTTTTTTTAAAGCAAGAAGGTCTTGTAAAAGAATGTGAGGCTTATCAGGGTGACATGTTTTCATATGAGTAACTTATTTCAATAAACTGGTGTGCTCTTGTCAACCCAAATGGTTTCATTTTTTACCAAGATTAAGGTCGTTTTTTCAGATGTAAACTGGTGGTGTAGGCATTTATGAAAAGCCCAGTTTCTATAGCATTTTTTTTCCTCTGACAACCTATCTTGTTTATCTGTCATGAAACATAGGTATTCTGCTCTCAGCCAAGACCTAAATCTACTTGTCCTGCTTGTGTCATTGATGTCAGAATGTAGAATGTGTATCAGCACATCTTATCAATCAAAACGTGTACCTGTGTCTTACCTCTTTTTGTCAATTGACTAATCTGTGGTAAGATACTTGAATGAAAATATCTTTTTTTTCAATTATTGAAAATAACATGCTCTTAAAGAGAAAAACAGTGAGATTCTTGCAATATTTACAAAGTCTCATTAGCTAAAGACAAGAAACTCATCTCAACTCTCTGTAAACATCAAGCATAGCTGTGAAATGTATCAGAAGAAAGAAACAAAAACCCTTTTATTCTTAAAGCAGTAATTTAACAATTTTAAAAATGCACCAATAGAAGACAATCCTCTGTATTTTCCTACTACTTCATTTTAAATACAGATTTCCTTCATTACCAATTGCCAATTTTTTTTCCCCAAATAAGTGTCTAGACAATATAAAATAAATGAACTGTATAATTACCAGAAAGCAATGATTTGAAATCCAGAATTTTTGTCAACACTACAGGCCATTATGAGTAAATTCAGAGACCACTATATTAACAATGATTTGTATTGATTCTGAATGATCTGTGTTCTTGACAGTTCTTCTTAGCAATGCATTTGTGGAGAGTGTTGAAAATATTAACACTTAGGAAAAAATTCCTTCCAGTATTTTGTAATTTGGAACAAATTATGAACTTCTGAAATGATCTCTTTCAGTTATAGATTCCAAGTATTGTCATTAATTAGGGATTATTGAACCAAAAATGGTAAGAACTTGAAAGAGGTTGCATTCCAAGAGGAAAGTGTTTTGATTCTAGAGGCTATAAACACATATTGATTAGAAAATATTGCAGTGGTCTGTCCTGAAATGAAATCAATGTCATGATAACTTTGACTTTTGTGTACAGTTAAATAAGATATAGGCTTCAGCAGGTCTGTTAGCAGAAAGAGGTGCATTGCAGTAAACAGTGTTTGAATTTTAGTGGGGAAAGTGTTTTATATTTGAGTCAAAAGAGAAAGGAGAGGGGAAAAAGAAGGGATAGGCCTTGATTCTGCAAGAACTTCAGGAGAATTGTAATTCCTTAGACAAATATCTTGAGGTCATCACAGTCTATCACAATACAGCAGTTCTCAGGTGGCTATATAGAAATTGCTATAAGTACAGAAGTATGGTATATTGTTGAAGCAAATGTATCTGCTCTTGAAGGTATCTTCTGGGTAACCCTTGGTATAGTCTGTGAGACTGTGTGATTCAGAGGTCTTTCCACACAGATGTGTATTACAGTGAACATCCTACAAGATTATAGTCTTTCAACCTGTGCACCTGCTAGATCTGAGAGCAAGCTTCTTTCCTTTTGAAGTCTGTTCAGATTCTTTTGTGTATGTGTGAGGAAAGAACAAACGAAATCTGACATGTCTTTTCATAATGTGTTTCTCTATATAGGTGATATTAGCAACTTCTGTGCTTTGTTGTTTTGATGTGAATAGCTTGTATTCAGCAAAAACTGTTCATGAATGTGTATGGATTGATGAAGGGCAGGGAAAAGCATATATTTACTGGCTTTTAAGATATAGGTTAATTATTACAGATTTCTTAGCTGTTATAATCACGGTTATAAAAACTTGAGTATATCCCCAGGAAATATTAATTTATCCTCTTTACCTTAGAATGATAAATATTCAAGTGTAATTGTCGTTAGCAGTGGTGGTTCACTAATTTCTCATTGCTGCAGTAAGTATCCAATATGTGTGCTCATGAATAAATATAGAAAAACAAACATTTAATTTTGAATGTGCATTTGCCAGTTGTTGCCCTACAACAATGGATTGTATTCTAAAGGTAACCAAGGAGTAATTTTCAGGATCTTTTACAAGATATTAATTCTTGGTTCCTTCTGTTAATATTCCTCTGAAAGCTTCTGGAGAGGTTCTTAGATGAGTGAATCACAAAGATTCAATCTCTTTCAAGCCTCTAGAAGAATAGAAAGGAAATACAGAAGCAACATGATCTTACAAAACATCCATATATACATAACAGAAAAAAATGAGCTTTACTAAGCCAATGTTTTTTAACTTTCTAGAGGAGCGGACAAGAACAGGATAACATCAAGAGGAGAATTTGTACTGCATGCATACAAAAGGCTGGGCTGAGGATAAACATCTTTATTTATTTTTACTTTAGATACATTAAGTGTCTCATTCTATCGCAATTTACAATCACATTGAGTCTCTGATTAGGCTTTGAGACACAAACATAATGCCTCCTTGTGAATAAACATACAATAATTCTGGATTTTGATTACATCTGCAGATTTAATCATAAATGTCAGTTCAATAGGTCAAGTATTAGATGAGAGTGAGTGAAAGTAAATGTAGACTTTTAAAATCTACTTATAAACTATAAGATAACCTCAAAATATTTCTAGAATTCACAAAAAATATTTTAGTGAAAATGCTTCTCCAAATGCACTATCCATAGTTCTCATTCTTCCCAAGCTCCTTTAAAAAATGATATTTTCTGGAAGTTTTACACATTCCTGAACTTCATGAGAAAAAAAGAAAGAAAAAAAAATTAACATCATAACTCTTCTTTGCAGGATTAAGGAGGTGGGAAAGGGAGTCAAGGAAGTAACATGATCTCTTTAAAAGTTTTTAAAAATTGCATGTAAACGCTTCTCAGAACATTTGAAAAATCTCATAATCAATTACTTATTCTTCCATATCTCAAAGATGTAGCGTTGCAATCTCTTTTGAACTATTCTCACTATTTTCTGTGTCCATTTCCCCTTTGTTATTTTGTTCCAATACTGGACAACCTAAATATTATTTTACTCTATTTTTCACTGCTGAATATATTTTAACACAGCACTTACCCAGGAAAACTTGTTAAATTCTACCTCATTATTACTTTTGTTACAGAGTCAGTATTTTTTAACAACAAGAATTAGAGTGGCCTAACTGTATTCCAACAATCACATGAAATAAATTCAGTGTCAGGGGATGGCAGAGTAATCACCAACATTTTTACCTGATCCTTCCAACAAAGAAAAAAATATTAAGTTTTTCACAAGGCAACAGAAAGGTGTTCTGCTGAATGATTTCCTTCTTTGACAAGAATCCAGCTCCTCAGAGCAGGAAATGAGACTTCACTAACTAGAATAGGTCTCTGAGGCAGGACAGCTAACATTTCTGTTTCCTACCTGCTCAGTGTTCTTTAGGCTAACAGACTATTGTTTTCAGTTCTTTTGGACACTGAAGCGATAGGCAAGTTTTCAGGAAAGCTAAAGAAAGTTAATTTGCTGGTTTTATGCTGAATTAGACTTCTTTGCAATAGGTATGCAGTGACTGGTTTTTCCAATTACATTGCACTACAGTTGATTTATTACTGTCATATACAGTGACGGGGCTGGGAGGGAAATAGTTTGCTCCAGTCAGAGCTAACTGCTGCCAGCTACTTCTTTCTAACTCCTTCCTTTATTCTGGGAGCTGCACCAACTGCTTTGTGAAGCTCCTACTGTCTCCAGTCCAGACAAGAGGGTCCCACGTCCATGGGAAAGAGGCACAATGCTTCTTCTGCTAACTCTATGGCTGCCTCTTAAGCCAATTATTTTAATATTTTAACAGCTCACCGCTGCATAACAGTAACTAAGTTTTATGATGAAATATTTATGAAGTCTGAAAAACAGACTGCTTTGTGCACTCACATTTTCTTGATCATTGTTTTGATGGCTGTCTCTTAGCATTAAAAATCTATGTTTATTCACACTGATGTGAATTCAGGGTGATGCCTCTGAGGCACGTTACGTGTATATTGATGAAATCCATGGCACTATTTATTTGAAAGGTTGAAACAAAAAGCTGTATATATTTGGTTAGGTGGACTAGTGGATGCCTTGTTATTAGATGATTCTTTCTCTTCTTTGGAATGCATGTAATGCATAATGAGGTGAAGAGGAAAGACGTGGCAACAATTCTCAAGGGATTTATGTAAATAAGAAGTATTGGCACATTTCTCAGCAATGTTAAGTTTCTAAGCAAAACTTAAAAAAAAGTCAAGGAAATGATGCATAAAATATGCATGAATCAGATCCTAACTGCAGTCTAATTCTTGAGGAACAACAATGGCATTACAAAGTCTCAAGGCATTTAACTGTCATCCTTCTGGGACAAGGGAACTTGAGCAGGGGGAAACAGAGAAACAAGAAAAAAAAAACACTAATGGAAATCTTAATTATACATACCTAATTACGAAAATTTCACAAAGCAGAAGTGAAGAAATTGTAAGCTTCCTTAAGCTAATAATGCTGCATATAAACTACCATAAACAAAGCAGAGAGCTAGGAAGGACCCGTGTTAGAATCCTTCCCTAATCCTAAGAAGAGGAAGCATAATAGTAAGAAAAATTAGAACAGTCAGAACTCTGCAAGGAGGATGTTTTTAAGAAGTAAATGTATTTAACAGTAATGGATTCAAACACAATATACCTTGCTTTAATTGCAGAAATTTAAGTGTCTATATTTATGCATTTGCAAGGGACAAAAGTAGCAAATTACAATATTTACACACTACACAGCATAAGAACTTGCCTCAGCAGTAATTATAATCATTAATTATGCAGTCACCATTATATGATTATTCTGACATTCTTTGTTTTTAACTCATCTGTATAATCCAAAAGGTACTGAGGTTGAAAGTGGTATCCTCAGAGGAAATGCATATCTTATGGCCTGCGAACACAGAAAATGATGTCCAGTCCTGTGAGTGCTGGCTAGAGAATACCTACTAGCCACATGGTCAAAAGAGGCAATTCTCCTGCTACACTTTGTGCTGTTATAGCCTCACCTCGAATACTGTATACAGTTTTGGTATTCACACTATGAAAATGTTGTTAAGGTCTTTGAAAGTATCCAGAGGAGGGAAACACATCTGGGAACAGGGTTGGAAGGCATGTGCTATCATGAGAGCCTGAGGGCACTTGGGCTGTCCAATCTGGAGGAGGCTGAGAGGTTAACTCACTGCTCCCTGAACCTCTCCAAGGAGGGGAGTCAGAGAGATTTGCTGGGCTCTGCTCCTGGGAACTGATGACAGGATGGGAATGGCACAGAGCCGCACCAGAGTAGGTTCAGGCTGGGCATTCGGAAACGTTTATTTGCTTTGAGAGTGGTCAAACACTGTAACAGGCTTCCTAGGGAGGTGTTCGATGCCCCATGCCTGTCAGTGTTCAAGCGCCATTTATATAATACTCTCCTTAATGTGCTTTAATTTTTGATTAGCACTGAAATAGTCAGGCAGTTGGACTCAATGGTCTTTGAAGGTCCCTTTCAATTGAACTGCTCTATTCTATTCTTATTCAAACTTTGATATACAAAGGGTTGCAGTGGATTGTGGGTTGGCTTACTGATGGTCTGGGACAGGGGCAATATTCCTGACAGTGCAGCCTGGGCTGCTCTGCCTGTTGTCTAGGAGAAGACATGTCTGGATTTGTCTGGGTTTGGGGTTGTTTTTTTTTTTTTTGGTTTTTTTTTTGGGTAAGCTGATAGATGCAGTTGAGCTCATCCGTCCTAGTGCTACAAAGCATGAACACACTGTGCTTTTGAACAGCAAACAGCTGAGAAGAATACTATAAAATCCTGGTCTTGACACAATTATTCCATTTTTAGTATAATAAAAGATAGCTAAAAAAATAAATAAATTACAATGTCACATGCATTGGCAGTCCTCTGTTCATGCAGATAATGGTTTCAATCTGGACCTCATTCTACCCAGGAAGCCAAGTAGGAATAATTAATGTACATGGGATATTCTTATTTAAACATTGGATGTACTTACTGCACAGGTGGGGCTGGTAAATGCCATTTCTGCCACCATCAGCAGTGTTCTTCCTGGACTGGGAGCACTGGCTCCCTGGCTTTTCTGCAGGCTGTTCAAGCCCCATTCCTGTGAGTGCTGACAGCCCTGGGCATCCATTTGGCTGTCATCAGTGAGGTGAGAAGACGCTGAGGTGAGAAAGCAGAGAGAAAGCCTTCAAGCCTTGGCCCTACCATGAGCAGCTTATCATGGGCACCTCATCCTTGGAACCCGGATCACATGGGAGGGTAAGTTTGATATGGGAGAATAAGGTGCTTCTGGGGAAGGTCTTTTTTGCTTTCACAGTTTTCTGGGGATTTTTTAGGGGCAGGGGTGATAAAATAGAGATCACTGGGGGAAGGAGTCCCAGAATGCTGCTTTTTTAAGAGGAGTTTGTGGTCTGGTATACAAAATCACAGATTGATTTGGCCTTTTTTTTGTCTGGTCTGGAAGGGTGCTGAGTAAGCTTTCAACTCACACATTGAAATTGGAGGGAGATTCAGTCTCAGTTTTTTTCTGAGGTGGGTAGGGTTGCAATGATTCACTTCTCCAGTAGGTATACGGACTGTGGGAGCATATAGTTCTGAATGTCTTAAAGCTAATTCACTGTGTCACCTAACCTCAGTGGCTCTTACAAGGAAAGGCTATCAAGTCTTTACCTGGCAATATTTAAATGTGAAACACGTAACAAGCATTTCAAAAATCACATAAAATACTTTTCTAGATGAACTTTAAGTCTAGTAAAATCTATTTAATAGCGTATGTATCTGAGAACAAAAAACCTTCTGATAAAGCACTGATTTAAGAAACAAAATATCTCTCCTGGAAGAATTGTATAAACAGTTATCCTTACTACAGTGGTCTGTGACACAAAACTTTTATCACATCAAACAGTGATGAAGGATGACATTTAAATCCTCAACCATTCTAAATGGTGGATGAAGCATTACTGATATCTTTGACAAGGAAAATACATGAGGTAAAAAGAGATGTAGGACATAGATAAGCTATTTATCTTTACTGACCTCACTCAATCTTGTTTTTAATATTTTTAACCAGTCTGCATGCTACAGAATATGCCATTCACGAGGTCTATCAGAAACAGCAAATGTAGAAAATAGATGTGAAGATTTAACAGGGCTCTATGAAGGGCATAAATGGTAGTAATGCTACTGGAAAATGTTGCAACGGTATCTGAAATTTGCATTTTTCCACTGTGCCAGAGGTGTAAGAGGCACTCTAACTTGTGACAAGTAAGATGTGAAATAAGAAAAATCTGAGGCTGTAGAGCACTTTTGGAATATTTAATAATTAAAATGTGAAGAATTTTGTTGTAATTTTGTACATGTATGGCAGTGATGTAATAATAATAATATAATAATAATGTAATAATAAAAATGATCTTTTTTAAAGATCATGCATAACCAGAGATAGGATGATACAGAAGTGTGAATGGGAAGGAGCTTGTATCAGGTTTTTATTATAGTAAATAAATAGCTACATTTGATATATTTTTTCTGAGATACATATGGACTGTAAGTTTTCTGTGCACCTTGCATACAGTACAGTGCTTGTCCATGTTTGTAGATATGGTGACAATGCAAAATAGTTATCACAATGTTGGTAAAAACCTTATTATTTATTTATTTATTTTTTACTAATTAATAAATATTTATTTTCTTTTACACAGTGTGCTCTCTTTAGAAATATTCATTTATAGAATGAATATAATCTGAACAAACTGATCTGGGGCCTAATCCTAGACATTTTATTCACAGAAATATGATGCTGGTATGATTCTGTGATTCTACCTGCTCTATGTCTTAATTAAGCAACAGTTGTAAGTATATGCTTAAGCGATCCTCATTTATTAATATGACTATGTTATTGTATATTGTTGCAAAGACCAGAACTTATCAGAGCTCTGATAAACAAGAACGTTATTGATGGCTTGACACTGTGATGAAATACTTCAAGCAGCGCTTTATTTCAGATGCTGTTTGGAAAAATAAAATTCTCCGTGAGGTTCATAGCAAACTGTGTATAGTGACACCAAGAGGGATGGAGGGGAAATGGTGTAAAACTTCATCTTGATCACAGCTAGTGTCCATATTAGGCTTTATGCTATGGATGTGGAAGGCCTACTTCTGACATCTTTTCCTCAGAATATAAGGCTTTGTGTACTGAGTTAAGCTGCAATTATATATTTTCTATATTATTCAGTGTAAATTCTGTGTCCTGAAATATACAGATGTTCCCTGGTTCTTACTGAATTTTTGCTTCATTAACAGCTTCAAATTCATTTAGAGCAAGCTATCCTAACCAGGACATTAAATGCCATTCACTTTATTTCAGTACAATTTTTTTTTTTCTGTTGAAAAAAATTTCATGTCTTTATGAAAAATGTATATTTTGGAATGGAAATGCCATTCTACTTAGATGGTGAGGGAAAAATATAAAGGAATTGTGGCAACAGGAGAAATAACTGCTAACTGCAGAGTTGCATAGATTTCAGGCCTTGATAACATAATGTTCAATTGTTCCATATACTTCTTCCCCAGATGGTAAATCTATTGACATCAAACAGTGATGATAACAACATGAAGAAAATGAAATACATCAATTAAAATTTTCTTTACTAACCTGTCTGCTTTTAAAATTCAAACATTATTAGTTTACCATGTTTTGAATATAGCTGAAAAATATGCTAAGCAAATTATCATCAATGTGTATGGCTGTTCTGGCAAGAAAAGCTCAATAGCGTCATATAAGTACAGTTAATAGAAACCATCAAATATTATATATATTTCCATTTCTTCATTCTTGTAGAAAACAGGCTATACTAACAGGGGCTTGTGAAGCAGAGACACATTAAATTCAGTTCAGTAACTCAATAAACTTGAAAGTAGGACTGAGATGAAATTTTAAACCCCCAAATTGGTGTCCTTCATAACAGAGATTACGTTTTAATTCTCAGTGTATGCACAAAAAAAAAAAAAAAAAAAAAAAAAAAGGTGGAAACACAGTTCAGCATTCAGAAATATTTGAAAAAGAGGCCTACGTTATCTGCTGCAACCTGAAAAATCTTTTGATGCAGAAGGTGCATGGTCATGCACCCTTTGCTCAGGACAACAGAAGAAAAACTGCTCAGGAGGCTCCCTTGCTGCTGCGCTGATTCTCAGGTAAAATCTAGCTCATAGCCTCTTCCATTACAGTTTCTTGTTGAGAGTATTCATTAGAGTGTTTCTTAAGATCAGGTGAGTGGCTTTTTACTCATATTTATTTACATATATTTGTATTTACCTACCATTCTTAATATTTAAAATGAGTGCGTATCAGAATATGGAAAAAATAAATCATCTTTTACTACAAAGCTAGAGTAATATATTTCTACATTCACTGAAATGAGAAACATGGAAACTGGCAAACTGTAGTCACTGTTAGGGGGTCACACTAATAAGCACAGACTTTCTTTAATTCCCTTGGTTCATTTGGGTGTGGGCTACTCTATGCTAAAAGTCATTATTTTTTCCTAATACTATCCCACTAGTAGAAAAAAATCTATAAGATGTAAACAATAATGTGTCTTACCAGGCTGACTGGAAAAGTTTTTAGAGAACATCTCCTTATTAAGCATTTGAAATATATCACATTTAAAAAAAAAACTTTCTTTGCATCAATGTGCTCTTGCAGCCTGGAAGGCCAACAGTATGCTGGGCTACATCGAAAGAGAGGTGGCCAGCAGGGCGAAGGAGGAGACTGTCCACCTCTACTCTGCTGTTGTGAGGCTCCATCTGGAGTACTGCATCTGTGCGTGGGGCCCCCAGCACAAGAAGGATGCGGAGCTATTTGACAGTGTCTAGAGGAGGCTGCAAATTTATTCAGAGGGCTGTATATGAAGTGTTAAAGGTATGCAAGAATCTGTTCCGCTGAGACCTCAGAAACTTAGCATACAACAAAAATTACCTACATGATAGAATGCAATTTTCATATCATATTCAGAATAACTCCACTCCTGTTTCTTTGTCATGAGGAGCAATAGGTAGAGGAAGAAAGGCCATAAGTATTGAAACTATTTGCAGCTGAAAGTGTATGCATATTGTAGGAACAGCTGGAGATAGGTTTAATTGGATGAATAACGGCTTTCAAATAAATAAATAAATAAATAAATAAATGGAGTAAAATATTGACTAATACAGCAAATAGACATACAGTAAGATCTGGAGCACGAATGCATACATTAATGCAGGCAAAGTTAAATATCTAGGATACCTTTCTTGCTCTCAATTTCTGACTCAAGTTGCAGATAGTTATTCTCTTAGTTGGGCAAACTGTGATTGAATGGCTTCCTGCTGATCCAGTTTATCAACTATAAATTTTATAAGATGCTAACTTATTTTTAAAGCAATTGAAGCACTACTTATATATTTTTTTTACCTTGCCATTTTTTGCAACAGCATTCTATCACATACTCAGGATCAGATGTGTGAGAAAAGGAGAAATGGATGATATTCTCAATGTGCAGGAAACACCTGGATCCTTTTAGAACAGATATTTGTTTTTCTTCAAAGTACATATTTTAATATTCACTTGGCATTAGTATTTTACTACATTTTTAAAAAACTTATTTGAATGAATTTGTAAGATCCTGCATACTGAAGACACAGCCTAATAAATGATAACATTTTTCTGGCTTTAGATGATTGGTAACTGTTTCCCCTTTGTTTGAGGATGAGAGGCTACATATAGTGGTCTGGAAATTTTCCTATTAACAGGATAATTTATCCTCTAAAGTTAGTTGTATTTAATTTCTGATTCTTCTCCTGCAGAGACTTATTTTTACAGCCTGAGATAAATAGGAGCTTTGAAATTGACCTCACGATCAGACCCAGCTAACTTTTTGTTATTTATTTCATTTAAATATATATATATTACTTATTATATATTATTATAATATATTACTGCCTGTTCATTCCTCTGCCTGAGAAGCCCTAAAAGAACAGATTCAAACTTTCTTGATAAAATGTTATTTTTATATTCTAGTAATAAAAAATAACATATTAATACCTACTGTTTGGAGAATCACTCTGAGTCTGCAGTTCTCTTCTTTTTGACGCTGTGGCACATGAATATAGTGGCAGTTACCCCAGTGCTTTTAAACAAATGCAGTCAGTGCCATAATCCAAAATATCTCTTAATTTCTTGCCAACTGCAGCAACGTAATAAAAATGTTTTACGATTCCCATTTATTGTTAGTGTCTTTAAAAGGCCATTAAAAAATAACAGTCCAAATGTTTCTATCCTTTGTGGGAATCTGTATGTGTCTGTAGTGAAGTGAATAATATCACAGTTCTGGTAGGTTATTGACATTTTATTCCATCCCCAAAAGTATGTCTTGTTTGAACTATTTTTCTCTCTGCTTTGGTAGCTTCTTCATCCTATGTTATAATATCATAGAATCATAGAATGTCTTGGATTGGAAGGGACCCTAAGGAGTTACAACATTCCTGCCACCAGCAAGGCCACCAGTCTCCATATCTGGTACTAGAACAGGTTGCCCAGGGCCCCATCCAACCTGGTCTTGAACACCTCCAGGGATGGAGCATCCACAACTTCTCTGGGCAGCCTGTTCCAGCACCTCACCACTCCCTGTAAAGAACTTCCTCCTGACATCCCTGACATCCAATCTAAACCTTCCTTCCTTGAGCTTAAAACCATTCCACCTTATTCTGTTACTGACTACCCTCATAAAAAGTTGATTTTTTTTTTTTCTTTTTTTTAAATACTGGAGGGCTGCAATGAGATCACCCCACAGCCTTCTCTTCTCCAGGCTGAACAAGCCCACATCCCTCAGCCTGTCTTCATAGGGGAGGACCCTCTTCAACATCTCCACATCTTTCCTGTACTGGAAGCCCCAGACCTGTATGCAGTACTCCAAAGCAGCAAACCTCAGCAATTAAGTTGATATATACAAAAGGTTACATATAAAAACATCTACAAGGTAGAACTCCAGACTTTATCAAGCACTAGATTTCATTTGCAAAATCAGTTTTGCTCTGAATGCTACAAAAATATGTTTGGAGTACTGCACTGTGTAAACACGTTCTCAGTATTTACATATCATGTTAAAGTTGGTAGGTCCAATATAAAAACCTTTCCTGAAGATATTAATATGAATCACTGCTATGGAAGAGGAAAAAAAATAACATTAAAAAAAAAAAAAGGCCACAAAAAAACCACCATCAACACATCCTTCTCTGTGAAGAACTTAGAGTGTTGAAAACTTACTCTCAGATCCCTACTGCCCACAGTTTGCCATTAACCTTACAACTCAATACAGTGAAAGGGTAAACCATAAGAGTGGGGACTAGGAAAGATACTAGGAATTGTCTGTATAAAAAGTTTACTATTATTGAAATATTTTTCTGTAATGATATTTTTTTCTTCTTTCTTTCTTGTAGTGATCAGATTTGAAAAATAATTATTGTTTGACTAGATGATTAGGATTTCAGTTGCACCAGCAATAAATTCTTGACCCAGCTCAGTACAAGTATTTCCTTTTGCCCATACATTTCTGAAGATAGTAATATCTACTTGCCTCCTATACTGTTTTTATGGTTCATCATAACATACTAAGATAGTCAATATACGTAGTACTAAATAAAAAAATAGCTCTAACTGTTCTTTAAATGTAGTGGCATTATGGAAAAGGAAGTGGAGTAAAATTTCTGTCTTTTCAGTAACACCTTCAGCATTAACTTCCAAACAAAAGTTCAAGCATGTGAATTCCAGGTCATATTGGTCATATTTGCAAGTTCCTCTAGATGAACAAAGTGTAAAAACAAACAAACAAAAAATTGAACTCATTTCACTTCTAAGAGCCATGAAACTTCTTCAGAAGAATGCTTAATTATGTGTACTTCCTTCATGTATTTAAAGGTTTTTCTGGGAAATTACTGTGTCAGAGTAACATCTTGAGGGATGAAGAGACACACCCAGCATTTGATGTTTAATGAATTAGTGAGTACATTAAGCAAAATAAAGCTGTGTTATCAGGGATAACCCAGCTTAATGTTGTTTTTTCATTAATTTACTGCAAGTTGCAGATCTATGAACTCTAGTCCTAGCTTTCTTTTACTGTAGAGTGCAAAGATATTTCTCAAACTTTAGAGCATAATCTAGAAGGGATTACCACAAAAGAAAGGAAGTAATGCACTGACTAAAAAAAATTGCTATTTAGGCCTTCATATGCAAACAGTTGTTATTCTGTGGCAAAAACGACTAACTAAATCTTTAGTGAATAGTCTAATTGGGAAGGTAATTCAGACTTCAGTGAAATCTACTGAATTCTCAGGTCTTATTCGAATAGGAAGTGTGGTAAAATCGATCAATTACTCTGATAGCACAAAATCATGTCATGATCATGCTTTTAGTGGTATATCCAGATTGAATTTAGATCTCAGTTATTTTTCATTTTTTAATTATTCAGTGAAAAAAATGTACCTTATAGAGCTGGTAGTGATATTGACATCTGTTCTGTTTTAGCATGGCAACAATTGTCGCATATAGATGATAATACATATATATACCTGTGGAAAAATACAGTTTTGCTTTATGGTGTAAGTCTACTGAATTATATAACAATTGAGCAGAATTAGAGGCACTTATTTTACCTTATCATTATATCAGTCTGGTTTCATCACAAAGTACAATGCATATATACTCTACAATGTATATATAATATACTTTAATGATGTTTATTTTTTTCTCTTGAGTTATTCCTGAATTGAGTTGTGTTTTATTTAATACCTGAAATAGAAGGGATGTTATTAAACTCTGGTATGATGTTGACATTTATTTGGAAACTGTTAACAAAATTAGAGATAAAGAAGACTCTAAAGAGTTATGGTCCATGCAGCTATTAAGATAATTTGGGATAGTATGAGTTTGATTTCTGTAGATACGCCAACAGAAAAACAGACTCAGACTGTGTAGTTTGATAGTGAATTACTTCATCACATGGATGAAAGATTATTTTAAAGAGTATCTTTTAATCCTGTCTTGAATAGCTACAATGAAAAAACTTTCTACCAATAAAACATTTCTTTCACTTAAGAAATGTTACAAAAGAAACTTATTAGAGTTCCAGACTTGTGTTTGTAAGACAATTATATCTCTTTGGTCATGTAACTTCAGAGCTGGCATGAAACTCCTATTGCTCTGGAGAGCAAGGAAAATACCCAATGTCTGTGTAATGGCCTAATGGAGACTCTCATTTTACTCCCAACTGTTTAAGGAGTCTTGTTCACTAACAGGCCACATATGTAGCTGTTAGACACAAACTGTTGGCTTTCTGCTGTGAAGTTGGCAGGCTCCTGGTAGGCACTGTAGAATTCATAGCATTATATGCTAGACAATTATTATATGGCATGCTGCTACAAGCTCTTCTGATATACCACAAGGTAATTTGTGTTAATGAATGTCAGAACTGTAGATGCTTAGCTGCTGAGCATTTTACAGACTGCACATAGAGACTTCAAGCAATTGGCATGCATTTGTCTCTCTTGTCAACTAAGAGTGTTCTAACTTACGCCTAATCCACATTTTTTCTTCCTGCATAGCTGTGAACCACAAATTGCATTAAATCAGGAATATTGCTACACACATAACATCAAGTTCTAGTCTGTGTACCATTCTGTAGTACATTTGCATTTATCAAATTTGGATTCTTAGCTTAGAATTATTCCTGGGATTAAGTAAGAATATTTTGCCTCTCCTATAACACTGTAAACTAGGAGATATTTTGTAACAATAAATACAATTATAATTAGTAAATAATAACAAAAAACAGCATTGTTCAGACACCTAGTCTGCAGGGTAATTTCATATCAGTAATTGGCTTTTCTTTTCTAGCAGTTCTCTGGTATACCACTGAAGAGATTGTCAATCTTGTTTTTTATATAGAAGTCCTTCAATATAGAGGAATTTGAACTATTGAGTTTGTAAAGGTATTTTCCAGTACAGGTTTTAGTCAAAATCTAATTCACACATCGATGTCAATGATTCTTGCCTTGTGATCTTCAAGAATACATGGGTATATGGAAAGCAATTTTAAAAAGTAAGACTGTGCTCACTTGGCTTGGATTTGTAATACAGCATCCTTACCATCAGTTAATATTTTAGTTTCATAGAATCATAGAATTGCTAAGGTTGGAAAAGACCCACAGGTTCATCCAGTCCAACCATTCGCCCTTCACCAATGGTTCTCGCTAAACCATATCCCTCAACACAACATCCAAATGCTCTTTGAACACCACCAGGCTTGGTGACTCCACCATCTCTCTGGGCAGCCCATTCCAGTGTCTGACCACCCTTTCAGAGAAGTAGTATTTCCTACCGTCCAGCCTGAATCTTCCCTGGCGCAGCTTGAAGCCATTCCCTCTAGTCCTATCACTAGTCACACGAGAGAAGAGGCTGACCCCCAGCTCACTACAACCTCCCTTCAGGTAGTTATAGAGAGCAATAAGGTCTCCCCTGAGCCTCCTCTTCTCTAGACTAAACAATCCCAGCTCCTTCAGCCGCTCCTTATAAGGCCTGTGCTCCAGACCCCTCACCAGCTTTGTTGCCCTTTTCTGGACATGCTCCAGGGCCTCAGTGTCTTTCTTGCAATGAGGGGCCCAAAACTGGGCACAGTACTCGAGGTGCGGCCTCACCAGTGCTGAGTACAGAAGGGCAAAATCAGTTCCTGCAGTATAGAAAGAAGGGCTTCATAGCAAGAAAAGAGAAAGCAGCTTCACAAGGTAGACATAAGGGGCAAATAGAGATAGTTTATGTAGAGAGTATTAGAAAACAAGGGATTCCAAGCACTTTCACAGGCGCTAGGTCCAGAATAACAAGGAGAATGAAGGCCATAAAGATAAGGACCGGAGAACAGCTCAAAAACATTTGGCAGGGAGGTGATTAGATGTCTGAAGTGCAAGCTGAAACCAGTTCGGGGGATGCCCCCCCTTCAGGGTCAGAAGTTTGCAGCGAGGAGGACTATGAGCCTTTGCGAGGAAGACTACGAGCCTTCATCATCACGACCTCCTACGCACGCGCAAGGGGGGGAGGGACTGTATGCTAATGGGCTCTCGGGAATGTAGTGAATATGTATCCGAATTCCTGTCAACTACTGATTATGTATTAGTTTGACCTATTTCTATAGCACGATTTCTTTGGACGGTGTGCAAGTTAGGTGGAACGATCCCCCTTGCACCAGGGTGTACGCGCATCACCAATAAACACATACCTGCTCTATATCCTTACTGGCTATAGGGTCTGATTTCCGCACGTCAGTACCGGGGGATAATTACTTCCCTGTTCCTTCTGGCCACACTACTTCTGATACAAGCCAGGATGCCATTGGCCTTCTTGGCCGCCTGGGCACACTGCTGGCTCATGTTCAGTCTAGCGTCAATCAACACCCCCAGGTCCATTTCCTCTACACAGTCTTCCAGCCACTCTGCCCCAAGCCTGTAGCGTTGCCTGGGGTTATTGTGGCGTAAGTGCAGGACCCGGCCATTTTCTTAATGTTTGAGAAGATTAAGAAAATAAGGAAAAAGGTGAAAACACTGTCTTACTGCAGACATATGCTTTCCTACTGTCCAAAAGTTTGAATAATAATAATAATAAAAGATAATTAGTAGAGTTAAGAAATATAAATAGTATATAAATTATGAAGAGATTACCAAATAGCATCTTGAAGAATGTAAACTTAGGGTAGAAAAAAATGCAATAAAGCTCCCCATAAGAGGAGGAAAGTTTTATTTTCCATTTATATTGTCATATATTTTGTATATACAGATTTCTCATAGGTTCTCTGGAAACACGTGCTAGGAGATACTTGCTCCTCTGAAGAGCTAATTTCTCCCTTAACCACATACTGTATGTTCAGGTTGCTATTTCCTTTTTGCTCTGTACTGTCTACCAACTACTCTGTACTGCAGGAGTAAGGTCTAATTTCAGATCAAATATAGTTTGAAAATATAATTTCAGTTTTACAGGACACCAGGCAGAGGATGATTAAGTGGCTTGCCAAAAATTCACCCTACAGAGCAGAACAACAAACTGAACAGCAGTGGTAAGTTCCTTAAATGCTAACTTTATAAAACATGCTGCAAGTGCCCATCATTGAGTGTACCCAAAATGCCCGAGCATTCATGATGATTGATTGCATTAAGCACTGCCTGCTGTGATCACAGTGGACTTCTCTGATTTATATCACTTTAGGATCTGCTCTGTTCTAGAAAACATTTAGTAGAAACATCAGCCTGTAAACTTCATCTCTCTTCTGGAATAAAGGAGTGTGAAAGTCCCCTACAGAACTATTTACCTATTTCTGAATAGTTCAGTGATGTCATTTTTTATATCAGCTTTGCAAGAATATGCCAGAAATTTAAAAATTGAAAGTCTGTCAAATGGAAAACTGATTTCTGTTCTGGTTTTATTACGATTCTTGGAAAAGATAATGCTGATTCCGTCCAAATATCCAATTTCAATTAAACTGGTTTGTAATGTGTAGGCTTTTTTTTTTTTTTTTTTTTTTTTTTTTCCCAAAAAAAATGATCTTAAATTAAAATCATATTAAAATAAAATTCTTAGTGATTTATAATGATACCAAAAGATAATCTTATATATATATATATATATTTAGTTCAGTTTATCAAAATCAGTACACTGCTGCAGAATGTTTTTGTTTTGGTGAAATGATATTTTCTGACAAGAAAAGAAGACTTTTGACCATCTCAGATTGTTTCTGAGTGTATCTACTATGAAACCAAGACACTGTGGAATAGTTTCTTACTTTTCCTAATATGTATCCTAGAAGTGATAAGAGAAACTGTTAATTGCTAAGGCAAATATAAAGCTAGTGCTGTGGAGGCATTGCTCTCTCTATATATAATTATTTGATTTTCAGTGCAGCTTATTTTAATGGCTTCTGCAGTGGCAAATCAGAATCTGTTCTTGGGTGTCATGCATATCACCAGCAGATGTACCATTAGCGCCATAGGCATAGGCCAGATAATCCTGAATTTGGAAAGGAAAGAATGTCATGCAATTATTTTACTCCTAACGTAGTGTGGTTGTTCGGGAGCCAAAAATATGCCAAGCACATTTTTCTGTTGTTGTCAGCCAGATAGCAGTAGGGTTAGGGAGGCAGAGCTATGTCAGAATGTATGTGTTCTATAGTCAACAACCTACAGCACAGCTTACATGAGTAGCACAGAGGAGGAGCACAGAATAGCTCTTCAAAGTAGACATGTTAAGTCAATGGCAATAGTCCATAATTGAATGATGAACAATAATGAAGAAGGCAAAGAACTGACTGAAGGTGAAGACTGAAAGATTCTTCTCCTTAGAGGAATTCCAAGTTGGCATTGGTGCACATGAACACAAAAATTTTTGGAGGATTACTCCAAATACCAATTTTAATATTTGTAGCTGAGGTTATTGTCATTTTGCCTTACCTTCTACTCCATAGTCTTCATCAATACACTTATGTCTACTATATGGTACCATCATCTTTCTATTTTCCAGCCATCTCCAACCTGTTTCTCATGTTCTGCTTAATTCCAATTTGTTTACACAAGATCCTATTCCATCACCCTACTGCTCACCTGTTGCTTTGTGTACATCATCTTAAAATGATTTCTTGCCAAAGAAATTAATGTATCAACCAAAATATTTGAAGAAACTGAAATATATTTAACTGTATATTGCTTGTGTCTTACTGATTTATACATAACTAACTCAAGAATATTTCAGAGTCTACTCTCTAGTCAAGATCATATTTAAGTGGGTGCAGAAGCTTTACTTTTATAGACCACATCTTGAATTCTCATATTTCCTCCACACTATTTCTCTGGATCCTCTCTTAGAGTGAAGGATGAAATAAAAACTTGTATTTTTTAGAGAAGACTTCCATTCTTTCATATGATGAACCACACTTCTGAGTCTTGAATTGAATAAAATGAGATAGCATAGAAGTTCTCGTATAAATGATAGATTCCAGTTGAATGACCAATATCATTGTTCTGAATTTTACGTACATTCTTCATTTAAATTAAAAGAAACTTAAAGTCTTTTATGCACATGGTGGTAATGATGCTGATAATGGCAATGACTAGCATTAGCAGTAGCCATATTAGTTGCCTAAGGGATATTTTGCAACCACAAATGGGAGAAATGGGAAGAAATGTCAAGAAAAATTATTCAGGAAAGAACTTTTCTGAGGCATCCTCTGAGTTATGAAAATAAATGAGATTTTTTCCTGAGTTGTACATATATTCAAATATGAGTCCAAATTGAATTCTGGATTTTTCACCTCACTATCAGTAGAAGATGACTGATCATTAGTGTTCACACAGGCTTGTATCAGAGCCCAGAATACAGGCTCTTTTGAAAGCATATTGCATGAAAAATAAGAGTATCAGACCAATAGAAATTATTAAAAAGAATCCAAAAATCAACAGTATAAAATATCAGTTCTCCTCTTAATGAAATAAAGTCAATGCTTGCATATTGGCACAAAGTAACTTGCTACTCCGCTGCTATCAAATTTTACTTCAGGTCTGTATTTCAGGAAAGGAAAGTTTTTAACACAGTTTCACTATTTAAAACTTCTGCAAAAAGAAACTAATTTCTTACTTAGATGAGTCACAGTGAGAAAAGTGGTAGATTACACATTACAAATCAATACTAGAGTTCAGATGTTATTACAGAACCACTCAAGCTAGGCTCCTTTGGTTAATGATATCATCTGGACTCTGCAGTGATTAAGAACAGTAATCTATTCTTTCTCATTCATTACCTTACAGATAATAACCACATATTTGATTACATTTGATTACATTACAAGCAATATGCTCAAGCTTATCATGTATACAAAAAAAAAACAAAGATTTTTGAATGTAATTAAGATGTGAAAGGAAGTTCTATTTAATAGCATATATATATAATTCATAAGTTCTAGCATTTTTTGTCATAGGAAACAAAGGAAAACCAACTTCCTGCCAAAAAAAAAAAAAAAGCGTTTTAAAAAGGACACAATATATGATATAGGAAAATCATATAAAAACATATAGGCTTCTTTACCATTTATTGCAACTTATATTTCATTTTTTTACAGCACAGAAATGTATTGACTTTGGAAATTTTTCCTTTAGCTTGTAAGCAGCAGACTTGCTTATTCACCGTCACTGTTTTGGCTTTATTTCCCAGTGTTTTTCTGGAGTGTATTTGGGTAGGTGTAGTAGTTTGTAGCTGGTTTTCTGTACTTGTTATGTAAATTATGAACAGATTCCAACAACAGAGGAAGGAGAAAGTCCTGAGAGCTACATATGCCCATTGCTTCTTGATAAACAATTCCCTTGGTATTTACACATTCAAGACATCTGTCTCACTTTGTCTTCAGTTTTCAAAGAGGCAATATCACAGTGCAGTCAAGGGAAAAACAAAATGTGAGACTTTAAACAAGAAAAATAACAACTGGAAAAATGATGGGAAATGGTTGAAACTCCTTAGTTGATATTAATATTTAAAAGGTTGCTCAGTTATCCTCTAGACTCTTCTGCTATTTTGTGTCCAAAAATAACAGCAATAGTGTTTTTATTATACTGTCTCTGCATTTGTCATCTTCAATCCTGGGGTTTAAGATACAAAGAGATGAAATTTATAAGAATTGAAAGAGATTCTTGAAAAGCTTCTCTGAAATGGATTAGTGTTCTATTAGCTGGTACTTGGTGGCTGGGCAGATGAGTTTTGGAATCAAATATTGACAGGGGATTTAAAGACACTGAAATTTTCTGTGGGGCAGTCTAGAAACAAGGCTAAGAAGACCTACCAGGCTTGAACAAGGTTATTCCATTAGTCTGAGAACTTTGTGCACTTTAAAAAAAAAACTGATTTGACAAGGACACATTGGCTATACTGGTAATTTAACTGGTAAGAAACACTATAGCATGCCTTTCATAGGAAATACAGATCAAGCTCTGGCATCTGTACATGTAATATTTATACTTTGTGTGTTATTATGATTATGGTATCTAAATACAGTTCAAGGATTGAAAATACACACTATGTCTAAACCAGAAGCATTTGCCAGGTTCTGCACTTACGCCACAATAACCCCATGCAGAGATATAGGTCCCCTATAGGCTTGGGGATGAGTGGCTGGATGACTGTGAAGAGGAAAGGGACCTGGGGCTGTTGGTTGATGCTTGGCTGAACATGAGTCAACAGTGTGCCCAGGTGGCCAAGAGGGCCAATGCCATCCTGGCCTGCATTAGAAATAGTGTGGCCAGCAGGAGCAGGGAGGTAATCATCCCCCTGTGCTCAGCACTGGTGAGGCCGCACCTCGAATACTGTGTTCAGTTTTGGACCCCTCACTACAAGAAAGACATTGAGGTGCTGGAACCTGTCAATGTTGCCTGGAAGGGCAATGAAACTGGTGAGGGGTCTGGAGCACAGGTCCTTTGAGGAGCAGCTGAGGGAGCTGGGATTGTTTAGTCTGGAGAAGAACAGGCTCAGGGGAGACCTCATTGCACTCTACAACTTCCTGAAGGGAGGCTGTGATGAGGAGGGATTTGGCCTCTTCTCCCAGGCAACAAACAGGGACTGAGGAAATGGCCACAAGTTGTACCAGAGGAGGTTTAGGTTGGACATAAGGAAAAACTTTTTTCTCTGGGTGGTCAGGCACTGGAATGGCCTGCCCAGGGAGATGGTGGACTTGCCATCCCTGTCAGTGTTTAAGAAGTGTCCGGATGAGGAGCTACAAGATATGGTTTAGTAGCTTGTAGTAGCAAGGGTAATGCGAGGGTGGTTGGACTAGATGATCTTGTAGGTCTTTTCCAATCTTGTGATTCTATGATTTTAACAACATGGCACTAGTTTACTGTCTCAGCAAAGATGGATGACAATGGAGGGGAGATCTCACTTAACACAGTTCACATCAAACTCAGAATTACTAAAATTAATTTGGCTGATAGTAGAAACCCTTGCAATAGTAGAGCCCTGGAATAATGTTCTTTATGCTTTTTCTTCTGAAGAATAAGAGTCATCATTTCGAAAGATTTTGTTATTTAAAAAATATTTTTCACTAACAAATACAGAGTTAAGTTAAACACAGCCTATAGTAAATTCAGAAGGTTGTTCATAATTGTAGGAAAATGTAGTATATTACAAACCCTATCCACTTCAATTATTTCATATGTTTTCTTATTTTTATTACTTTTACCTGAGAGAGACCTGGAGTTGTATATAGCTATGCATAATTAGGTAATATCTTGTTTACTTTTAGGCAGACAGAGCTTTTAGTTGTTCTATGCAGTTGTTATGTGCATGTTTTGTATTAAGAGGATTCAGTGGAGACTCTAAAGTTTGGAAAGGAGAGCTCACTACCATTTTAAAATGAGCAGTATTATATCTTGCATTTCTTCTGTCTTCCCTAGATCTCACTACAGATCTCCCATATGCTCACTGGAATCCTCCGTGGCTGGAAATGTATATGAAGCTGTGCTGCAAATCACCTATCTTATTTCAGAGCTTCACATGTTGCATATCTGAAGCTAGAATTGTGATATCACTGAACCCTGAAACATCTTGTTTGTCATTGGGAAGATGTGCTTAGGGTGCAAAAGCTGCCTATAATTAATATCTGGGACTATTTCGAAAGCAGTGATTGATGACAAGCTCATTGATAACCAGAACACATTATATATGCCACATTCAGCAATATCCTACATGGATGTCTTTTTTTTCACTCCAAGGTCACACTGGTAGTCAGTCTGCTTCTGCTGATGGAGAGTTGAGCTAACAAACCATAACAGCATTAGGCAAAAAGTATGAAGCCAAACTGAGAAGGACAAAGAATTCTTCAGAAGCTGTATGTTGTTGGTAAGAGACTGATATTTTCATTCAAGGATTCCAAACTATGAAAATGTTTTAGAGTTGGGTAGGTTGACAGGAGGAGGATTTTTTGTATTCTTTAAGAGAGTTGGTGTATGTATATGGGTATCTGAATTTGAGTCTTTTGAAGCAAATCTATCTACTGCAAAAAGTTTGTGTCACAGAACAGTTTCCAAAGAGCATGAAAGCATGAACTGGGATCATTTCAGATAAAGCCACAGCAGCAGATGTACTCCAGGATCACGAGTATTGTTTTCTAGATGCTAGTATGCATGTGGTTCACAATCCTAGCATAGGACTAAAATAAAATCTCCTGAAGCCCAAATAATATCAGTGTCTAATTGTCTGCACAGCTCTTGTACTGCTCAGACCTGCTTCATTTGAGCTGTGCTACTCAGTAGTGTAAATGTATATATCTATTAACAGTTTATGCACGTAGGATAGTAGATCATTTCTGTGTCTGTTCACTGACATGTATGTTCAGTATCTGGAAAAACTGGTTGCTACAAGTGATTGAAAATCTGACACATCTGACTGTATGAACAGTACAATTTTGTTCCCAAGGACTTTCAGTATTTTCTAGTAGAGAGAGGGCCAAGGGTCTTCTTGCAAGTGATGCCAGAAATTTTCAGAGCATTGAGAATCTGATTGTAACTGGCCCTCATTCTACATCTCTTTGCCTTCACATTTTTCTTAGAGTATCCTTCAGTTTGACTTTTAGTTTGACAGTGTTCAATTAATAGCTTTCTGGGTTGTGATAGAATCCCTTCAAACTCTTTAAGAAAGTATTTTCCTTTCCATCATGCAAGACGACTATGCTTGGGCTCTCTGAAACCTCCTCAGCTTTTAATACATTCATAACACTCATATGCTAACAACTACTTCTCACTGTGCCTGTGCTTAAGTGCAACAAAGAGAAGCAGCTTAGTAGAGATGTAACAGTTGTCACAGCACTTTCTAGACTTCTTCTTCAGGGAATTTATTCCATATGCTTCTTCTGCAGGGATCGTCTTTTCTGGGGGATCTTCTGGCAGCTTGTTGCTGCAGGTGAGAGTTGGCTTTTGGAGGCTTCTGTTAGTTCTGAAACTCAGCTTGTGTTGACAGTTCCTGGATTTGGGGGTGCCTGCAGTTCTTTCCAACTGACTGCTACTCAGGGGCTGTAAAAAAAACTTATGCAGCTGCTGTGCGGAGACTGACTATATAACCAGTGGGAAACACTATGGATGTGGAGTGCTGCAGTTGCTGCAGCTGTTAATGCACGAGGGCCTAGAAATTCTGCTGAAGATTGCTTGAGCCTGTTAGTCTATGGTGTCAACTCACCATGGTCTCCAGCACCAGCTGGAACTTTTTTGGGGAAATCTGAGGCCTTGACTCAGAAGGAGCTCTGCGGTAAGGATAAAGCCTTCAAGTGCAGGTAGTGGCTGGCGCTGCTCCCTGGGGTTGGGCTGAGGGCTCCCTTACCTTTGGGAGGTGAGCTGTGATTGAGATACTGAGTAATGAGGTAATGTAGCTGTAAGAAGACAAGCAGACTGAATTGTATCAAGGTGAATAAACAGAACATTTTCTTGAGGGAGAGAGTGAAGAAAAAAAGCTCAAGCCTCACGATGGATGAATGGAAAGACAGCTGGTGACTGTTCAGAAGAGGAGTAGATGAAATACTGTGGAGAGGAAGGCTGGATAGAAATGTGTGACTTCTGGCAACAGGAGGAAGGCTCTTTCTCATCATGTACAACTGCAGTTGTAGAACAGGCACATTGCGCTAGTAACTGGCAAGGAGAGACAAGAACTGTCAGTGCAGACATGAGAGCTAGCTGAGTCTGAAACAGAGGGTCTACATGAAGAGAAGAAGGTAGTTTATCAGGGGCTTCCCTCTGTGGTGGATAGATAAGTCAGCTGACATGACTTGATGTCTCAGGGAATTTGCTGCTTGTCTGGGACTCAGAATATTGAAGAGACTGACAAGGCTTATCAAGTCCTTGGACTACTACTGCTTGCTGCTCATCCATGTGGGTATTGCATGTGTTGCCAGGGGTGTAAGTATCTTAAAAATAATGTGGGTCCAGGACATGTAGGCCCAAATATTGTCTTGATCTTGCCAGGAAGAGATAAAAGTTTATATGGAAGAGAATGCATCCAGTGGGTCAGCAACAGCTGCTACAGACTAGCTGATCAGGAAGAGGAAGCAGATGAAGCTTCCTTTATACAGCTGAATAAAACCTCATGATCACAGATCTTTGTATTTAGAGAGGACTTCAGCACCCCCAAATCTGCTGCAATAGGTCTGGGCACAAGCAATCCTGAAGAGTGTTGGGGAGGTTGTTAATAGCAATTTCTGGATGTAGGTGTTCAATGATCCAATTAGGGGAGATACTCTGATGGACGTCTTAATCGCATACAAGAGCTGGATGAAGATGTAGAGGTCAAAGTCAGCCTTGGCAGCACTGACGAACAGTCCTCAAAAAAGTTGACAAAACAAATAGAAGAGCCTCGTTCCTGGACTTCTGTTCCCTTCAAGGGAACAGAATTCAGCTTTTTGAGAGCTATGCTTGGCACAGCCCTTGATTAACAGACAACTGCTGACTGAGCTCTTAGACAAAAAGGTAGTACAAATAAGTGCAAGAGGGCACCAACTACCTGGGAGAAAGATAGGTAAGCTGTCTGAGTGTACACAGACAAGGTTAGGAAAGACAGAGTTCAGATAGAATTGAAACATGAAGGACAACAAATGTATTTCTGTAAATACACTGGCAGCAAAAAGAAAGCTAAAAAAATCATGGGCATAAACTGCAAAAGGGTGCTGCACCTGTAGGCATTAATTGCCCTGACCAGCCTCATTTGTGACACCCTACCTATGCTCACAGTTCAAAGTCCCAGGAGCCTAGTCTCATCCTGAGCTATAGGTAGGTGTCTGTTTTTAGTCCTGTTTATTGCTGTCTTGGCTTACTGCTGCTTCTCCTGTATGGGCCCTAGATCTGTTCTCTTTAAGTAGTTGTGTTTGGTTTTTTTGTTTGTTTGTTTGTTTTCTTATTGTGAATCTGGTCCTGTCTTTAGATTTTTCACTTCTTTTTTAAAAATTATTATTAATATAAATAGCTTGTCTTCAGTCTGGCTCCATCTGCTATCGCTCCTGCATTGGTGTTTTGAACGAGCCTTGGACCTAGTCTGCTACCTTGTTTTTTTGTTTGTTTGTTTGTTTTCCTGAGCCTATTGGTATAACCTACTATTTTGCAACTGATTTGGCACTACTCAGGTGTGAGGGGTTTTGCACATATTTATCAAGAGACAATTGTGCTATTCTAGTTAGTTTACCTTATGTGGTGTTATTATGGGCTGTGTGGGGAAGGTAAGGATGGTGGCTATTGTTTACTGTAGTTTCAAGTTGTTAAATATTCATTTTACTACTGCCTTTTCCCGTAGTGAAGACCTATGTCAACTCTTAATGTCACTATGAAAAGTCTGTACATACAGATAAAGATGATAAATAATTGCTTAATTTTATTTATTACAAGAAATATAATCAGACTACAGTAGATAAACTTGAGTGTTGGTTGATCCTAGATAGATGCAAGGAAACTTCTAGGAAGAAAGTTGTGTGTGAACTGGTTTATTCTATAACCACTGTTTCTCTTTTCATGTTTGCTTGTCGAGAAAAAAAGTTTTGTACTGATGATCTAAGAATGTAAGGAGAACTACTAAAAAAATAAAATCTGAGTTTATTAGTAATATCCTTGATTAATTTTCACTGCACTTTGTAGGAAGACCTTGAGATATTGTCTCAGGGATAACAATGCAACAAATGGTATGATGTCTGTATGTATTTACATTATAATTTAGAGTATAATTTTAGATAGTTGTATTACAGTAAGTTAAAAACTTGAACAGTATATTTTGAATTATCACCATCAAATCAAAAGTCAACCCAACTCTCTGGACACAGAAGAGAACCTTACATTTTCATGTCTGTTTAGGTCCCTATAAGAGGCAACCTGGTTCAATAAAACTCCCCTTCTGTATACTGTAGGGTCTGTCAGTTTTTTTGATGTCTTTTGTACATGGATTTTTTTCTTTTTAATGAAATTCCTGAAGTTCTAGCCATTGCTATGTCATTATCTGTTCCTTTCAGTGATCAGGGAAAAAGATTGTCATGTTAATCATAGAATCACAGAATGGCTTCAGTTGAAAAGGACCTTAAAGATCATCTGGTTTCAACCCCCAGCTGTGGGCAGGGTTGCCAACCACTAGACCAGGCTGCCTAGAGCCACATCCAGCCTTGCCTTGAATTCCTCCAGGATGAGACATCCACAACCTTTCCGGGCAGTGGTTAAGTCAATTTATGTATTCATTCTTTCAAATGTATTACACCAAATGGAAAAATAAGTATGAAACATCAGTTATTTAGTGCATAAAAAGTAAACATTTCTTCTATTTTCATCTTGGCTTTCTATATTATTTTAACCACGAACAGTAAAAAGTGCCAACACTTCAGGTGTTTCTGAATACCTTGTATTCTTTGTTGTCATGCTGTTTGTGTTCAGTGGGCTGTAAGAATCTTAACTTGCATTGCAACAGATTATAAAGGGAAGACAAGCTATGCAGTGAAAATATTCATTTCAGTGGGATGGATCTACGTTGCTCTGAGGGTCTTCATTCTCTGAATTGCATATATGAGGTGATGGTATCAAACTGAAGGCATTTAGTCCATCACAAGTTTTTGTTGGATCATGTATGTAGCATGAGGATAAAAGAGAACTTCGCAAATTTTTGTGAACTCTCTACTCTTAGCTTGCAGGTTTCCCAAAAGCTTAATTGGTGCAAAACAACATTAATGCAGGACTTATGCTCTCGTAAACTATAAATGTATCTAAAAACAGAGAACTGATATGACCAAGTTTGGAAATGTAATGTCTATCTAAATATTCAGTGCAACAAATTAAAATGATAGCGATATAGACAAATGCTCAAGGTATGCTGGATGCCTGAACGTTATAGGAAATGATCAAGTGTACAGGATGATGCTCTGAATAAAGAGCTCCAGCTATAGAACAACAGACTGGCTTTCTGTTGGCTTTTCTTTTTTGGTTGGGTTTTGGTGTGTTGCATTTATTTTTTCTTTCTATTTTGGAGGCCTATTAGAGAGACAGCTGTATTAGTAGCAGTGTATCTAGAACTTTTCATAGTTCTTTGTGTTATGTTTTCTTTTCCTCCACAAAATAAAAAGTAAGTAGTAGCAAGAGAATTTAAAGAAAACATTTGTATTAGATCAAGTAGGAAAAAAAAACAGGTGCCAAAACTAATGTGTAAGTTCTGCTACTCCACAAATAAATATAAACTGAGAATAATACCATAGATCTAGCACTGTAACTGAAACTTAATTATGGTAGAAAGTCTCTTAAGAAGTCCTCAGTTTTATTTCCCTTCTGAGGATAGGGCTTTTAACCATTTCCTTACTGTTACGCTTAAACCTATGACCATGTTTCACTCATAATTGCAGACATTTATAGGTAACAGTATAGTATTTTATTAACTAGCATGTTTATTGATGTGGTTTGATGATAGTTTGGGAGTTCAAGATGTAACTCGGTCTTTCTGGTTAATAATAGTAGAAGATTCAGTCTTGCTAGGTATGGGGGGAATATACTTTCCAGGACACATTTATTTATTTATTTATTTATTTTATTTTCTGTCTCCTAACATCAATCTAATAGCTGATATGTCATGATGTGTTAAAAAAAAAAAAAAGGAATTATTAGTTGTATTAAAACTTGCAGTATAAATAGTAGAATAGGAAATGAAAATAACCCTCCCAAAGGTGTTGTCATCTGCAAGCTTCTTAATTACTCTATGAAGACATCTCCTTCAGCAGCTTCCACTGGTTTGAAGAGGTGTTGGGGGAATTATCTTGTGCTATCTTTAAAAGTCAGTAATTACAATCTCCTTCTACATAATCATGAATTACATCATCAGCATTCTGCCCACTGCTGCATGAGAACATTTTCCAACCCAGGTGATATAATAGCTGGTAGTAAAAGAAACTTCAAATCAAAAAAGGTTCAGAGGAGCTTAAAGCTACAGCTAGATAAAACACATTAAATTTCTACCTCTAACATAGATTCGTTGCATATAGAATTCCAATTTAACTTTTAAAATTATTAAGTTCAGTTTCATATAAATTAATGTCACAGTAAAACACAAGATGCCACCAGCTGTAATTCCTGGGAGCTAATATTAAGTAGATGACTTCAAGGATTTCTAGTGAATTGTCTATTTTCTCCTGAGCTCATTTCTAAAAGATATGTGCTTTCTAATTGGGTTTAGCATTTTATTGTCAAGTATTTTTTCTACTTTTTTGCAGTTTGCAAATGTTTTATGATTTGTCTGTTAATATGATGACCTATAAAATACTAATAATATATTCTGTTAATGTAGCATGGTAGTACAAATGAAAGCTGTTCTTTTGTATCAGAGTCTTACTTCTATTTCCTACTGAAGAATTTCATCTTATCCTTTTGCTAGCCTTATTTAAATATATATATATTTGGAGGAAGACAAAAAAATATATATTTTTATATTCAGTGACATTGTGTTGGTTTGTCTGGTTTTCTCTTCAGTGTGCTGAATCTTTGATCATGTTATACTAAAATGCACAGCCTGCTTAATATTTATGTTGTTCACAGTTGACTAAACTGAAAATGTGCCTTTAAGATTTTTCCTTTTTTTTTTTTTTGACAACTTTACTGGGTTCAGTTGCTTTATTTTGAAGTACACAGTAAATTTAATCGATCTACCATCACTGCTTTGCTAATTATAGTAACAAAATGGGATCGAGTAATGAAGTGGACAGGAGGACCTCCCAGAGGAGGGCCATGAAGATGATCAGGGGGCTGGAGCACCTCCCCTACGAAGACAGACTGAGGGAGCTGGCCTTATTCAGCCTGGAGAAGAGAAGGCTGTGGGGTGACCTCATTGCAGCCTTTTAATACCTGAAGGGAGCCTGTAAACAAGAAGGGAGTAAACTCTTTGAAAGGGTAGATAACAGCAGGACAAGGGGGAACGGTTTTAAGTTGAAAGAGGGAAAATTTAGGTTGGATGTTAGGGGGAAGTTCTTTACCAGGAGAGGGGTGAGGTGCTGGAATGGGCAGCCCAGAGAGGCTGTGGATGCCCCGTCCCTGGAGGTTTTCAAGGCCAGGTTGGATGGGGCCCTGGGCAACTGGGTCTAGTAAATGGAGATGTTGGTGGCCATGCCTGGCAGGGGGGTTGGAGATTCAGGATCCTTGAGGTCCCTTCCAACCCAGGCCATTCTGCGATTCTGTGATTCTGTGAAGTGGGGTGAAGTGTACCCTCAGCAAGTTTGCTGATGACACCAAGCTCTGGGGTGTGGTTGGCACAACATAAGGGTGGGATGCTCTCCAGAGGGACCTAGACAGGCCTGAGCAGTGAACATCATGAGATTCAACAAATCCAAGTGCAAGGTCTTGCACCTGTGTCAAGGCAACCCACATTACCAACAGAAACTGGGAATGAAAGGATTGAGAGCAGCCCTGCCAAAAAAGATCTGAGGGTAATGGTGGATGGGAAGCTGGACATGAGCCAGCAATGTGCCCTTGCAGCCCAGAAAGCCAACCATATCCTGGGCTGCATCAAAAGATGCAGTTGAGGGAGGTGATCCTGCACCTCTATTCTGTGCTGGTGAGGCCTCACCTGGAGTACTGTGTCCAGCTGTGGAGTCCTCATTGCCGAAGGGACATAGACCCGCTGGAATGAGTCTAGAGAAGGCCCACAGAACTTGACTTTTTTGGAGCTGCTGCTTGCTTCTTTTTTTTTTTCCTGGTAGACTTTTGAATGGCATTATTTATAAAGGAGTTGAACAAATTACATTTTAGGCAATACTTCAACTATTACAACCATGATGTGGAAGCTCAGCTTTTGAAAGTGTGTTACTTTGTCTGCTGTATTCATTCAGTATTTACTGACGTTAGCTGCTTTCATGTGAAATACACAAATATTCTCATTAGTGTGTTGTGAAGACTCTAGTTTACTACATTAAAATCAAATACACAATTTCTGGCTGGAACTGATTCCTGGTATGAGTTTTGTTAACACAGACTCTCTTTTGGATAATGCTGATTTTTTTTTTTTTTTTAATTTTATTACTTTGAGTAAAGTGTTTGTGAATATACTTTTTTCAGAGTTTCTGTGACTGTTTGATCTAATTGTACAGTGTGTTTTGCACATACTGTCAATGAGCATACAACAACAGCCTCCTTTATTCTTGCATTATATCTTTTGAAATCAAGTCTCCCAGGAGCAAAATCATAACAGGAATTTTGAAATCTGTGGCTTGTAAATTTCCCTTTTCTAAATATTCAGATAAAACTGCTTTTAATAATGCCTGTAAATGAATTTGTATTTATTTGCTATGTCAACGTGTTTGTATATATATACATCTCTCTCTGTACTCAGCCCTGGTGAGGTCACACCTTGAGTTCTATTTTCGGTTTTGGACTCCTCACTACAAGAAAGACATTGATGCCCTGGAGTATGTCCAGAGAAGGGCAAGGAAGCTGGTGAGGGGTCTGGAACACAAGCCAAATGAGGAGCAACTCAGGAAACTGGGATAATTTAGTCTGTAGAAGATTAGGATCGGGGAGACCTTATTGCTCTCTACAGCTGCCTAAAAGGAGGTTGTGGTGAGGTGGGTGGTGGCTCTTCTCCCATATAACTAGCAATAGGGCTAGAAGGAATGGCCTCAAGTTGTGCCGGGGGAGATTGAAGTTGGATGTTCAGAAATACTACTTGTACAAAAGACTGGTCAGGCATTGGAATGGGCTGCCCAAGGAGGTGGTGCAATAACCATCCCTGGAGGTGTTCAAGAAATGTTTGGATGTACTTAGGGACATGGTATAGTGAGGAAATATTGATGGCAGGTGGATGGTTGGACTGGATGGTCTTGGAGGTCTTTTCAGCCTTGGTGATTCTATGATATAAAAACTATATGTATATATGCAAACATTATCACATCAACTTTTTGTCATGTCTAGAGTGGCTCGGGAAGAGTTATGAGAAAATTGTAAGAAAATAATCTGACATTTCTAAATTGAATCAAAAATCTATTATCTTGTGGGATCCCATTCTTTTGTTGTTGCTGCTTCCTGTGGTGGTGCTTTTCTGATCTAGAAGCTTTCAAGCAAGTTAATATCCCATGTTACTTGAAGGACATACCATTATTAATAAATACTACATCAAGTCCCTTATTTTTATTTAGCAGCCACAGAAGATTTCAGAAATTCAACTGCAGCTGCCTGGTTAACTTTGAGTTATTTATCAATTTAGCACAAGTGTTTCCTCTGAAGTCCACAAAAATGGGAAATGGAATAGTCTATGAACTGTCAATACTGTAGGAATGTACGAGCTAGTTTTCCCTGTGAATGCATTTCATTTTTCCCCTTTTATACTGTGATCAGACACAGTTTCTTTAGATTGTATTTTAGATGTGTGATAGCAAGAAGAAAGAAGATAGAAAGAACTTTATCAAGGCAGAATTTAAAATTATATAAAAGTAATTTTTTCTTTATTTATTTTCCTTTTTGATAAATAACCATCAGTGCCATTCAAGGAGAAACATGAACGGCTCGGTCCTAGTACAAAAGAAATAAATGGAAGAAATTAGATTTTTTTGGTGAAGCCTAGGTGCTAGTAATGCTTGAGGCAATCAAGATTTCTGAAACAGAATTATGAGTTAGCTGTCACATACATCTGAACCATGTGCTTGCTTGTACCACATCCTGAACTTTATTGTTCACATAATGGAATCAATTGAATGTTATCTAGGAATTGGTTTTGGTTCTTTATAAATGCAGGCTACTCATGTTTTGTTAGCTGTGCAATAAATGACATATTTTCTGCTATTACCATCTCATGCTAATTATCTAGACATATCCTCAAAGGCATATAGTTGAAAACTGGGGTTTATTTATTTGTTTGTTTGTTTTATCGTTTGTTTTGTATTTGTTTATTTTTGGTAGGGAGAGTGAAGTAGGAGTGGTGAACAGATGGCTCTTGGCACATCAAGGGCATTTGTCCATCTGAAAAGGAATGTGAGATTTCTGGTAGGACAATGTGGAATTTTGTATTCTTAATTGGAATACCTCATTTTCCTCTGCACTGCTGAGATATTGCAGACACATCTATATTGTTTCTGCTATGCATTTGTTAAATAATGGATTGGGACAGTTTGACTTACAAACTTCTGAAATTCTGGTAAACATTTGTAAATGAAATTCTGCTTTGTGATCCCAGAGCACTGCATGCAAATGAAGTGTGTAAAATCAGAAACATTTGAGAAGTAATTTGCAGCTAGAATATCAACTTTTTGGACTCACAACTAACCACAGTGAGTTATATTTTTTTTTCCTCTAGAAATCTTCTGTTCAGTTTCATTCCAGAAAGCATATTAGTCAGCTGCTTGCTGTGTATCTTCGAACAAAATAGAGTTGAACTTCTACTAAAAGTGTTGCTTTTCCTTCATTGCTGTGATAGTAGTGGGTGTGTTTTTAAGGAATCAAGCATAAGCATTTATGAATTCTGCCTGGTGTAAATATATATTTTTTTAATTTGTTCTGCCTTTTTCCTTTGTATGTTTTTTCTGATAGAAAATTTTCTATGATTGCCAAGGAAAAAAATCTCTCATTCTGTTTTAAGCACATTACAGTTTTCAGACTATAGGCTTAAAAAAATATATTTTGTGATATATTAATCATAGAATCATAGAATCACTAAGGTTGGAAAAGACCTTAAAGATCATCGAGTCCAACCACAACCTAAGTAAACTACCCTAACAACCCTCCGCTAAACCATGTCCCCAAGCACCACATCCAAATACAGAACAAATACCAGAAACACCACCACCATACTTGGCAAAATCCCTTCGGTAGTGGAAAATACAACATTTAAAAGATGCACTGATAAATTCAAAGTCTTCAGGGTATCTGAGGACAGTCAAAGCCCTTTAACTTTGTTAATACTTAACTACGTTGCAGAAAAATCAATAACTACAACTGTTACCTGACAAAATACAGCCAACTTGAAGTGACATTTACTTATATTTTTATGTATTTACATGTGTTGCCTTCTGTCACAGCCTGCCTGCAGTGTTGCCTATAAGCTTCTGTTCTTTTCTGAGATTTGGGATTTTTGTTGTTGTTAAGAATTGAGGCTTGAAAGTTTAAAAATGGCAGGGAGAAAACTCTTGGATAAGTGACAGTGAAACAGGGAAGTTTTCTATGCCAAGATTAGCCAACACAGCTGTCTTCCCTTTGCAATTCATTCTACAACTATAGTGATATTTCATCATTTAAAGTTTTAAATATTTGTATGACAATTTATATACAACTTTATATACCATAACAAAAACATAACTTTATATACAATAACAAAAACTATGTCAGTCCATCACTGTTTCTTTTTCCATGCTTCAGTCTGTGAAGGATACTGTGGAGTGATTTCAATTTGCTGAGAATATCAGCCTCACCTGTACAGTTGCACAATGTGTGATGACCAAAATATGCAGCATTTTATGTTGGTCACTCCAAAAGTAATGCTTCATGTTTATTTCCATAGAAACTATAATAGGTACAAAGGGTACAATAAAACTATTTGACAAAGCAAATTCTCAGATAAAAAATGCTATGCCATGTGCTTCTCTTAATAGGTCATGTGAAACTTTCTGCTCAGCAGACAGTCCCTAATCTTCCTGACAAGCTGTGGCACATAGTAGCTCTCACTAAATGTTATTGTAGTTTCTATTGGAGTTAGAGAAGAGGTAAAAAGAAATGATACACAACAAATTTGAATAAGTCTTTCTGCAAGTACAACAGTAAGATTTTAAGGAGAACACAGAAAGTGGATTCTCAAACATGCACATTGCCTTGCCAGGGGTATAGTGCATAAGAAATTGAGTCATGGGCTTATGAGATGTGTGTCTACAGAAAGGGAGAGAAATGGTATTTTTTCTATCAACCTTGATATAAGTAGACTGTGAGGCTGTTTCCTCATCTCTCTTGCATACCATGGTGTACCTTCATAGCTACACTGTTAACTATAGATTTTATTATTAAATATTTTTACTCATAGACTGGCATGAGTTCATAGTGATTTTAAGACCATTATCTGAACAGGTATTTGATTCTTAAAAGTTGAATGCTTAAATACTAATCAGGTGTCCAGTCCTTTATTGAAATCTTCTGATGTAGATGATGAACTGTAAGGGTAAGTATAAGAAATGGTAGCTTAAGGTATTGTGGCAAAAAATATGCAGTAGTCAGTTCATCATGGTAGATGAACATAGCTGTTACAGTCCAGAGGACCTGAAACAATCTTGCCTTGAGAGTTGCGTGAAAATTATGCCCTATTTAGAACTAGAACTTATCTAGCTGAACATCTTCTGGTGTGTTATAGTTCCAGCAAATCTACAGAAGTATCCTGTAGCCTCTGCAGAAGTTTGATTTACGTATTTTATTTATTTATTTATTGAATGCCAGTGACCTGAAATGGATTGGGTAAATTTACCTCTTACTGTTTCCAAATATATCTATCTTGGAAAAGAGCAAATGGGAGATCTTCCATTTTGGAAGTAACATAATTTATTTCCAATTTATTCCATTTTATTATGTATGAAAAGCAAGAAAAGTAACTTGAATCATGACTGACGTTCAGCTAATTGTGATATTCTTTGAGTAACTACATATGTCTGGCTGAGTTTTCTGTAGATAATAAAGTCTTTCAGTTGGGTTTATATCTATAATAAATATATGCAGTGCCTCAGTGTTGGAGCTGAATAGGCTGCTACATGCATTACTTCAGCAAAATATTAATTAAATAGTTAAAATAATATATTTTCTTAATTAATTGAAAAAATCCACTTTCAAAGGATTCATAAAAGAAAGATGAGTTTCTAAAAATGATTCTTTTTCCTCTGAAATTTTTATCTCCTGAGTTAAAGTAGTTTCTTATTTGTATGAGGCATAAGCCCCTGTTTCATTTTGTCTGCATGCTTTTGAGGAAACATTTTTAAAAACATAGCACCAATTACTAAAATGTTATCTAGATGCAGAAAATAATTATATAGACAGTATAGAGAATAAATATAATATGTGATCCAAACATTGTACTAGTTACTTGATAGAATTTACACTCCTTTTTTCCTTTTTTGGCAATAATAAAAGAGAAGACAACATTAGAAGTATTACTTTCATTTCTTTGGTAGAATCTAGTCAAGTAGATGATGTTACTTTAAAACATTACTGTGCTTCCAAGTAAGTGTTCAGGGCTTTTTCATTATTTAAGAATGAATGTTAAACCACTTAAGACAAATAAAGCCGAATCATGATATTCTCTTCTTTCTCTTCATCCTCCCCCCTCACTTTTATAAGAAGTGAAGTTACCTCAGTTAAAGTAAGACAAGCTTATTGATATGAGAGATTTATGTCATCACTGAATGTGAAATAACCCATTTGATCTATATCTTCCTCTGGGTTTTGCTCAAGTGTTCTTATGTATATATTCTAGTGTGTAATTATCTATGTGGTAATAGAATCACAGGATGAAAGAATTTATTTTTTAAACATCCCTTTGGAGGGTGTGATGTATTTTGGAGCAAGTGGGATTGGTCATTGTCAGAATTGCTTTTGTGCACTCACATCAGGGAAATCTTCCATAAAAGCATTTTACAATGGTGTCTTTTGGTCCCAAACCTGTTGATGATAGTAGCATCAAAATCCTCATTTTTAAGCATAGATGATATTGATTAAATAGTTCCAGATTACTTTTTCTCTGTAAATCTATCATCACTCTTAATATTTTTTAAAATCTTTTAATACAAATAGAAACAAAACTGAAGTCCATACTTACATCTTAAGACAAAAGTTCTTTGCTATATTTACACTAAAATAAATTTATTCAACAGAAGGTATCTTAAATATTAAAATGTTGTGTCTTTTTTTTTTTTTTTTTTTTTTTCCCTGCCATGTGTAGTATGGTTACAAGATATGAGTTTAGGAAAATATAATTGGAATATACACTAACTAGATGACAATGGATAGCTGAAGTGTTGAGAGCTCTACTAGATTTGCTCTTTTATGTGGCCTAGTGCCCAAGGACTAAATTAGCAGATGCATTCTGTCATATTATTTAATATGCAAGGCACATGAGCTCATTAGTAGAGCTCAAAACTCTATCAAATTACCTTTAATAAACAACCTCAGAAATATTCTTCATCTCTAATACTTTGAAGACACATCAGAGGGGAGAAAAGAAGAATACAGAGGTCTCAAAAGCTTTAGTTTTAATTAGTCCAAAGAGCAACCTTCCTGTTGAAATGTTATTGGCTATCATGGCAATCTTATTAAATAAATTAATTTGAGTTATTTCCCATGACAAGCCTCTGATAAAGCAGCATGTTAAATATTTGTTGCCCATTGCAACTATTTCGGTTGTGGTTAAAATGTAGACAGAACAAAATAAGTTGCATTTTTACTTCACACATTAAGGTGGATTTAAGGCTTTTTATGAAGATTTTATGGTCTGCCAGTTTATAATGGAAACTTTTGTGGTTTTTTTTCATGTTCTTTATAACACAAACCTTTCTCTTTAATACAGTGTGTAATGTTATGAGATGATATACATGGCATCTGCAAACCTTATGCATAACAATACTGTTCTTCTAGAATATTTTGCACAAGACAAAATGTTGAATTTGGACAATTTCTTGATGGCACTAGATTTTGCTTACTTCATTGTTTTCTGTGAGCAAATGCAAGCCCTGGTGTTTCAGAAGATAATTCAAATTATTCTTATTCAAACTTCTCTTTCAAAAATTCTCTCTAATTGAAAACTTAATGCTTTAGCTAATTAATAAAATTAAGATATTTTTTCTACCACATTTGCTTTGAATTTCTCTTGAATTCTTCTTTGTCTCCATCATACAGTAGACGTTAGTATCGAAAACTCAAAGCTTTTTGAACTGAGTCAGTATGTTCATATGGTGCACTAAGATGCCTTACAGGCTCACCAAGTTGAACTTACCTTTCATGTGCTGTTTTTTATAGTATTGTTTGTTGGCTTCTAAATTCAATTACAGTAAAATATAATAGCCTCCCCCCCACCCTCCCACACACACACAAAAAAAAAGCATGCTGGACAGCATCATCAAAGGGGTGGCCAGCAGGGAGGTAGTTGTCCCCCTCTACAATGCCCTTGTGAATCTCCATCTGAAGTTCTGCATCCAGGCCTGGGTCCCCCAGCCCAAGAAAGACATGGAGCTGTTGGAGCAGGTCCTGAAGAGCACCCTGAATATGATTAGAGGGCTGGAGCACCTTTCCTATGCAGAAAGGTTGAGGGAGGTGGGCTTGTTTAGCTTGGAGAAGAGAAAGCTCAAGGGAGACTTCATTGTGGCCTTCCAGTATTTGAAAGGAGCTTATAAACAGGAGGGAGACCAACTTTTTACATGATCTGATAGTGATAGGGCAGGGTGAAATGGTTTAAACTGAAAGAGATGAAATTTATGTTAGACATTAGAGGAAAAAATTTCACTCAGAGAGTGGTGAGGAGCAGTACAAGACCTGTGAGCTTCGTAAGGTCGATACCAAGGCATCTCAAGTTAGCTTTCCCAGAACTGGACCACCCAACAGCAGTTACTTAATTTCTCCACACCTTTTTTCCTGTTAATAAACCATTGTGATAAAAGCACTTTATGAGATGTTTAATCCATGCAAATTAACAGCAAAGTTTGTGGCTTAACCATCTGGTTCTATGTGTTCTCCCTTGGAAGTATCAGGAGAGGAAAATGACTATTGTGTCTCCTGTTGTCCCTCTGATTGCTTGTGGTGTGTTGTGTGACCTTCTCCAAACTGCGCAAGCTGCGTGATTCCTACAGTGATTTCCTACCATAATAACTTTCTGTAGGAGGATATGAACTATTGATGAGGAATTTCAATAATTTTTCTCTTTTTGTCTGATTGTTTTCTTATCTTCCCCCAAAGCCTATAGTTTTGCTGCTGAATTTGATGGAATTGAGGTTAAGTTCATCAATGAAGTTACTATACTTTTCAAATAATTTAAGGTGAAGCATATGAGTTCTAGTTAGGTTCCTGACACAGTTATTCATGTATATATATTTGATTAGGAAGAGTGGTTAGAACTGCAACAGGAACATGAAGGCATAATTTGAGGATTTGTAATGCTTTTTCTTTTCTACAGTTGTCTGCTGTCTGTGGTAAATATAATCAGGCTACAGAATTTAACTAGTAAAATTATAAAAGACCCCAAATTTCTACATCTATTTCTTGAATAGTTCATATTCTTGCTTTTATGCTTATCGTGTAGGATTGTCACAGTCTGTATTCTCTGATCTTGAGAGCAAAAAAAGACTTCAGAAAGGTTTTGAGAATTTTGAAGCAGCTTCTTATTGTCCTTACTCATTCATTGAAATAATCTCCTGACACTTCAAACTCTTTCTCTGCTTCTCCTCCTTTATCTTCTCTGTAAGTATAAATCTAATACCCACTAATTTAAGGACCTGCTGCCTTGAGAGATGCTGGCAACACTGCAGCACATACAAAATCCTATGATGACAAGACAGCGACTGCTGGGACAACAGGAGAAGGCAGTGGGGAAAATCAAGGAAAATACTTAAAAGAAATCAAGGAGTTATCTTTTAAGGAGGTGACAAGACCAGCTGCCCAGTTGAAGTGCCTCTACACCAACACACGCAGCTTCAGAAGAAACAGGAGGAGCTGGAAGCTACTGTGCTACTAGAAAACCAGGATATAGTTGCCATCACTGAAACCTAGTGGGATGATTCCCATGACTGGAGTGTGGCTACAAGCTGTTCAGAAAAGACAGGCAGAGAGAGGGGAGGGGGTGGTGTTGTCTACATCAGGAAAGGAATATAACGTGAAGAGCTGTCCCCAAAGTATACTCATGAGCAAGCTGAAATCCTATGGCTAACAGAGACCAAGGCAGCAAAGGGAGCCTTTTAATCAATGTCGACTACAGGCCACCCAATCAAGTGGAGCCTGCTAGTGAGTACTTCTGCTTCCAGCTACAGGAGTCATTGTGATTGCAAGTGCTCATCATTCTGGAGGACCACCCAGACATCTGCTGGAAAAATAGCATGGTAAGCTGCAGGCAATCCAGGTGGCTCCTGGAATGCATTGAGGACAACAAGTAATAGACAGCCCCACCACAGGGGATGCAGTACTGGACCTGCTGCTCACCAGTGTGAATTAACTGATTGGTGACATCAGGATTGGAGGCTGTCTGGGCTGTACTGACCGTGCTACGGTTGAGTTCACGCTCTGGAGTTATGTGAGACAGGCAAAGAGTAAAATTAGGATGCTAATTTTTAGGAAAGCTAAATTCTGTCTCATCAGGGAGTTAGTCAATAAAACAACCAGGGAAATTTTCCTCATGGGCAAGGGTGCAGAGCAGAGCTGGCAGATCTTTAAGGAGGCTTTCTTCAGGGCACAAAAGCTCTCCATCTCCAGGTGTAGCAAGTCAGGAAAAGGAAGGCAAGAGACCAGCATGGCTGAACCAGGACCTGCTGATCAAACTAAAGAGCAAGAAGAAAATGCACAGGCAGTGGGACAGGTGCCATGGGAAGACTATAAGGAATCTGCTAGGCTATGTAGGGATAGGGTCAGGGAAGCCAGGGCACCAGCTTGAACTAAACTTGGCAAGAGGTGTCAAGAAGAACAAGAAAGGCTTCTACAGGTACCTCAACCAGAAAAAGAAAGTCCAGGAGATCTTCTCCCCTCCCTCCCTCCCCCTCCAGTGAGTGACACCGGCAAGCTGGTAACAACAAGGAGAAGGATGAGGTATTTAATGACTTTTTTCCCTTGGTCTTCTCTGGTAACTGCTTATCACACAGCCCTCAAATGTTTGGTTTGGTAGGAGGGGACTGGGGAAGCAACATCTCTCCCACTGTAAGTGAAGAGCAGGCTCGTGACCACCTGAGGAATGTCAACATCTGCAAGTCTATGAGTCCTAATGAGATGCATCCAAGAGTCCTGAGGGAATTGACTGATGTAGTCATCAAGCCATTCTCTACAATATTTGAAAATTTTTGGCAACCAGGTGAAGTCCCTGGTGACTGGAAAAAAGGCAACATCACACCCATTTTTAAGAAGGGTAAAAGGATGACTCCAGGAACTACTAACCTGTCAGTCTCACCTCTGTGCCGGGAAAGATCACAGTACAGATTCTCCAAGAAGCTATGCTAAGGAATGTGGAAGGCAGGGAGGTGATATGGGAGAACCTGCGTGGCTTCACCAAGGACAAATCCTGCTTGACCAACCTAGTGGCTTTCTATGATGGTGTCACTGCATCAGTGGACAAGGGAGGAGCCACTGATGTCATCTATCTGGACTTCACTAAAGCCTTTGACAAAGTACCCCACAATGTCCTTCTCTCCAAATTGGAAAGATATGGATTTGATGAGTGGACTGTTTGATGGACAAAGAACTGGCTGCAGTATCAAGTCTAGAGAGTGGTGGTCAGTGCCTCAGTGTCTGGATGGAGATCAGTGATGAGCAGAGTCCCACAGGTGTCAGTGCTGGGACCGACACTCTTTAATAGCTTCATCAATGGCAGTGGGGTCAAGTGCATCTTCAGCGAGTTTGCTAATGACACTAATGACACCAAACTGTGGGATGTGGTTGACACAACAGAGGGACAGGATGCCATCCAGAGGGACCTAGACAGGCTTGAGTAGTTGGATATAAGGAAAAAGTATTTTACAGTGAGGGTGGTGAGGCCCTGGATCAGGTTGTCCAGAGATGTGGTTGATGCCTCATCCCTGTAAACTTTCAAAGCAAAGTTGGATCAGGCCCTGGGCAACCTGATCTAGCTGTGCATATCCTTTTTCATTGCAGGGGAGCTGGGCGGAAATACAATTAGGTTCTGAGAGTTTGGCACTACTGTTAACTAAATTTGAATGTTTGGGTAGATAGCTTAATTATAAGAATAATGTTATTCTGAGAACTTTACAGTGGAGGAGGAATGTGAAAATGGGAGTGAATAATACAGAGCCAAAGAAAGCTCGGAAGGGGTAGCAAGTGCAAAAAGTTCTATTACTATGCAGGGAACGATATAGGTTGATTATTTGGGGGGAGAAACAATAGGCAAGGACAGTACAAAAGCAGAGGAAGTTTGAAACTAACAATTAGATTGTCCACCAAGGAAAGGAAAACTGTATTAGGTGATCAGCTAGTTATGCCTTTTGTGATAGGCATTTGGCTGCTGGAATATGCATTCAAATTATCTTATTTTCCATTGTAGACAGTCACACCAGTACAAAACTGAAGGTGTGTTTCTAAAGAATATTACACAGAATTTACATAATTAACAGCTTTAACAACTGGCTTCAGTCAATGCCTTCTTTACATCTGGTTTTGAAAGTCGACCAGTTATCCTCCGGGTAGTTTACCGCCTAACCTGGAAGTCTTGAAGGGGGAGCAGAATAAACCCCCCATGATTCAGATGGACCTACTACTCTGAATGGACTTACACAAGTCCATGGGACCAGGTAGAATCCATCCAAGGGTTCTGAGGAAGCTAGCAGAGATGATAGCCAAGCCATTTTCAATCATCTATCAGCATTCCATGTTAACCTGAGAGGTCCCAGAGAATTGGAGGCTTGTCAGTGTGACTCCCATCTACAAGAAAAATCATAAGGATTCAGGGAACTACTGGCTCACCACCCTGTAGTTGTTTGGTGCCAGGTTAGATTATGGAGGAGATCATCTTCAGGGAGATCACATGGCATGTGCAGGACAACCAGGGGTCAGGCCTAGCCAGCGTGGGTTCATAAAAGGCAGGTCCTGCTTGACCAACCTGATCTTCTTCTATGATTGAGTGACCCACCTGGTGGATGAGGGAAAGGCTGTTGATGAAGTCTACTTAGACTTCAGCAAAGCCTTTGATGCTATCTCCCACACTATTCTGGAGAAGTTGGCAGCCCATGGCTTGAACAGATACACTCTTTGCTGGGTAAAGAACTGTCTAAATGATCAGGCCTAGAGAGTGGTGGTGAAGTAGATTTAAATCCAGCTGGTGAACAGTCACAAGTGGTGTTCCGAAGGGGTTGGTACTGGGGTTTGTCCTGTTCCATATCTTTATTGATGACCTGGATTAGAGCATTGAGTGGACCCTCAGTAAGTTTGCACGTGACATCAAGTTGATAGGAAGTGTTTATCTGCCTGGGGGTAGGAAGGCCCTACAGAGGGATCTGGACAGGCTGGATAGCTGGGCTGAGGCCAAAGGGATGGTGTTCAACAAGACCAGGTGCTGAGTGCTGCACTTCAGCCACAACAACCCCATGCAATGCTACAGGCTTGGGGTCAGAAAAGCTGGAAGACTGTGTGGAAGAAATGGACCTTTGGATATTGGTCAGTGCTCAGCTGAATATGAGCCAGCAGTGTGCTCAGGTGGCCAAGAAGGCCAATGACATCCTGGCTTCTATCAGAAATAGCATAGCCAGCAGGAGCAGAGAGGTGATCTCTGTAATCAGCCCTGGTGAGTTCTATGTTCAGTTTTGGGTCCCTCACTACAAGAAAGAGATTGAGGCCCGGGAGCATGTTCAGAGAAGGGCAGTGAAGCTCGTGAGGAGTCTGGAGCACAAGTCTAATGAGGAGCGGCTGAAGGAACTGGGATTACTTAGTCTGGAGAAGTGGAGGCTCAGGGGAGACCTTATTGCTCTCTACAACTGCCTGAAAGGTAACTGCAGTGAGGTGGGAGTTGGCCTCTTCTCCCATGTAACTCGTGACAGGACTAGAGGGAGTGGCCTCAAGTTGCACCAGGGAAGATTCAGGTTGGACTTTAGAAAAAACTTATCTGAAAGAGTGGTCAGATGCTGGAACAGGCTGCCCAGAAAGGTGGTGCAGTCACCATCTCTGGAGGTGTTAAAAAACATTTTATTGAGGGACATGATTTAGCGGGAAATATTTGTGGTAGGTGGACAGTTGGACTGGATTATCTTGGAGTTCTTTTCCAGCCTTGGTAATTCTATGATTCTATGACTATAATTGTTGTATTGTTTGTTTTGTTTTGTTTTGTTTTTTTCTGATCCATTTCCCCATCAGTTGTTTTGGAACTTGCAGATTCAGAATTTCCCTCCTCCTCCATCTGCAGAAGATAAGGCTATTCTATCTTTCTCCAGTGTTTCCCTACTCTCTTACATACATCCTGTTCTCATAACAACGAGGTTTCTATGAAATAGAAGGTTTATGTAAAACAAAACTCTTCTGAACCTCTCTTTTGCTAATTGAAAAAATACTGGCTTTGCTTTTTGACCACTGAGCTGTGGTCATTTGTAGGCTATGATGTCATTTTAAATATCAGGAAATCCCTCTAATTGAATTTTTCAGAGCATTGATGTTGATAGTGAACAGTGATTTTGAGCCTTTGAGTAGCAGCTTCAACACTTTCAATTTTAATCACATTCTTAGTATTTTAAGGGTTAGAATGTTGAGATAACCTTCTAATTACTGCCTCTCCTCCAGAAGTAATATAATGTCACCAGCATGTGATAATGCTATTAATAAACCATGGTATTTTCAATACACAAACCAAGTGAAATCTTTCAAGCTTAAATGTAGCATGGATATAAGGATATTGAGTATTTGTAGCTTGTTTGCAAATCTATAAGAAGTTTTCCTCAGGGGGAAAAGAAAATCTTTATTTTTTGGTGTTTTATTGGTAAATTTACATAGCAAAGCACTTTAATCTAGTACAGCCAAAGGAAAAAAAAAATAACAAGCTAAGTAAAATATTACAGTTAATTCCTTCCTTTATCAGCCATCTTCCTTGTTCTGCAAGTACATCATCTTATTAAGAAAGAAATCTTGGAGGGCTGAAGATGTCAAGCTTTGTTAAATAAAGGTTCTTTATATAGCATTTTTCCATTCAAGATAATACCTTGGAAATCTTTGGTAAAAGAAAGGCTTTTCAGTCAAATCCATCACAAGGCTGGCATGTGCCAGTTTTGCTTAACAACTGAACAAGAAAGAAGAAAGTAAAGCATACTGAGGCACTGACTCTTTTCAGATTCAGCTCTAAAATTTCTTTTTAGCAGATTAGAGCCTCACAGTTGGATTAAAGCCTTTAACTCCTCCACTCCAATTCTCTTCAGAAATTAGAGATCATAGGTAACTGATCACAAAACAACAGTTAATTTCACCTCATTTCTTCTGCATTGAGTCAAAATACTAGATTGCCTTATAACTGCTGTATTTTGCTATGCAATGCATTTTTGAAGATTCAGCTAAAGCCTGCTAACTTGATGCACTTCAGCATTCCTAAGACAGCTTCCTAAGCAAACTTAAGGTTAATATGTTGATATTCTTCTAATAGACTTGGTATATTTTCTTAAGCAGCAACATATACTCTAAATTTAAAACAAGGTTTATGACTCTGGAGACTTCATGCATGCACTATTGTGCTGTCAATGACATGAGGGAATTCAAGTTCCTGCTCTTCAGTGTGGTGCTACTGTTGGGAACATTCTGATGACTCCTGTCTGTGTAATGAAATGTTTATGATTTGTTATGTTAATCTTCTCTGTAGTAAATACATATATTTACTACCCAGAGGGAAAGGACCTAGGGGTGTTGATTGATGCTTAGCTGAACATGAGCCAGCAGTGCGCCCAGATAGCCAAGAAGGCTGATGACATCCTGGTTTGTATCAGAAATAGTGTTGCTAGCAGGAGCAGGGAGGTGATCATCTCCCTGTACTCAGCACTGGTGAGGCCACAACTCGAGTACTATGTTCACTTTTGGACCCCTCACTAAGAAAGACATCGAGGCCCTGTAGCACATCCAGAGAATGCTGATGAAACTGGTGAGGGGTCTGGAGTATAGTCTTATGGGGAGCAGTGAGAGAATTGGGATTATTTAGTCTGGAGAAGAAAAGACTCAGGGGAGACCTTATCACTGCAATGACCTGGAAGGAAGTTGTGGTGAAGTGGAGGTGTAGTGGAAATGCTGAGTCAAGGCTTGAAACAGTGATTGAGCACCTGGTAGGAGGGCAGGGCCAACCCAGGGGAGCTCAGCTGAAGCAGTGCAGCTGAGTGACGGGAATGGGTGGAGTCAGGATCCATCCTGTTCCAGACTTCATTTAAGGGTTGGCAGTGGAGGCAAGGGTATCTTGCTGTATGTCTGATGATTTCTGAAGGTAAGTAGCTTTTTTCCTTTATTTCTGTGCTCATGGCAGTTGCATTTGAGCAAATCCTCACTTGCTGCTCTGCTGTCATTGCTGTGCTTTCCGTTGCGTTCCAGGAGGTCAGCCTTTTCTCCCAGGTAAAAGAGATATGATAAGAGAAAATAGTCTCATGCTATGTTAGGGAAGGGAAAGGTTCAGGCTAGATATTAAGAAGATTTTTTTTCTCAGTAAGAGTTGTCAGGTACTGGAACGGGCTGCCTAGGGAACTGGTGGACTCACTGTTTCTGAATATGTTTAAAGAAAGGGTAGGTATAGTACTTAGAGACATGGCCAGTGGGCAACATTGGTGGTAGGTGGATGATTGGAGTAGATGATAGTGGTTTTTTCCAACCTTTGTGATTCTATGATAATTACACATACTCATTGCATAGCTCAATTGGTATTTTTTTTACTTAGTTCATTTCTGCTAATGTGTCTATATGCATATCAACAATGAGGAAAACAGAGCTCGTTTATAAAGAAATAGCAGTGCTTCATCCCTGCTTGATCTGGTGAATGAAGCATGTTCACTAGTTAAGTTTTTTGTATTAACACTGGATCACTTTATGCATCAATCCTTATCACTCTGGACAGCAATTCTTCAGTGGTTTGTGTCCAGTCATTCCTATCTTTCTGCTTTTCTTGGCAATTATCCTTTTGTTGAAGGAGTGCCTGGTAAAACCCTTTATTTGTGGTAAATCTGAATAAGTGATCTTTCTTCCTTCTCCTGCACTTAATTCAGTTCTTCAATTTTTTCTTACCACAATAGCTTGGGGATTCAGTTCAGTGGTGGGAACTTAGGTCAGATTTATGGCATGGGATCAAGTGCAAAGTGAATCCCTAAGTAAGTGAGAAACAAAGCTAAAACATCTGACTTCTAATGCAGCAAGGAGACAACCCCTCTTTTGCTGCCTTTTCAGCCTTACTTGAAAAGTAGACCCACAGCAGGTTGTGGACCACCTGTGGAAAACTAGGAGCTGAGGACAGCCATTTACTAGGTAAAAAAAAAATTAAAGAATGACAATTTAAACTGAATAAGTTGTTGATAGTAGTTCCCAGGTGGTTTAAGTTAATAGAGTATCGGTTTAATTAAAACATTTCTTATATCTTGATTATCTTCCTGTGTGTTTAGGACAAGCCTTCTGGGAATTGCATGTGGGGGAATTTGGCTGGAAATTCTTTGCTCTGTGATTATGCGGTGATTTCATTGTAATGATGTTGCAAAAACCTTGACTCATGTCGAGGGGGAAACACCTGAATTCTGACTAGAATACTTCCCAGTTCTGCATTTCTGGAGCTTTCTTTTTTCTTTTTTTTTCTTTTTTGCTTTTTTTCTGCAATATTATAGCCTTCTTATGAGAAGGCAGATGAGGAGAGGTTGATCTGATTCTGAGACGTGAGGGTCATTTATCTGTTGGTTGCATAATCTGTCCTGACATGCACTTCTTCTTCCACACTAGTTGATGTTTCTGTAGTTTAGCCTTTTTCTTGCAATATTTTCATTGCTAGGAAACAGAAGAAGAAGGTATACAAAAGCAATAGCTGTAGCGTTCTGTTCTTAAGTCTTTGTCTTAAGATTATTCTAAACCTTAATTCTGTTCTCTATATCTTTGTCTATGTTAAATTTTTCAAGAGATGTGAACTTTTATTATTTTAAATGAAAGATTTACTTTATCTAATTAAGTATTTTTATTATACTATTCAGTATTCTTATTATTCAGTAACAGAAACAAAGCTGAGGTGACTAGTGCTACATCCACTTTCACATTAACTTTGTTTTCCAGGTGAAGGAAAACAAATTGCAACAGCAGAGAAAAATTATACCATGTATGTAAATTCTGCCATTTTCAGCAAGATACTTCATCTTTAACAATGGAGATAGACAGATGTATTTTTCCCCTTAGATTCTACTGCTTTCACACTGCACTGGCATTTAATGTTCACAGAGCTTTTTATTTTTATTTTTTTGTCTGTGTGTGTGGTCAATCTCTTAATCTGAAGAAGAGAAAATGCAGGGGAAAGAATGTGTGGTGCAGCAAGTTATCCTGTGTTATGCAGGAAATTCCTGTGCTTTCATCTAATTCTGTTAGAAAACAGGAAGATTGGAAACAAGGCTGGATGGACCTTTGTTAGTTAATAAGATGTCACACTGATATTTTCCTGTCAGCTCTGTACTGCATAGGTTCATCTGGGTGGATCTGATAAGCTTAAGATGAAAATAGAGATACCTAGGAAGTTAGGTATGTGCACACATGCGCACACTGCACAAGGTAACTCAGTTTTTTGCTTGTTTACACTTAAGCATAATGACGTTTTCTGTACAGTTCCAAGAACTAAGGTTGTGCTTTTAACCTTAATAGCTTTGCTACTTCTAATAACATCTATTATTGACATAGTTAGCTGTACGTAGAATGAAAGACCATATTTCTGCTGTTGGTAGTTACTTAACCAGTGTAGATAATAGCTTTAGCAGTTTGAACTATTTGTAACAGCTTGAGCAGCATTGTTGTATCTTCATCTCTGTAACTAATGACAATTTGTATGAGCTTGTCTACTTATTCTTCAGTTTCAGTGTTGAAGATGGATATACACCTAGATAGGGGAAAAAAAAGTCATCCCACTGTAATCCCAATTCAAAGTAGTGATACAGATTTTCCACAAAAACATCTTTCTTGAGAAATCTCTATCTTCCATGCTCTTTCAAAAGGCAAGATGCCTCAGAACAGAAATGTTTTCATTCAAAGTGACACACTAGTAATTCAGATAGGTTCCAGTAGGAATCTCTCTTTGTCGTGTAGTGTCTTTAGTCCTTAATGCTGTAGACCAGCATGGAACCACCACTGAAAATAACTAGTTTTTATGGCAGGATTTTGTTATAATAAAAAGAAAATTGAATGACTGCATAAGCGTCCTATTTTGAAAACAAATATTTGCACTTTAGACCAATTTTGCACTGATAGTATAAGGCTGTCTTTCTGTAAACTAAGGGAAAAAAATATCATACTGAAATGTACTTTAGTGATTAAAAAAAAAAATGCAACAAAATTAAAGACTCTATGGCTCTATATTCCAACCCAGTCTTTCAGTTCTAATGCAATTAGTTTCCCCTCTTCTTGCACCTTCTTCACGTTTCTTGCACCACTGCACAAGCATTTGAGAAAACTAATAATGTAAAATAACATGATGCCAAATACGAACTCAGTACTGTTTTGCTCATTGCTGGATTAAGCCATCCACCTTTGGATAGATAAATTCATCAAATTCATTTCTTAACAATCTTTCACCTTTTTTTTTGGCATTGTGCTGTACTCTGCACTCAAACACTTTTTTGTCTGACATGTCTGATGTCTTCAAACAAAGTTTCGCAATCTTTGAGACAGGCAAAAAAATTTTTCTCTAGTCTCAGTCTGAAAACTTACATGAATTTTAACAAACTCTTAATGACATATCCTTTTTGAAGATGTATGCGAGTTTTCTGGATTTAAAAAAAAAAGAAAACACAAAGATAACTAGAGATTTTTGTTGTTGTTCTTCACTCTTGCCTTCCTTTTTACTTTTGCCTTGCTATCATAGGAAATAGTATAGACTAGATAGAATACTATCTGATTCCTTTCATTCAGCTTATGGGCAAGTAGCTCCTTACAAATCTTGAATTCCTCACTCATTCACCATTAAAATAAGGAGTTCAGATTTGGTATTTAAATTTTCACCCTACGCTATGGCAAGTGCAGGAAAATTTTAGTCTGAGAGGCTTAAGGTACTCCTGAAGGCCCTAGTGAGAGTGGCCAGGTATGTACTCATAGTTTTCTCCTTATCCTTGCAATGACAAATTTGATCTTGGCTGTGGTTTAAGAATTGTGGGCATCATACTTCTCCTGTAATGTGACGTGGTAAAGAGTAGACTCATAAATTGATTATTAGGGATGTCATTGATGACTGTGTTGCACTCTGTGCGTGGCTGGGCTGTGATTCTGATTTTTCGTGTTGTGTAAAAAGAGTGCATAAAACTTTGTCAGAGGTGTCTGGCTTCCATCAGTTCTGAACGTTTCTGAACATCTTTTTCTGGTTGTGCCTCTGTATCTATCTTTCAGTTCTCTTTTGCTTGTGAGTTTCTGTAATAGCTGGAAAGAAATTATGACCAATCAGTTGTCTGCTTTCTCTTGCGTGGCCTAAAGGTAGTACGCTTGTATATCTTCACAATAAGAGACAGAAAGCCACAGAGTATACCAGTCACTGTTGCTAAGGTAACTGCATAAAACAAAATAATTGAAAATCTTTTTTTTTCCCTCAATCTGAAGAGATCAATCTAATCTCTGCTTTAGTTCTTAGTAAGGCTTGGAGATGGTCCATGATTTTACATATTATCTTTTTTGTGAATAGGACACCTGTTCTTAATTTTGGTGTGTTAAGGTGATGAAGGTCTCAAATGGAACTGTATGTTCAGTAAGATGTTGCATTTTATGCTGTTTATATATCCGGTTATTTCAAGAAAGCATTTTCTCAGAATGGATTGACAAGCTCTGCAAAGCTTCTATCATCCTCTACCCTCACAAAGTGCTGTTGTCTTGTAAGCATGTATTGTCAGTAGTAGGTATAGTGAATAGGAAGTTTTTTATTTTGTGCAGTTAATACCAAAACACAATGCTTCAAATGAAATAACTTGCGTATTGTCACTCTCCACACATTCCATGTTTTATAAAGCACACTGACATTGGACGTTATGATAGATATCTGTTTAACAATACAGATAGTGTAGAAGTGTTGTATGTTGATGCTGGGGGTGCCAGAAAAACCAGTTTGAAGATATGGTTGGAAGGACATCTGGCATGAATATCTATGAAATTTGATTTGGCTTTCTTGGTTGGCAAAAATAAAACTACTCTAGCCCATGTCATCAAAAGGAACAAGTACATTCCTTTTCATGGACAATTTTCATTAGCTTCGTGACATAAGCGGTCTGTGTGCTTCAGCAGTATATGTTTCTATAGCAACAAAATATATAATTGTTCTACTTGTATGAAGCCCTTGAACTAGAGTCTTAGACTACCTTTGGATATCAAACTTTCAGAGACCATTAGTTGCATTTTTTTCTTTGAGAGGTCTCATGCAAACATGCTGTTTCTGCAAGTGCAGAATAAGATTTCTAGGAAAGTGACTGCTGGTTATTTCCAGGTTGTTACTGCTGTCTACACAAGCCAATACTGCTTTACTGAGTGAAAAGGGAGTACCATTAGAATGAAGATATTCCTGGAAACTGGCAGCAAAAAAGAAAGATTAAGGAAATTGTGTACTTACTGCCTCATTGGGCAGTAGACATAATGACAACACTGAAAAGACTGAATGTCACTGCTATGGATTCTTCCAGTAATGTAAATCCCATGTATTCATGTACACGTTTCCTGTGTATCCCACCTCAATGAGATGTCTTCAAGCATGCTAAGAAATTGCCTGATGTCATTGCATGGCTTCTTTCTATCATTTTTAAAAGATGATATCAAGGGAGAGGTTTCTTGTTCCCCAAAAATGATCAATCTCCCACTCATCTTCAAAAAGGTATGCTACAAGAGTCATGTCCATACACTTGAAGGACGAGGTGACTGGAATCTGCCAGCACAGACTTAACAACAAAGGCAAATTGTAGCTGACTGTACTATTTGCTTATGTGACAAGATTTTTATTTGAATGGAGGGAGATCAGTCAGTATTTTTTGACTCCAGCATGGATTTTTACATACTTTCCCAGTGCATCTTGATAGCTCAATTGCTGAGCTACAAACTTTTTAAGATGATGGCTATATAGTTGACATAGGTGTCCATACACTTGAGTGGGCTGGTGGGCTCAGTAAACTATAATCAATGGGACAAATTCCAGCTGGCAGTCAGTTTCTACTACTGTATCTTTGACACATTCTGGGGTCAATCACATTTAATATTTTCATTAATCATCTGTATAATGAGACCAAATGCATGTGTATAATGAATCCCAAATTGAAGGCAACACTCAATATATTGGAGGGCAAGGTTATATCATCATGATAGAACCTAGTTTCTGGTTATATCCATTGATCTTTTGAGGGACAGACCAGGATACATAGAACATAGTAGATGGGTAATGCATTCTGGGTTGTCTGATCAGAAGAAAATAAGGCAGCGGCAAGGCATTCACGCAGGTGGCTCACAAATGGCACTAGAAGACCTTCTTAACTCTGCAAAGACTTTTGAAATTAGGAATTTACTAAGTTTTCAAAGAATTCTATGAAGTCCAGTCATGTTTCATGGAGGACTTGAAGAGAAATTCACAGTGGTCTCAAAGTTAATGGAAAGGCTAGGCGTAACTAAGGGTAAGCTAGTTACACATAGGTTAACAGGGTTACGTAGGGAAAGGAAGTTAAAAAGCATAGCATGGTAGAGTAAAATATGGGAATTGTGAACAGACTTATCCAACAGAGGTTTAGTCATATCTTTGTAAGGTAGAAAAGATCTTTATTTTTTCTCCTCTTCAATCCACAAAATGATTCAGAACATCCACACGTAATCGACTCTCCCCTGGAGGTATATATGAAGGGGAATGTTTGGAGGCTGCAACAGAACACAATTATTCTTTTTCCTTTATGGCATCATTCTATAAAACAGTTTTTTTTCTTTTTTCCTTTTTTTTTTTTTTTTTGGCCTTTCTACCTCCCATTCTGTCAATATACCTTTATTAGTATTACTGTCAATAAGTAAGAGGAAAAAATGATAGTTTTGGTAGAAACTGAATATTTTTAAAGCCAAATCTATCTTCTGTTTGCTGCTCCTGCAGAATAATTTGCTGAACAAAGACAACCTAACTCATTATAATTACTCTGAAGCAACATGCTTGAGGGGGGCTTCAGGGAAAGCTGAAAGATGTACGGTACATGGATATGTAAGAAATCACAAGAAAAAATGTAGTTCTGGCTGGCAATTAATGCAGACTAATTGATTATGCTTTAGTTGACCTTAATTACCCATTAGAGAGTGTCAAATGGAAAGTCAATAGGAATGACAAAATGTAAAAGTGCATGTTACCATAAATGAGGTGCATTAGTGACATCTGTTGAGAGTTAAAAATGCTTCTCCAGAAAAATGTTCAAGATTTTAGTGCTTTCCTCTCAGAATCTTCTTACACTATAATGCTAGACTCATGAAGAAAAAGTTACTCTGACAGGGAGATAGAGTATACCTTAAAAGATGATTAAAAACAATGTTTTTCTTTAAATAATTGGTTTGATCTCATGGGAGTGCTTTTTGAAGAGAATAGGTTTCCCAAAATAGACAATGGTACATGAAAGATGTGGCTGGCGGTGCTTCACAGACACATGATAGTTAGTATCAAACTGAGTGCAATCCAATCTTGTTGATTCAGTTTAGCTGTAACGTTGTGAAGATTTTATTGTTCTCACACAAAGAAACAATATCCTAAGCCAGGAGAATCTAAGGGTGTAGTACATTGTATTCTGTACAGAAAAGAACTTTCTTATGTTTTATAACATGCTCCATGGGTGTTGTTTCGTCCGAGTTCACATCCCTGGAAAGAGGGAGAGAGTTTCTGATGAGCTCATTAGATGAAAGTATACTAGGTAACATAAACAACAAGAAGAAGAGAAACTGTTTTCCAAACATCCCTGTCAGTTAGTCTGACAGTTCACAGAATCATAGAATGGCCTGAGTTGAAAAGGACCATAATCATCTAGTTTCAATCCCCCTGCTGTATGCAGGGTTGCCAACAGTTTTCACAGTCTGGATTTCTTCCGTTCAGGTAGCTAGCCAAATATGTAGTGTTGTACTCATGAAAGATGTCTTCCTCCATACAGATTCCATACAACAAACTTGCAATTTGTCTATCTTACCCTTGGCCAGGCTTATATCATGTTGTAAGGAAGATGACCATACCAACATAACAAAGTTGTACATCTTCTGATCCATTAAAAAGTGTTCCCCTCTTTCATATCTGTACAAAGTTGATATTATCTAGATGCATAGTTATGTTCATATTTGAAGTCTTAGATGGAAGTGAGCTGATGCTTTTGATGCCTTTGGGAATATTCCATGAAGTTGTATCTCACCATGAGCAAACTGAGAACTAAAGTGACAGTGACATTCCTATATGCTAGTATTATATTGACTATAACAGATAATTATCTCTTTCTATAATGGAGGTGCCAAAAACTCCATCATAAGAAGAGATGATGGGAAGGGGGAGGAATCATTACAAGTAATAAAAAGAATCCCCTGTGCCTCAAAGCATAGGGATCCACTTCTACCTTTCTCAAACAATCAATTTTTCCATTCTAACAACAACAGTTTATCTCATAGAAAATATCATCGGTGGCTATAAATTCTTAACATCATCTTTGCTTGTGAACTACAAGTTCATATTGCTACTGCTTAAAAGCAATTTCATAGAATATTTATTTTGAGATGATATTTGTATTTACAATGACTTGTACTGAAACAGCTAATTATTGAGGACTGCGGAAGGGTGTAGTAAAACATAACACTGAAGTCTCAGTCAGTTGCTTTTTGTCTGTGAAATATGAAAATAACAAAGTAGTGAGCAATTTCCTTGTTTTTAAATTCTCAAATATTTATTTAGATAACGAGATGATACTTGTAAGCAGATTCAGAAAATTGATATACTGTTTACAAGGAAATGTCATTTCAGTTAATTTTGGCAGTTAAATTTACAGTCAAACTACTAACTTGAGGATATAATACATATATTCATACCTGGTGTATTCAACATGTATAGAATCTGAATAAAAGAATGTAAATAAATAGCTGGAGCTTGGTTAAGTATTGATCTTGTTTCAGATGCCTTTTCTAACACTAATCAATACATATGTGTCCTTCAGTCTGTATCCTGAAGGAAACTTCTATACTTAGTCAGGAAAAATTCAGCAAACGTAGAAAGCATATGTCTGCTTTGCTAGTACAGCAAACCTACGTGTTGGATAGAGTCAATTGTGAAAATATCTTGCATAATTGAGATGGATTTCTAGTGCGTAGTGCCTATTCAAATAAAATTATTTCTTTGAGAAGTTTTAAATTTTTCAGAAAGGAGAAGACAATCAGGAAACACTTCAGCAAATTTATCTAATATTCCGTCATGTTTTCTAGACAAAAATATAATAATAATAATAATAAAATGTAGTCATGCTATATTGGTAAATTTAATTACTCATTTACCAAAATGCATAAAATTGATTGAAAAGGCCATTCACATCCTGCTTCAATCTCTTATATTATTTTAATAAATACTCTGCCACACTTCTGTAAATCAATTGGATAAATTATTCCAATAACACCCTGTTAGCTGTTTTATGATTAAATCATTGTTTTAAAATACGGATTTGTGTGTGTAGCTGTATTATTAGAAAAGAATGTTTGATGTAAAAAGAAGCTGGGATAAATACTTGCTATAGTAATTGTTTATTATGACAGACTTATTTTAATATAAACATAACATAAGAATTAGTTTTATCTTGATAGCTGTTTATACAATTTGTTTTTTTTTTAAAAAAAGGCATTTTTGTTTTCCATAGCACCAAAATACAGATACTGGTTCTAGCTAGGTTATTCTATTCTGCTTAATTTATTGGTGTATGTAAATATCAGAAATTGTTAGACTTGAAAAAGAAGAGTGAATAGTTGTTGCTTAGAGAGAGAGAAAAAAAAAACACTTTGTCCTCTGGAATCAAATCTAACAATAGCCATGTTCTTTGTCTGTTGCCTTCTGCAACATTTGTCCAAAATATTTTTATTCTTTGTCATATGCATTACTTCAAACATAATTTTAATGATAGGATACAAATGTCCTAAGTGTTGCTATGTTTCTAAAATCATCTAGCTTCTAAGCAAATACAATTTTCTTATATAACAGCAATTACTATGGCACATTTTATTGCAACTGCTACACCAATGTACAATAATACTATTCTAGAAATAGGAAAAATATTCTAGGAATTATATTCTAGAAATAGTATCAAGGAAAGAAAACATTTGTGACAGGATGTTATACTGAAACTTTCATTATCTTTCATATGTAGAAATCCCTTTAGTATTCAAATGTTAGCACCCAAGGATTTTCTGTCTGCTTAGCTTTGAAACTCATTAATGAAAACTTAATTTTTATGGAGGTGTGTGTGTGTGTATATACATGGAAATTTTATTGATATCTTTCTTTTCAAAAGTAGTCACAGTACCAAAGGCCTCATTGCCTTACTTTATTCCTCGTTGCACATAGCTGCTTAACATGAAGGGGGGGGTGGGAGGGAGAAAAAAGTGCCTTGCAATTGCCATTAGCAGTCCCTTTTGCATGACTGCATGTGATTGGTCCAGGGGAGCTTGTATGCTGTTTTGAGTGGTAAGGATAAACTGTTGAGCTTTCCGGCTGTTCTGCTGCAAATTATTTGTGCAAAATATTTTCATTCTTTCCTCTGTGATAAGAACATCTTTCTTCTGCAGTCTGTTTCATTTATTGTACAGAAAGTTTAAAAACTTGATCATGTTCTGCAAGTACCTAAACAGGAAAAATACTTTCAATAGTAGAGGGCTCTTTAATTTGCCAGACAAAAGCATTAATTCCCTGTACAGAACCTAGATGAATTGAAAGAGAAAACCAAGTGCAATTTCCACATGTTTTTTTTAGCTTCTAAAAAAAAAAACACAATAATTGAAGTAATTTATCAGGTGAGGTCTTGCATTCTTCATATTGTATTTACAGGATGGCTAGATAGCTTCCAGAAGGTGTGCTGTAATTTTAACCACAAATTTCCAGGTTTGGTATAGATGTATCTAAGTGAGGTTCATTGGAAGAGGTCAAACTACTTGTTTTCAGTTGTTACTCCCAGCCTGCAAATATTAATCTTTCTTTCGAATTAATCTTGACAGGTGCTGTCATGAGCTTTTCAATGCACTTAAGTCCTGAGGCAAAACCCACTGAAGACTTCCTAACATCAATGGGCTTTGGATCTAATCCATAGACAGCTAGTTTCTTTTGGAAAATATTGTATGAAATGTAAGTGAAAACTTCTTTACAAGTATTACTGTAACAAGCAAAATATATTTTTAGCACTGGCATTTGAAGATGAAAGAATCGAAGGGAAACATGCATATCAGAAGAAATAAGTCATCTTTATCCTATCCTGTAATCTCTTCAATACATCATAAGAAATACTTTGTATTTCTAAGCATTAAGAGCTATTCCTTCAATATGATATAAAGGGGCTAATACATACTTGTCTTTTGACTACCAGATCTTCACTGGTAATCATTCATGGCACGATGACTTTCTGTTCACATTAAATATTGGCCTGCTTCCTGTTCTGAATATCTAACAGGTGAAATATACCAGTGGAGGTCATTCACTGGCATATCCTAATTAACACTTATTTTATAGACTCAGCATAACAGATCTTTTTGCAGAAGGATGACTTTGAATCGTTTAAAAGCAAATAAAAACAGTAGTAAAAAGTTTTTTAAAAAAAGAAGTAGTAAAAAGTAGCAATTGTTAGAATATTTGTCAGCATCCAGACTATTTTTAGATGTGTATAATGGCATTGAATCTGAAGAACAATTTGTAAGCAGACATGAAGTCTCTGATCACAGTATTACCAGATGTAAGCTTGTCTGTGGCCAGTAGGGCCAGGAAGTTGATTGTCCCCCTCTACTCTGCCCTTGTGAGGCCTCGTGTGGAATATTGCATCAAGGCCTTGGACCCGTAGGACAGGAAAATGTGGAGCTGTTGGAATTGGTTCAGAGGGCCACAAAGATGATCAGAGGGCTGGAGCACATCTCTTATGAAGAAAGGTTGAGAGATTTGATCTTGTTTAGCCTGGAGAAGAGAAGGCTTTGGGGAGGCCTCATTGTGGCCTTCAAGTACTTTAGGGGAGCTAATAATCAGGAGGAAGAATGACTTTTTTTACAAGGTCTATTAGTAATAGGACAAAGAGGAATATCTTCAAACTAAAAGAATGGAGATTTAGGTTAGATGTTAAAGGGAGATTCTTTACTCAGGGGGTGGTAAGGTACTGGAACAGATTGCCCAGAGAAGTTATGAATGCCCTACCTCTGGAAGTGTTCAGGGCCAGGTTAGGTGGGGCCCTGGACAACCAGATCTAGTACCTGATCTAGTGCTTGATTTAGTGGTTGACAACCCTGCCTGCTGCAAGTGGGTTGGGATTAGATGAGCTTTAAGATCCCTTCCAACCCAAGCCCTTTTATGATTCTCCCAGGGCCAAACTGGAAGTTTTGTGGATCTCATAAGACTAAAATGCATGAGACAGCAATTCACGCTTGACACTGCTAGCCTGAGCTTGTACTATTTACTAGATACTTTAGGAAAAGGCAGTACTCATGCAGAACACTTTGAAGTTTTTAATCTTAGTGTTGACACTTGAAGCTAAATCATTGGCAATCCTGCCTTTGCAAATTCCTAGCATCTAGTTAATGGTTCTTACAATTTTTTTTAACTATTATTATTATTTTACTTTCATAATTTCTCCTGTCTTGCTTATCTTCCTAACATCCCTCTCAGTTAACTATTTAATTTTTTGCTGTATGTGTTAGTCTCGAATCTCACATTTCCTTGTATTCACTGATCATTTTTCTGAAAGGTATTTTCTCTATTAAACTTCTTTTGTGTTCCTTCTTGCACCACTTCTCCCAGAATGCACTGATTTGGAAAGTAGACCTCTGGGTTTCATTTACAGCAAATGAAATGAGAGAGATACTTCAGTAACACAGTTCATCTAATTCAAAACTCGATCCAGAGATTGTGAGGTGTTATCCTGAATGGTAGGCTTCTGTTGCCCTGAGCTTTCCAATCTGCAGATGTTGAGGTTACATAGATTCATGCCAATGCTGATTTAAAAAATAAAAATTAAAATTAAAAAAAAATCAGCTGTCCCATGTTCTGTGCCAGTGGGAATGTTCTTGCGCAGATTCTCTGTGGAAATTTTCTGTGCGTTCTCTGAGGAAAAGTTTTCATAGCTGAAAGCACACTGTGTCAGTGTGTTCCCATTAAAAGTGACCTATTCTTCATTAATAGCAATACATTACAGTAGTTTGTTCATATTCTTTCTGTACTCTGCTGAAAATGTAAACTATTTAGTTCTCACAGTCAAAAGTCTTTCTGATTTTTCTTAATACTCTGTAAAGAATACGTACATCTGTCTTCTAAGTGCACATATTTGTTCCTGTTTTCATCATGTCTATATGTACCTTCTTCAGGCCAGGGGGTGGAAATTCACCTCTTCATGAAATGTTCCTAAGATTGTAATCCTGTTGCTTGTTCTCCCTTCTGGTGTATGTAAAACAACTTATCAAAGTCTTAGCTTTAATAAATAAATAAATAATTTTTTTAATATTTGAAAATAAGCCCTTTTTGATTGACCTCTCCAATAGCAACCATTTTTATTGCAACAGCAGGAAATAGTTGAAGATTATTTACAAAACATGATGTCCAAAGAAAACCTCTTTCTTGACATTTCTTAACAAGAAAACAAAATAAGACAAAGAAATATATTAAAAAACAAAAAACATAAGCATATCACCCCAATCCCACTGTGAAATAATTTTGTCTTGTCCGCTTGTTATTACTTGAGGTTTTTTCACTGATTTCACTGTTGTATTCCTTGTATCTCCTCCCTGCATGATACCTTAAGATCTGATCCATTTTTTTAATTTAGATCTTATGCACAAGGATAAGTTATAACTCTGTGATACAAAGTATCTCATTTTCCAAGGCACCCTACAGATATTAACAATTACACTGGAATACAAAAGGTTTTCAGCCAAGTAAATAATTGTTTTCCTGTGAAGACTACAAGATATCTCACCTAATCTCTTGAAAGAGATTTATTATTTATTTATTTTTAATGTTGTTTTTCTCTTAACTGTGAATGACCTATGAGACTCTTCTGGTCTTTCCACAAATGAAAGAAAGAAAACCCTTCAAGAATAAAGTATTATTTTTGTATGTGGAAACAATTTCAAATTAGAAAAGGAAAGTGTTTGACTCCATACTGCTGTGTGTGTCTGATTTGAATCACTCGCAGCTTGTAGTATTATACCCTCTTAAAATGTAGTATTGCATAATATCTATGTGGAAAGTATAAAAACCTTTCTCACCAGTAAGCAATTGCATACGGTCTGAAAATTAATCCCTCACCAATAGAATACATAAATAGAAAGCCAGATTTGTTAGTAGGCTCCAGCTGCTTTGTGCTTGACAGACAGTGCAAAATAACCGTAGACTCAGATTAAATGTTCAGCTAAAGTGGGTTTAAGGCTGCTTTCCATTACCAAAGCAGTGGAAAGCAACTGGAGGGGGTTCATGAATCTGTCCCGCTCTGAAACCTGACACCACATCCTGTGTTGTACAATAATACTAATAGCCTAGCTAGAATACTTTAATACTTTCCAGTTGCTAACTGTTAGAATAACCTTGTGTGCTGGAAACCTATTATTATACGGATGCTAGATGGAAGAAAAAAGATTCTTCATTGCATGAAGTATCTAACACCCAATTTTTTCATATGGTAGATGTGTATGTTCTGGGGAAATCTAGATGAGCAATTTAATGTGGTTCTGATAATAATCAAGTTCTAGTATAAATATATACAGCTGTACTGGATTCTGGGAATTGGGAAGTTCATTATTTTGCCAGTGCTGATTTGTCCTGATATGTTTTAAAATTAACTCAGAATTTGCAAAGCCATTTTATAGTTTACATCTCATATATCAACATTTTTTATGATTTATTTAGTTTTTATATTATACTATGTGCATCTATAATATTCGTAATTCTGTTCCAAAGGCTTCACTCTTTGCAGACCATTTTTCATAGAACCATAGGAGATAATCTATCTCCATGCTATGGGCTGAGATACTTCCCACTAAACCAGGTTGCTCAGTGCCCCCTCCAACCTGGTCTCAAACACTTCCAGAGACAGGGAATCCACCACTTCTTTGAGCAACCTGTTCCAGAGCCTCACCACTTTTATAGTGATTTTTTTTTTTTTTTTACCTTTATCTAATCTAAACCTATGCCCTTTTTAGTTTAAAACCATTACTCCTTGACCCATTTCTACACTCCTGTGATAAAGAGTCCCTCCCCATCTTACTTGTAGAACTCCCAGTTAAATACTGGATGGGTGCTATAAGGTCTCCCGGGCACCTTCTGTTCTCTGGACCAAACAATCCCAACTCTTTCAGCTTGTCTTCATAAAAGAGGTACTCCTACCCTATCAACATCTTTGTATCTCTCCACTGGGCCTGCTCTAGCAGGTCAGTGTCTTCCTTGTGCTGCAGGTGCCAGAGCTAAATGCTATACTGCAGGTGGCATCTCAGATGAGTGGACTAAATAGAAGGGAAGGATCACCCCCTTCGACCAGCTGGTCACACTTCTTTTGAAGCAACCCAGGATACAGCTGGTTTTCTGGGCTGTAAGTACGCATTACCAGCTCACGCTGAGTTTTTCATCAACCAACCATCTCCGAAGGGCTGCTCTTGGTTCACTCAATGCCCAAGCTGTATTTGAACTTGAGATTTTTCTGCAGTTCCAATATTCAGTTACATATTCAAAATAAGGATATAAATCCCATTTGTCCATATAATCTATAAGGAATGGTACCAAAATTCTGCATTACCTTGGATCAGACTACTGCAAAAAAAAAAAACAGCTAAAAGGTAAGAAAGAATTTTGAGAAGCCTAATCTGAAGCTTCCACACACTGCCTTGGGAGCTGCATTTATGGATCACAGGCTTTGAATTTGCTTGAGTTATGCTGTACGTATGCCTGTGTTCAGTTTTGCTGATCTTAATCTCCTGTTGACTTGACTTCTCAGATAGGCAAGGGGCATGCATACACAGGGGCTGCAGCAGTATCAGTTGGTTGCAGCTGGTCATGGTCATCTGCTCCAGCCCACTCCAGTTTGACTCACTGGGGAGTATAGGATGGGGACTGGCCAGGGACGAAGCATGTCCTGCCCACTAGGTCCATACTAATGAATCTGCTTCCCGGGTTTCATTACCATGTCAACTGCCCTTACTATCACTCACTGATGTCAGCAAGGGTGTGGGAGAGTTTGTTGTTGTGGAAGGTATTACGTTGGTCAGACTATCTGCTAGAAGTGAAAAGAGGCAGAATTGAAAAGCAAGTTGGGCTATGGTGAATGGAGCAGCCACCAACTGAAGACTTGTATCATACCTGTTATGTGCTTCATGCTGTGAAATCATTGTTTTGGTTTTGACAGCCTGTCTGGTAAGGCATACATGACAATGATGCAGATATGTTTTTACTATTGTAATGATATTCAGTGTGTGCTAGCTTAATGTGGAGCTGACTCTGCACAAACTGTTCTTTTGTACCTTTTTCCACAACAGTCTCTTAAAGAGTAACTATTGATGGTTGTATGGATGTTTCTGTGCAGCTCAGTACAGCTACTGATGAAAGAGGATTAAACTAAGATGCAATATCTTGTGCTTTCCTCAGTTTAAAAGGTCATATGCAATTTCCACAGTTTGGCTGAGGCAGAAAATGTTGATGGTCTCTCTGTGCCTTAAGATGTATCAAAGACTCTAGGAAACAATGAATTCCAATAAAAGATACTTTGTGCCTAAATGTTTATACACGTTCAGAATCCTACTTCCATGGCTAGCTAAGGCTGCCATGAATATTATTATACTTTAATGACTCTAAAGCAAGTTCAATTTAAGCGCAGAAAAATAATAAAAATATTAAATGTAATCTAATGGTCCTTTTCATCACTGGAGCTTTCCTATATTTTATTGTAGATCCTAGAAGAAGGGGATTAAAATTTTGCTTAGAACAAACTAATAAAATACTTCCTTTTCATTCTTTTATATGTAACTTATGCTTGGCTGTGTATAGCGCAAAATCTATCACCTTTTATCCTTGTTTGGTTTGCTAATTCTCAAAATTTAAGTGACCCCCATAAATTATTGTATTTTTGTCATTGGTTGGAGACCAGTGTAACTCAAGGATCTTTTTGTGAGCAAAGGAGAATAAGATTCCTGATCTAACCAGACTATATTGCCCTTTCTCATCTTCTAATTTCTCTAAATATGTGCTAAACTGCTTAAGCATAGCCTGAGCTGTTAGGAATAATAGGGTTAATTTCAGGGCCTACACCAATCAGACTTGCAGTCTCTCTTTCTTAAACTTTGAAAAATAGGAAAATATATTTTCCAAGAGGGATTTCTTTATTAATAAAGCAGTCATCCTATTCCAGCAGTCATACAATAATGAATCCATAGTAAGGCAAGAAACAGAACAGCTTAATTGGCTTTTATTTTCACCCTGTGACAACACTAGCTGATACTTCTATTTAAGACAGCTGCACCTTGTATGCATCTCCTGTCTGACTCTGACCTCTACTTCTAAAGCAGCTTGCCAGGATGGAGAATTCATGCCTAAGCCATCTTAATCAGAGTAATGCATTGTAAAGAATTAACTTAGTCATTTATCAGGTACTGTTCAACTTAGTGTTACTGATATATGAGGTTACTGGAAAAAAAAAAAAAAATGTAATACTCTCCCTTAGGGGAAAAAATAATTTAAAAAAAGCCTCATTTTATCTCCACTGAGACAAGACCTGCATATTTTGTAATCCACCAACTCTTTCAAGGTGTGATATCTATGTGCCCTGTGGGCTTGATTCTGATATCATTTACATCAGTTTTAAACAGAATTATGTTCAGCAAAATTATATGTTATTCCATCAGTAAATAAGATCTCCATAAAAATCTGAATTAGTCTACATTGTATGTTTAGTTTTTGTTCAGACTTCAGATTTCTTTCATTAGCACTTCTTTCCTTTTCTGCAGAGACTTGCTTTTGATTTACAGTAGTAACCTTCTGTCCTGTGCCAGTTTAGCCTTTGAGCTATTACTTTTTCATTTTTAGCCTTGGGCCAGTTGTTTGTAACCTTTCTGTCTTGTTTCAGCAGTATTCAGCTTTTCACAGTTTTCAGCAATCATGTAGCAATGACCTTATAAACTTCCTGTACCTTTCTCCTTCTTGAGCGTTCAAATTCACATCTTGTGTGTCAGTGCATTGTTCACCTACTTGCTTGATGCTCATTCTTCAACAGGCCCAGGTTTTGCTTCAGCAGTCTCTGGCCTCTTTCCCTCTGGTTTCTAAAAGTGTATTGGGATCCATGTTATTAAGGCAGCACTCTCAAACACATTTGTAGTCTGTTCTTGTGGTATTTCTACATTGAAATGTTACAATCTTTATATGTCATTGATTTTTCAAGGAGGTATTGACGTGTGGAAATCAGACCCTATAGCCATTAAGGATATAGAGCAGACGTGTTTATTGGTGATGCACATACACCCTGGTGCAAGGGGGATTGCTCCACCTAACTTGCACACTGTCAGGAGAAATTGTGCTATAGATATAGCTCGAACTAATACATGATCAATAGTTAACAGGAGTTCGGATACATATTCATTACATTCCCGAGAGCCCATTAGCATGCAGTCCCTCCCCCCCTTGCATGTGCGTAGTAGGTCGTGATGATAAAGGCTCATAGTCTTCCTTGCTGCAAACTTCTGACCCTGAAGGGAGGGCATCCCCCAAACCGTTTTCAGCTTGCCCTGTAGACATCTAATCACCTCCCTGTCAAATGTTTTTGAGCTGTTCTCCAGCCCTTATCTATATGGCCTTCATCCTCTTTGTTATTCTAGACATAGTGTGTGTGAAAGTGCTTGGAATCCCTTGTTTTCTAACACTCTCTACAAAAGCTATCTCTATTTGTCCCTTATTTCTACTTTGTGAAGCTACTTTCCCTTTTCTTGCTGTGAAGCCCTTCTCACTATAATTGCAGGGTCCTGTTCTCACTCTTCAGTATTTCCCCTCTTCATTTCAAGCCTTGTATGATCTTCAAGCAGGGGAAAGGTGAAAGTTATTAGCTACAGTTGCTGGTTTTTTTGTTTCTTTGTTTTTGTTGTTTTTGTTTTTTTAATCATCTTGTTTGTTTCATTGTTTAAATAAATTAGTAAATGAACTCAGTTCTAATAGAAGAAAGCAGCAACAAACTGGATTTGTTTTCTTCCACACTTGTTCGATATATATTATACTTCTGGACTGCATCTAAAAATAGTTGGTCAGAAAGGCAAGGGAGGTGACTGTCCCCTTCTGTTCTGCCCTCATGAGGCCCCATCTGTTGTACTGCATCCAGGCCTGGTACCCCTGGTACAAGAAGTATGTGGAGGTGTTGGAATTGGTCCAGAGCAAGCCATGAATATGATCAAGGGGCTGGAACACCTCTCTTCTGAAAAAAAATGTTGAGGAGTTGGACTTGTTTAGGTTGGAGAAGAGAAGGCTGTGGGGGCACCTCATTGCTGACTTCCAGAATTTCAGTGGAGCTTATAACATGATCTGTCATCAATAGGATGAGGGGGAATTGTTTTAAATGAAGAAAGGGGAGATTCAGATCAGATATAAGGAGAAAATTCTTTACTCAGAGGGTGGTGAGGCACTGGCTGCCCAGGGAAGCTGTGAATGTCCCATCTCTGGGGGATTTCAAGGCCAGATTGGATAGGGCACTGGACAGCCTTAGCTGACAGTTGGTAGCCCTGCCAATGGCAGGGGAGTGGAAGCAGGTGATCTTTAAGATATCTTTCTATTTAAGATATTCTGTGATTCTATGTATTTCAAAGCTTTGGTATCTCTGTGTTAACTTTTGATAATATCTCCTTCAGGTTTCTCTTTTTCTAACTGTCAATAAATTGGCTCAAATATCAGGGAAATATTCAACAGTTCCTAGAAAGCTATATTCTTCTATTTTAGACAAGTAGACTTGTCTTTAGCAGGAGAAATGAAGTTGATCCATAGAGAAAGGCCATACAGATGCATCTGTATTGCCTGCCATACGTAGGTACAAGGAGTCATTCATTTTGTCTAAGAAATCTGTCAGGGATCCTTCACACTTCTACCAGGACTGCGAATTGTAAGCAGCATATAAGGCTGGAAGATGACAACAGGATGCATGCACTCTCTTCATTTTGATATTTTCTTAAATCTACATCTCTGAGAAAAGGAATAATAATGGTAAGGGAATAATAATAATGAAACAGTATTGCATTGAATTATTTTAGCACAGATGTTACATAAGCAGTTTGTGTTAAAAACCAGTTTGAAGTTTTCAATTTTATCTCCATAAATTATGAAGCGAATTACACTTTAGACAGTATCTAATAATATAAGTCTTCAAGGTCTGTTTGTCTCATAAATTTACAGTGAAATTTGTCTAAATTGAAATCCATATAGTTTTCATTTGTTTCTGCTGATCTTTTTGAAAAACAATGGACTTAGAATTTTATTTGATAGAAATTTAGAAGATAAAATTCTTAACTGTAACTTTGGAAAAACTTTTGAGTATAATCTTGTGTTTCACAGTTGCAGTTGAACTTCAGACTTCAGGAAGTTCTTATTAATTTGTCAGCCACGTATTCAGCCTGCAAAATTAACCAGCAACTTCAGAGATTTATTAATTCCATCTGAATTTAGGTTTTCAGATGACTATTCCTCAGTTACCTATTTTAAGGATACTCTAGGCTTTAAAATCCTGAACAGGACCTTGTTCATCTGATGAAAAATGACTTGATTAAAATTATATGCAAATAGATTGAAATAGATGTCTTTATTCCCCTCATTTAGTAATGTTTTCACTGCAGTGAACTTACGTTTAGCAGTTAGTGTGAATGTTTACTCTCAAGAATTCATGGTGCTTGACTTAATATATATTTTTTTAATTGTAATTTTTTTGCAGACCTCTCTGTGCCTCAAAGTATTTTCTTTAACTGTTACTCAAAAACTACTGATGTTTTGTTTCACAGTAGAAAATTTGAAGGGAGGAGGGAGCACATCATCATTTTTATATTGCTTTGAATAGTTGATAGTATGAAATGAAAGACTGATTTTTGTTGTTGTTGTTCTTGTTCTATGTCATTCTCATTAACATTTGTTGTTTTTATTTTTCTTCAGCTGTCAATTATATTGAAATGACCTTTTGCATATTCATTGCCTGTTTTATGGGCTTTCTCAGTTTAAGGAAAGAAAAGAAAGCTACATGATATACATACAGTCATATTCAAACAATTGGATTCAAATGATTAATGAGTTCAAATATTTGCAGTCTGGAGTATTATATCTGCAATATCTGTGGATCAGATATTGAATACTCTGAATTTCACAGTATGGTAAAGTGGCTACAGAAGAAATCAACAGTGTTTGGGAGTAGGTTTACCAGTAATTCCTAACTAAGCTATTGCTTTTCTGATATTACATGCAAATTATGACTGAGCTTCAAGGATGGGGATGGAAAATCAAATAATACATCAATGTTAATATATAAATTAATATCTTTATAATCTCAATGAACAACTATCTTTCCTTTAATAACTGACAGCTGACCAATAAAGAATGTATCTAGCTGAGGGTCTGTGATTTCACCCTGTGCTGTTACTTTCCAGGCCCTCACAATTACTCAAAACTGCAGTTTTCTACTTATTATTTTTGTTCTAGATTCACTCTGCACAAGAATCATAGAATGGTTTGGGAAGGTATGGACCTTTAAGATCACCTAGTTCCAAGCCTCCTGCTATAGGCAGGGGCACCTCCCTCTAGACCAGGTTGCTCAAAGCCCCATCCAGCCTGGCCTTGAATGCTTCCAGGGAGAGGATGTGTACAGTCTCACTGGGCAACCTGTTCCAGTGTCTCAACGCTTTAACAATAAAGAATTTCTTTCTAATATCTAGTCTAAATCTACCCTCTTCCAGTTTAAAGACATTTCCCCTTGTCTTGTTGCTACATGCCCTTATAAAACGTCCTTCTCCAGCTTTCCTGTAGGCCCCACTCCATCCACCACCTCAAAGTGCTCGCAGCCAGTTTGGTCTCCAGAAACATTCAGCAAGCATTGTTGAACGTCAGTAGGTGCCATTTTTTCAGCATGGAGGAATTCAGTGACACACCTTTACTCCATATGCACTTTCATGTCAGACAGCATTCTATCAGACTGCCCCTCTTCTGCTGTCTGTTACCCAGCAACAAAATGTAATGAAATATTGGTGGGAAGGTTCAACTTCTATTGCCATACTGACATCTGCCTCTGGTATCATGGCCAGCATAATAAAATAGGAGCTGCAACTTTTGGAACATTCCTAGTATAAAGCTTCTTCATCTTGAAATAGGGATGCTTTACTGACTCAAGAAAATATGTAAGATGCCAAAAACAAGCAAACAAACAAAAAAAACCTCACCCTACTAAGTAGGGAGGAATGTTCATCTAGAACACTTTGCTTATTTGCTTGTTTGAATTGATCTGTCCTTTTTTGTTTTAAGCTTACATAGTTTAGTTTAATTTTGTTGCAATAACAGCACCATTTTCTGTCACTTTAGGGGAAAAAATGCTTTTAAAGAAAGAAAAATAATTGCCTAAATTATTTTTGACAATGTTTGTTAAAGATAAAGGATATTTTTTTCTGAATATTCTAAAAATTCAGAGAATTTGCCATGAGTTGGTTTGTTTTATGAGCAAACTAACTACAATTTGCTCAGGCAGTTCTGAAGTGCATGAAGCCAAACTCAGTAAAATGCTATAGCTCTGCTGGTGAGACTGGTGTGACATCTGTTCTGATCAGAGAAGAGCTTCTTTGTAGTGTAGACTATTGCATTTCTCTCTAGGTTGTTTCCAGGACCTTAGTAACCACGTGAAAATAAAGAATAGATTAGAAAAGTGAGGGACGTAAAAAATGCTGCTTTAGTGATTTTTTGGAAACATGAAGGTCTTCCTCTTCGTGGAGCATTATAGTGCTAATGAATTAACCTTGACAATGTATTAGCTAAGCAAGCAATCTTCTATTTTACCTTATAGAGAAGAAATGACCCATTTCTGTAATAATTCAAATAGGTTAGTTTCATCTAAATTTCTATCTACAGGTAAAGCGCCTATAACTTTGCTTTTAAAAGATAGTTTGTGTGTAGTTTTTTAATTAGTAAAATTCTGAGGTGTCTGTCTTCTAAAAGTCTTCATTATCTATACATGCTCATGTCATTTTTTTTCCTTCTGAGATATACTTCTGGATGGGCAGTTAAACATATGTAAATTTTATATTTACTGGTTTTAATCTGTGAGATGCCCAAAGAACGGATGGCTTTAAAAATGTTTTCTTCATCTCAATAGATTTAAACTAGAATCAGTGATTATTGTATTTATTCATTACATGTGGAACTGCAAGAGGAATCAAATATTTGCTGATTTTTCCTAAAACTGACACTCCATTTCCTAGGTAAACTGGGGTTCTAAATTGCATCAACAACTAATGGAATCTTAAAAATGAAATAACTGTATAAGTTCATGCTAATTGTCAGAATCTAATAAAATCAGACATTTTCTATGGAGATGAGTTATATTTGTTCATTTGAAACTATTCAAAGATGATTGAAAAAAGAGTATTTGAGGAATTATTTTTTTCTGCCTCAAGTAGAGCATTTGTATGTTGCTGTAGATGGCAGAAACTGAAATGCAGATCCCATTGCAGATGCTATCTTCATGAAGAATGGATTAAAGTGAAAGTAATGTGTTAACAATAGTCCAAAATAACTAGATCAACGGATATCTAGTGCTCAGGCCACAGCTAGTCAAGTTTTGAATATCCCTAGGGATAGTAATACCCAAGTTCTGTGGGTACTTATTGCAGCATTTGATCTCTTTCATTGTGGAAAAACCGTAGAATAGAAAATTGGGCTCATCTCAGTTACAACCAGTGTCTATGCTCCTTCATTCTGTTCTTGTCTACCTCTGAGAATAGTATGGTTTCAGCTTCCTTGTGAGACATAAAAAAAATTCTTCCCTGAGCCTTCTCTTCATAATGCTGAACTATCCCAGACCCTTTTGCCTCTCCTCATATATCACGTTCCCAGGACTGAGTATCTTAGTTGTTCTCAATGGAGTCACTCCAACCTGATTCTGTCATCCTACTAGGGAATCTAAACCAATACATAGTACTTAACATGTGGCCTTGCAAGTGTTTAAGAGGGGAAAGAATGCTTTCCTAAACCTGCTGGACACGCTCTTCCTCATGCAGCCCAGGATACTCTTGGCTGTGTTATCTGAGGTTTTTATTAAAACTCTCTTCTGTGTCTCAGGTTTGTGTTAACTGAGCAGTCTAGATGCACTGAGCAAATTATCCAGTTTATATGTGAATATGGTTTGTTACCTACTCTACCTTTATCTTTAATGAGCAGTTCTATCTGGCTAAAACACTTTCTGATAACTGGTGTTCATAACTATGATTTCTAATGTACTCTGCATCTGTAATAAAGAAATGATTGAGTCAGCTCTTGCAAGGTCTTCAGAGATTTGATATACTAATACTTTGAGAGAGAAAAAGGACTCTGCAAAGACAATCATGTTATAGAAAGTGGTACTGATAGTCAATATTTATTCTGAATTTGTTTAGCCACTGTTTTTCCAGTGAGATTATGTGGAGCAGAATGGTATTGTAAGATTAGCGGTTCAGATAAGGTTAGAAGTCACATTGCAAGTAGTTGTGCTTGTTATTCCTCTAAATCAATTTCCATAGTTGTAAAGGTATCTGCTTAATGTCTTCTCTGAGGAATGTTCCAAAAGTACTGCCTCTTATTTTATGTTGGCCTACGACATCAAAGATGGATGTTGGTAGTATGGTAGTAGAGATTGAACCTTCTCACCAATATTCCATTACATTTTTTTGCTACGTGACAGGTGGCAGCAGAGGGGCAGTCTGACAGAATGGTGTTTGACATGGAAGTGCACACTAAGCAAAGGTGTCATTGAATTCCTCCATGTGTGAAAATTCACACCTATTGACATTCACTGATGATTGCTGAATGTTTCTTGAGACCAAACAGTGGCTGTGAGCACAGTGAGGTGGTGGGTGATGCATGTCAGCAGTGGCAATAACAATGGTCGGTCACATCCACTGGTGCAGATTTCTACAAGCACAGCTTGTAGACCCTTGTTAACCACTAGTGAAAATGTTTAGTTCATGGTGGTGACTATGTTAAGAAATAGTGTTTTGTAGGTGAGAATTTGTTCTATCTAGTAGTGTTATTTTGCTCTTTGTATCAATTGTAGTTTCCCTGGAAATAAATAGGAGGCATTACTTTTGAAGAGACCTACCTATTATCATGGCTTTTCATTAATTCCTCTGCTGTTTTGTATGCCCAGAATGCAGTGAGAACAGAAGGTTCAACACTTGTACTAGCTGTAGGCAAGTCTGAATAGGCCATGGGAAGCATGTAGGTGATACCAGGTTCCCACTGAGTGTATTTGCTCAGAAGACTAAATCATAAAATTATTTTATTTGTTACCAAAATAAAAATATGATAATTCTCCTTACAGCCATATGCTGTTTGCTGGCTGTTCATTCTTGAAAAGATGCATTTTAATGAGTGCATTAAAATAATTTATATGCATAAAGTAGTCTGCAAATTTATGTAGCTCTTTCAGAGGAAAAATGCTACCAAAAAAATTGCTTAATTTTAACTTGGAATATACTTGATTTATTTAACTAGCTTAATCAGCTTAGATGCTTTATTGAGGGACTCCAAGTTACTTTTACGTACTATAAAATGAAGTTCGAAATGATTAACCAATTTAATAGAAGAAAGTAGGGATTTTTTATTTTTATTTTTTTTTCCATTGTGGACACCACTAACATAAATATACTCAAATGTATTAATATAATTATCTAAGTCTATATATTTCACTTTGAGCAGAAATCAAAATCAGAGGAAAACACATTCTCAGGATCAGCATATAAAATTTTAAATATAAGCTTTCAGTAAGTAGATTTTGGTGGTTTTTTTCTTTTTCTTTTTCTTTTTTTTTTTTTTTTTGAAGGGGGGGGGGAGCTTCAATTTAAAAAATATTTATCAAAAATAGGGCAATAGAAGCTATAAGCTATCTATGGATATGTCCCACTTAAGTGGATTGGACTGTATTATTTTGATAAGCCATTAACACTTCTGTGGTAATGGTGCTAATGTGGTTTTATCCTTTAAGACAATTTTCTTCTTCCCGTAGGAAAATTACTTGCTTTCATTTTTTTGGGTTTTTGATTACATTTATCATACATGGTTTCAAACTTCACATGAATCTAAGTTTAAAAAAAAAAAATGTATTTTAGCTTAAGTAAATGGAAATTTACAGTCTTTTTAGAATTTTCTTATGAGATGTTTTCCATCCTGGACACAAATCAAGTTCATTTCCTAATTCGCTGTATTCTTGTGATTTGACATAAGTTATCATGTATTTTATTTATTTGAAATAACATGCTTATTGTTTTGTGACTGTCTGTATATTGCAAATTGAGGCATCCTATAGCCTTTTTTTTCCTAAGACTAAATACCAATTCATCTGCTCCTGAAAAATCTGATATCTCCCATTTACCTGACATCTGGTTTGCTAAGTCAGTTCATGAAGCAACTGTAACTGAGATTCCAAAAGAAAAACAAAACTATCAGACTGGGAAAATTACTTTTCTCTTCATATAGATACTTAACATACAAAAGTTGCTTAAGGCATATCCTAAAGCAGTTGCTTGCAGAGCTGCTGTGTGTCAACACTATACTAGCATATTTTCTCTGCTCTCTTCCCACACATTTCTTTAGTATACAAGTAGCATGTTTAAGTAGCAAGTAGCATTGACACTGACAGAAAATGAATCAATAAAAAAATTAAATGTCTGATTCATTTGTTGGAAAATAATTAAATGGCAAATGCCATGCCTGAAGATATGTAGTCCCCAGAAATCTCATATACAAATGAGAAAAAAAAATCTACTTTTTGCTGCAGTGATATAATTTTAATTTGATATAACTGCAGTTTGTTCTATTTAACTTGCTTCATAATCTTTACCAGACTGGAAAAGTTAGTTAGTTTCTCTCTGGAATCTTGTACTTTCTATACCTTCTGCTTTTTTTTTTTTCCTTCCTTCCTTTTTTTTTTTTTCCTTTTTTTCTTTTAATTTAAGATTGAGTCATGCAACAGCATCAAATTCACAGGCAGCTCTTACTTTTTCAGACTTCTATAAGCTCTTCTCATGAATTGAAAGTGATCTCTAGGGCATGTGTTAGAATAACTGTTCAGATTCAGATTGTTTGCTGGACTGTGCATTCTTTACTTCTGTCTAGCCTATCTGGGTGTTCTCTTCCTATTCCCTTGTGTTTCTCTTCACATGCATTACAAATATCTAGCAAACAAAAAAGTGTGTCAGGATTTGCAGCTTGTTTACTGACATCTTTTTTTTTCTTTTCCAATTTTAGTATATTACTTTCAAAACTGAATGTTCATGGAGACGTCTTTCCTACTAGCTGTTTGTTTTTTTTTCCCCACTAATTTCATGCAGGGGTTATATACTTATACATTTTCCTTCTGTCATTTTTCTTCTTCTTGTTATTGTTCACGTGAAAAAAAAAAATAAAATAAAATGTTTTCAGTGGAATTCCAAACTTGAAGGAGAACATTTCTTAGTTTAAAATGTACAGAAATAGTTGGCTATTGAAAATAACATGGAAATACTTGGAACCAGCAGGATGTTACCTACCATAGGATGAGCTACTCTGAGGATAATGGTTCCCTCACCTACATTGTAGATAACAATATGGAAACAAAGAGAGCGGTGTAGTGTTTAGCCTTAGTGTAATAATTTCTCCCCCCGTCCAACAACAGCAAAAGGCTTTGAAGAGGCCTGTTTTATTTACTGTTCTTCTAGAGGAGTAGAAGCAGATAGTACAAGTGTCACATTCATGTCATAGTCAACAAACAAAAGGAGACTAAGTGGATTTGATATTTATCTATTTAAAAGACTCCTAATACTTATAATATTTATTTGCTTTCAGATTTGAAGCCTCAAGGTGTATTCACAACATATTTCAATCAAAAATCTAAGCCTCAATTCAATGGAAACTGAGAGTACTCATGACAGGGATGACTATGTACTTGTTATAATGTACTGCACTTATCACTCCAGTCAACAACCACTGAAAATGGGACAGCAGGCAAAGTAGACCCTTGGAATGACCGAACAAAGCAATGCTTTTGAAACTTCACAAATAAATAAATAAATCTACCTCCAAAACAAATTGGTAAGTAACTCTGAACAGTCACTCTTAAGGAAAATGTTTTCTGATTCATTCTCTATCTGATTTTTTATGACCTTCCAAAGCAACTGAAGTAGATTAAAAAAAAATACTGAAAGAATATGAAGAAACAGAAAACATGGCTTGATACACAGAGTGGGAAAAAAATAGCATCAAAAATGGATAATAAAATGATAATGTTCTACTAGATTCAGAAATAGGTCTCCTGAGTTATCCTTCCTGAAAATGATTCTAATTCTCACAAACTATGGATTTTTTTTTTCTTATGAGGTTTTATGTGCCAGAAATAATAGAAATTGAGAAATATCCCAAAGGTAAATCAATGTATTTCAGAAGATACATAGTTTGCTTCCTGGGTAAAATCAAGGTACTGGTTGTATATAAAACTTTGCAGTATTTTTTTTTCCACATGAATGCTACTAGGATAGGTGTGCCAACTGTTTACTAAGATTTACTAGTATTTGTTCTGATTTTCAGGAGAAGAAATCTTCTTGGACGCTGAATATTTAGTGTTGTAGTGCAGTCCCTCAAATTAATTGGAGAACAACAACAACAAAAAAATCTACTACATGTAATTAAAACCTTTCTGATATTGCTGAAATATTTGAAATATTTGTATAGAAAGTTAATGTTTGTACCAGAGGTGGTTAAAACTACTTCTGCTGAGAAGTGACATGTTTAATTATATTTTGGAGACATTATGTTAAAGACTGGATGGTGCTCAAATGGAAGGAGTGATATTTTACTACACAAAGACTGTGGGAGGCATCTGACCTTTAGGTAAATAATGTTATTTTTTCCTTTTTCTGTTATTATTAATTTGCTTTATTACTGGTATAGTTAGCATTCCTAATTATATCCTGCTAATCCTTGAACAGGCTGCTTAGCATTGAGGCATCTTTCTAAAACTTCAGGACACCAAATCTGAAGAGCTAACAGTACAATATATTAGTTTAATTCTCAGTACTACCCTAATGCTGCTATCAGTCACAACTGATCTATTACGAAAGAGAGTATTTGTGGCCAGGTAAGTTTATAGCTAGCACAAAAAACAAAGAAAATGCAAAATATTTTCAATTAGGCCATGTACATATACCAATTCTGTTCCTGCTGAGTGATAAAGATCCAGATGGATCTGGATGATCTGTATGAACTGTAATGGGTGAGCTCACAGCATCCTGTCTTATCCCTTTTCAAAGGAAACTGAAATGGAAAACATTGATCTCATCACTGAATACATTACATGTTATATTGCCAGTCTGATGTATCTGTAGCCTTCATCTCAAATGTTTTAGGGGAGAGAGAAAGAGGCCAGCACAGTCAGAAATGAATTTCAACACACAAATTGAGCCCAACCATGATGTACTGACAACTTGAAGGGGCTGATTACAACTTGCCTAATAAGTGTAGCAGCTGTTCTGGATAGGAATAGTCCACGATGATGTGCTGCTAGTATTAAAATGACAGTACATAAACTGTTTCTCAGATGGATTTTATTCTCAATTTCTACCTCGGTCAGTGACTGAATAAGAGTTTATGCATTTGTGTTGCAATAGTGACCAAGGGCACAGTTAAAAGGAGGGCATTTAATTTTTAGGTATAGCCTACTTTTCAGTATTTTACACCCTAAACATACAGAACTGTTAAAATAGGCTGGGGGTGCAGAAGACTGAGGTGATTTGCCCAAGGTCAAACAAGAACTCATTAGAGAATAAGAAATTCAATGTAGATTTCTTATTCTTTGCCTTTACAGTAAACGTATCTAGCATTCATCTTATCTCTAAAAGCTGGGTAAATTATAGGGGCATTGTCAAGCATGATAGGCTCTCCTTTGAATACTTTTTTTCTTATATCCATCTATACCCTAAATGTAATCCTTTATTTAAAATACTTCATTTTCCTCCAGATCACTATATGAGCCTTTATCAGCACAGAAAGGCTCATGAGGCTACTAACAATAACAGAGTTGAACATGTGTGTTACAGAAGAAAATGCTTGAAAGCTCATACAGATTTCTCTTTGAAACATCTCAGGAGGCTTTAGAAGCAATGGAAAAAAATATTATGAAAGTCTTATTTTCAGATGTGTTGAGCTGCCACATCTGTTGAAATTCAGTAGGAATTACAGATACTGTACATCAAACCAATAATTTTAAATGTAGTTCAGTCATCTTTTTAAAAAGCATAACAGCAAGGATACTTATTGGTCCCCCGTAAAACTTATGCAAGCTCCTGCCACTAACTCCAAAGAACATCACATTGTTTTGGGAGTTAATGTTCAAAAGTGACATCACTGATGTCCAGGTGATAAATATAAAGGGAAGGAATACTCCTAAACATCTACAGTAATACCAAGGGTCAAATGTTAAGAGTTCCAGAAAGAAGCTTAAGGCATATCATAGTATAAGTGAAGACTGACATTTGGAAGAACTTTCTTCTTTTAAAATAAACATTGAAATTTGGACTGCTGCCCTGAACATCATGTGATGTCACAGAAGCATGAGTAAAATTTATTCCAGGCATGTTACAGGTGGAAGTGCTTGTGATCTACAGTATATTTTGTCTGAAACAATCAAACAAGCAAACAAAAATACTTAGAAATCTTATCCTTTGGGATCTCTTTACCTCCTGGCAGAAGCAAACAATAGATACTTCAAAATCTCTTTGCTGAAAGGAGGTAGCGACTTTTCTGTTGCATCATTTCCAAAGTGGTTCACTTTGGGCTCTTTTGTAATTACTAGTCACTATTTGCTTGTTTTTAGCTTTGCAAAATTCAAATGTCAAGTATTCAAGGATTAAGGGATTTGGTTAGAGAGTTCTGAAGGATGGGATTTTTTGTCACCTCTCTCACTTTCTAGTAGAGTTGGGTACTTCTGTGTGTGATCTGCAGCTCTATCATGGGAGAGTACATTCCTATGGTGCCATATCAACTTTCCCCTTCAGCCTTGTGCCATTTTTATGAACACCAGTGAGCTATTAAATAGCTGAATCATTAACATATAGGACAAGTTATTATATGTAGCTGTATATGTCTTCTCTTTTACATCAGGTTGCAACCAGTGATTTTGTCCTTTTAAGGAGCTCAATCATATTTTCCACCATCACTATAAGTATCTCGCACAAGATAATGGAAATGAAACATGTTCTTATGTCTAGAAACACTCAAATTTTCTTTTTACAACAGACTAATTTTTTTTTTTCTATTTAATGGAAAGAATATTTAGATTGAGTCTATGAAAGAAGACTGGCTTGGAGCATGAGATAGGAGGCCTTAGAATCAGAAAGGCAGTGCTTTCAACACTGAGGTTCTAAAAAGCTGACTTCTGTATAAATACTGTTTCCTGTGCCTCTTACCCCTCCCTTATCCATTACTAAAGCTTAATTATTTCTTCTAGATATCTAGGGGGAAAAGAAGTTGTAAAACATGGAGAATTGAATAGACTGTTTTCTACTCTTGAGTGAAGAATTATCAGCAAAAGACTCTTGTCGCAGAACCAGTGTTAAGACCTCAGAAACCCAGCTGGTAGAAGAGTTTAAAAAAAAAAAAAAAAAAAAAAAAAAGTTGCTTAAAGCAGGTACTCTTCTTTAAGAAAGCACTCTAATCTACAAGTGTCTCTCTAGATATAGAGAAAATTTAGACATTATCTCAAATTAAAGTTCACTTATGGGGTAAACCTCTGTGAGTGTTCTTTTATTATTATTATTATTATTTTTAACATAGAAGATATTTTTAATATTAAACAAAAATAAAACTATTTGTTTCATTATTTGTCAAAAATGTCACCAGGAATCATGGATCTTGGTAGTGAGAACTGGATTATAAAAGTTAAGGATTTCCATTCTGTAAATCTTTAGGTAACAAATTCTTACTGCAATAACTCTTTGAAAAGTCTCATAGGGGGAAGTTGCCATGGAGACCAAAAAAAGTTCATTTTTATTCATGAGTAATTGTAAAGGAGGGATAGGCCTAATTAAAGCTGTTTCAGCCCTATTTATCCATAAATTTCTATATAAAAAGATCTTGCCTCAAGTGAAGTCCATTTCTCAGAAGTGTACTGTGTTTTCCATTCACTCCAGAGAAGTATTCTGTAGTTTTCCATGACAGTAGTGACTACTAAACATTCTAAATTAATGATTTAATCCTTGCTGTGTAATTGCTGGGGGTGGGAAGTGGAGAGGGGGAAGACATTGTTCCCCCTGCAACTTGTGGCCTTCAGGCTCAGCACTGTCTCTGAAAATACTAGAGAGAATATATACCACACAGGAGGTACTAAAATAGATCATATAAATGAAAAGAATGAGAAAAAGGTATTTCTGCTTTCTTTTTGTGTAACTGCATGTGAAAAAAATATCATCTTAGGATTGACATGTACTGTATTACAAATTACTGAAATAATTAATGCTTCAGTTTTCTGGATTTATCTATAGCTTTCTTAAGGCTCTGCTCATTCTGTCTGAGTAAACTAGTGTTAGTTCCAGGCTTTTTCTTTATCCAAGCTGTTTCCAGCCTCTAATCTCATTGCCCTCTTCAATCCAGTGTCAGAATATAAATATGTCAGCTCATTTTACATTGAATGAATAATCTGAATGAATATTATTCCTCTGTTTCAGTTACTATATTGTGCAATTGGATATTTCATTAAGCATTTCAAGATATGTGCTGTCCTTTTGCTTGACATATTCACTGTTTTTTTGTTTGTTTTTTTTTTTCCATCAGCTTCATATTTTATTGTCACATGAACAGGTGCATTATGTATTTGACCTTATTGTACCACTTGGATATATATTCAGCTATGTTTTTTTCTTCAAATAAAATCCTACAGCTCAGATATGTCTGAGTAACAATACAGAGTCTAGTTCTCATACTCTTTTCTTCCTTTACTTCATCAAAATGAGCTTCTGTTTTTCATTTATGGATTAGTTTATTCTGCATATGTTGTGGTTCACAGTGAGACTCCGTTGGATTACAAGTCTGATTTAAGACATGAAATTATACTGGGGCTTAATGGATAGTATTAAATTATTATTGCTATTCAGGTAATACTGCAGTTTTTCCTGCAGCGTCACTTGATACTTGCTCAGCTTGTTTTGTACTGTCTGTTCTCTCATAGATATTTGGAATTTGATGGCATAAGTTAACGGGTAATTTAATTTCCTTCATATTGAAAACCTCAATTAGAAAGGGTTAGTAGTTGGAACAGCCAAGCCAATAGGTTCCTTACTGTTGTGAGGAATAAGGCCAACAGAAGTGAATATGGCAGTTACACATTCAGCATGTGCTCAGTCTTATCCAAGACAGATCAAGTTAAACAGGGAGTAGGAGGGACATCTAAACCTCTGGATTCCTATTATTCATGTTGTGAAGTCTCTCTTTCCTCCTTTCATAACTGTGCTCAGCTTCAGTTTCTAGCATCTCATCCTGGACCATAGCTTTTATTTCACATTTTGCTGAGATGATTTTCAGACTGACATAATCATTTGTGTCTTAACGGTTCTCACATCCACTGATATAAAGTTTCTTTATGTGAAGAATGCGCTTCCTTTTATGAACTTATTTTCTCCATAGTCACATAGTTGAGTCTAAATTTGTGTGGTAATTTTCAAGAAATGGTCTGGTGACTGCCTTAACAGATTGATGCAGGGAAGCCATTACTTCAGGATCTTAATGGATGATCAGGCCATTGACTGTAGCCAGACAGAGTGCAGCATCTGTGTGCAGTTTTTGATATCCAAAGTACAGCATAAGCTCTTATGCTTTATATAATGTTCCTCTGCAAACTAAAAGTTGTTTTTTTTTTTTTTTTTTTTTTTAATTAGGCTAAGTGGTTTAGAAGCAATAATATAAAAAGATGATCTACGAAATATCATGTTAGTTGATTGTACTTTTATGCAGACAGAATTTCCTTTTAGGAAAAGAATATTTGTTTTACATACAAATTTTGTGTCAACCAAACCTTTAAATTTTGCAAAAATAGATGAAATCCATGCTGTGCATGGCTAAAGATGTATCCCTGCACATATGGTCTGTCAGTAGATCGAAATGTGTGGTATAATCATGCAAGAGGTGAAGTCCATTCATACTTAAGTAATAAGCTATTTGGAAAAAAAACAATAGAAGAATATTCAGTTTTGAGTTATTTTCACATGTATGGTGTGAGTTATGCAAGTACTCATTTTTTCTAATTTTATTAGTGTTTTATCCTGTTATTTATTTTTTATTTTTTTTAACAAGGAAAAGTGGAACAAATTACTGGGATTTCTATTTATTTGTTATAAGCATAGCTTCACCATGCAAACAGTGAAACTGGAATACAGAATTAGCTGAAAACACAATAGTTTCAAGCATACTTTTTTCTAACTCCGTACGTTCTTTGCAACATAAACTGTATGGACTATGATGTTTCATTACATATGTAAGTTTATCTTAGTATAGTTTTCTGCTTCTGCATTAACTGTTGAATTGTTATGGCACTTGGTAAAAAATAGAACACACATATTTATTTTTCAGTTGGGAATTATAGTTGTTATCATAGTTACTATTCAAAAGAATGCAATTAATCCATCGATGATTAACAGTGAGAGACAAAAAAAAAATGCTTAATAAATCTGCATGGGTTTTGAAGCTCCACTAACGTAACACCCACTAATATTTAAGTATTTTCTTCATAACTGTATTCTAATCATGTTCTGTTATAGTAAGAGCGCTTGCATTTTGAAGGCTATATAAGCAATGTATGTATACTGCTTTTATCTAGATTTTAGCAAATAAAATATCAGGTACCAGCCAGTAATTCTTGATCTTAACCTGAGTAGGTATATCCAAAATATTTCTGTATTCCAGTGAATAAAACTGGAAATAAAAACATATATGTGTACATCATGATTCCTCCAACTATAGCAATCGAGAGCATCTTATTGACTAGATGAAGTTTTTTTTTTTACGCAGTCAATCTAAATATTTATTAATTAAATCTAGGAAGAAACTGAATATGCAGATTAAGCAATACGTTTCTCAGCTAGTGTAAACTGACACAACTTGAAGTGAACAATGCTACACTGGTGAAATCCAGTGTTAATTTAGTGTTTTATTTTGCTGTATATTGTATGAAATATCAATTGGAAAAAAAAAAAAAAAAAAAAAAGCACAAATTCTTAAAATACAGTTATTCACTACCGTATAGAAAGTTACAGTTCTGTTCCCAGTTGCTCAAAAGTTGTTTCTTAACTATTGCCTCCAGAGCTTGTCAAGTGTTTCAAAGGAAGTATGGTATTTTCTTACTGTTCATGATCTGTTTTATTTCTGAGTGGATATGAAATCTTTTTCCTGCTTAGAACAGAATGAAAGTGAGAAAGGGTTTGTATTGTCTTCAGGCTAGTAAATCAGTGTTTACGATAGTTGTTTTTAGTACCATTTCTATTCAAATTCTGTTTCTAAGGGAATAAGAAACCTTTTTTTCCTGCTTGGAACAATTGGTGAACATCTGCATATCAAACACTTTATCTCTGACAGATACCTTTTACTGAGAGATGTCTCCCTGAGGTTTTACCCAGCTTATGAACAGCTTCAATAGTACTCCCTTTCCATCTTTATGGTGGCTTGACACCAGCCAGCAGCTAAGCATCCACACAGCTTTTCTATCCTGCTTTTGGCTAGCATAATTTTTTTCCCAGTAGCTGGTATGGTGCTGTAATTTGGGTTTAGGGTGAGAGTAACATTGATAGCACACTGATGCTTTAGCTTTTGCTGGGTGGGATTTACAATAAATTAAGGACTTTTCAGCTTCTTGTGCTGCCCTGACAGCAAGACGCGCAAGGATGAAGACAACTGATCCAACTGACCAGATAGATGTTCTATTACATTATGATGTCATGCTGAACAACAAAACTAGGGAGTTGCCCCTGAGGATCTGCTATTACTCAGGGACTGGCTGGGCATCAGTCAGATAGCTGTTGGTGACCAATTGCATTGTGTATCACTTACTTCATCTATTCTTTTTGTTGCTCGTTGTTGGCTTGTTTGTTTGTTCTGGTTTTCTGCTTGTTTTCTTTTCCTTATTAAATTGTCCTTATCTTAACTCACAAGTTCTTACACTTTTCACCTTTTGTCCCTCAACCCACTGAAGAAGAGGGATAGTGAATGGCTGTGTGGTGTTCAGCTGCCTGCCAGGTTAAATTACAACATCCTCTTATCCCTCATCACAGTGAGATGTGAGAGAATAAGAACAGAAAAATCTCATGAGTTGTGTTAAAGACAGTTAAATAAGTGGGGAAAAAACAAAACAAAACAAAAAAGAGATAAGGGGGAAAAAAAGATGTAATACAAATACACTTATTGCATCACACAAGCAGCTCATCTCTGAGCAATGGCTGCCCTGGAAGACACCTCAACCCTCTTTTTTTTTTTTTTTTTTTTTTTGGCTGAGCACAGTGTCATATGGATGGGACATCTTTTTGGCCACTGGGTCAACTGTCCTGCCTGTGTTCCCTCCCAGCTTCTTGTCATGCCACAGCCTACTCACTCATGTAGGCATAAAGAGAAATAGAGAATGTCTTGATGCTGTGCAAACACTGCTCAGCAGTAGCCAAAGTAGTGGTATGATATCAATACATATTAGTCACAAATGCAAAATACCACCAAGTCAGCTTCTATAAGGAAAGTTAATTCCATTCTGCTAGGCCATGTATAATCCAAAATTTAGGTTTTATTTCCCTGTTGATACCGTTTCTCTTTCGTTTTCAATAGGTTTGTCAACTTCAGCTGAAAATTTCCACAGTACAATGTTTCTCTAGTATGTTCCTTCACTTTCCTTACGTGTGAAGAGTTGGAAGACTCTTCTGTCTTTTGTAGCTCTATAAATATATATATATATATATTTTTTTTTTCTGTAAAGTTTTGCCTAATTTCTCTCTTGTTTTGGATACTGGAAGATGGAAAGAAATACTGCTTTTTATTTTTTGTTTTACTTTTCATCATGAATCGTACAAATTGAAAAGTCTTTTGTCTTTTTTTAACTTGGAGATATCTTTTTAGGTTTCATTTCTAGATTTTTTGTTTTAAGTAAATATCTGAAATATTTTTATTGGAATCAAACACAAAGGTAAGTCAAATCTGACTTTTTGTTTGTTTTTATCATCTTGAATTACTATTTTCAAGAGCTGCTTTCTTTTCATGAGCTTATTGTACCTCTAGCTGTACTGGATGTAGGTTGCGCAGTGAAGCATAGGAGAGTTTTTGGAAATAAATTAACCTGGGGAGAACAAGTTCCTTATAATAGATGGTGAAAGCATATAGAAGAAGGATAGAAGGGAGAACAGAAGAGTGGAGAAATAAATTTGTAGAGAGTTTGGAAACTAAATACGAGTCTTGATCTGGAAAATGCTAAAAGGAGCTAATGTAGCTGCTTGCAGAACAAGTGTTTTTCATCAAAGAGTGTCAGGGAATTTAAAAATTAAAAAAAAAAATAGAACTTTGTAGTGCAACCTCCTGTTGCAGCAAAGATCACCTGCTTAATCCCACATAGTAGCATAAATACTGTAGTGATGACTTGGAGTCAGTACATTGGTTCTCCAATCAAAAACTAAGCAGACTAACTTATACAACAGTTAAGACCACAGCTAACATTCAGAACACTTTTGTCAAACAGTATGATGCAGACAACCAGACTAGAGGGAAAGGTATCTGATTTTATACTGCCAGTTCATTCCTACTTAGTGAGAGTGATCTCTATGCTTTTGTGATATGGATATGTTTCAGGTGCTTTCTACTTTGAAATAATTTGCATTTTTCCATGACTACCACCACACTGCCTTTTACTCATGCCATCTCATTCTAATTTATGCTTTTATTAAATTAGATATTCACATACGTTTACTTTTTATTGCTAGTTGTAATTTGAGACAGCAGCAGAAACTAAAGCATTCCAAGTAATACTAATTGCATGTATTCTCATTTCTTTTTGAGACCTATATATTATTGACAATATCCATCTTTGGTAACACAAGAATCTGCTATTAACTTTCCCTTTTATTCTCCTTTTTTTTTTTTTTTTTTTCTCCCCCCTGTTCTTAAGAAAATTTCTGAACCATTAGATACCTGACTTGTTCCTACAGCTACAAGGTTTTCAGTTTTTCCGATTAAGAGTTCTATCTCAGGGGTGGTGTTATTTCTTTCCAGGAACTAGGCTGGATCCCAGATGGCCACCACATTGCCTGAAACTTTTATCCAGCTTCTCTTCTTCCATGATAGGTGGTTGCTTTTCAAGAACCACCTTTTAAAAGCCAAGGAGCAGTCAATCCCATTGTGCCACCAGTCAAGCTAAGTGAGGTAAAAGGCTGGCCTGGTGAACAGGGAACTCCTCCAGAAACTAGAGCAGAAAAAGAAGTCTTGACCTCTGGAGGCAAGGTCTGGCTTCACAAGGAGAGTACGCAGTGGCAGTTCATATCTACAGGGAGAAAAGAAGAAAAGCCAAAGCTCAGCTTGAGTTGATGCTAGCTGATGTTAGACAACAACAAAAAAAGGCTTTTTAAAGTGTGTAAACAGAAAGAGGAGATCAAAGGAAAATGCTGGTCTGATACTTGAAACAAATTGTCACCTAAAAGAGAAGAATGAGGAAAAGGTAAATGCATTTTATTCAATTTTGGCTTTATTTTTAGTACTTATGTATTAAAATGTAATCAGATTATAACAGATCTTGTGTTGCCCATTCCTCAGAGTTGGAGGACCATGATTAGAGGAAAAGTGAGTTTCCAACTGTGGTCACTAAACTTGTATGGGAACAGCTGTATCAGCTTAACTGCCATAGGTCCAGGGGTCCAAACGTGATTCACCTCAGACTGCTGAGATAAACAGCTTCATGCTTTGCTGGATGATGGACTGACTCAACAGTAGAGCTCAAAGAGTTGTACCAAATAGAGCTACGTCTGTTCAACTGTCAGTCACTCATGGTGCTCCCACTTCTATAGTCTGTTCTGTTCAACATTTTTGTTGATGATCCAGATGCAGGAGAGGAGTGCATCTTCAGCATATTTGATGATAGTAAACTGGGAGGTGCTTTTAATTCCCTGGCAGGATGAGAGACCTTTCAGAGGGATCTGAATAGATTGGAGCACTGGGCCACCAGCAATGGCATGAAGTTCAACAAAGAAAAATACTGGGCACTTGAGACACAGTAGTAATGGACACGGGCAAAGGCTGGGGGACAAATGGGTGGAGAGTGGCTGGGTAGAATGGGCTTTAGGGGTGCTGTTGACAGCAGGCTCAGTAGGACAGGTAGGCAGTTCAGTGGAAAAAGTGAAATCAGTTTAGCTACACGTGAAAACTACAGCAGAGGAAAAATAAAAGACAGGATCATGGGTAGTTTACACTAATTTGCCTAAGAGAGAAAATCAATTAATTCTTTTTCTAGTGAGCACTCTAAGGAACAGAAAACACAGTGAATAGATGCCCTACTCTTTTTTTTTTCTTTTTTTCCTTTAAATCTTATCATTTCTTGGATGTTAAACTAATCTCTACCTTTTTGCCTGAAGTGTTCTGATACATCGCAACTTACCAACATATGAAAACACAAGCCTTTTAACTATATAAGTGGGTAGTGTTGGGCTATGCAGAATTTCTCAATAGCTCTTGGTCTATTTACAAAATAGTTTACAGAATTTTAGCGTTTCAAACATTCAATTAACAATTTCTTCTTTTTACAACCCAAGTTTTCTTTATTTTTTTAGCAACATCACTACTTTTAGCAAGTTGATTCTATTTTTTGTATTTTCTGTATTTTAAAGATTTCACAATCTTCCTCTCTGTTTTGTTGTTCTGTTTGGTTCTTTTTTTTTTTTTTTTTTTTTTTTTTTTGCTCTTCATTCAGTGTGCTTTCCATTTTGATGCATTGTTTTAGAACAGTCTTCTCTTGAGACATAGGTGAATTTCAAAAACCCCAAGATTTCTCAGCTGAAAGAAGCTCAATAAATACAAGTAGTTGGTCATTATCAGTTATTGAAAATTATATATATACACACATTATATATATATATTATATAATATATATATTATATACATGTTATATATTATGTATATATGTGTATATATATAATATATACATATTGTGTGTGTGTGTGTATATATATATATATATATATATATATGTATATGTATATATATAACTTGAACTTTAATTCAAAGGAGACTCATCTCCCTGAGGTGTGTTTCTGCCTTTACCTCTATGTCAACCAGTGACTGAAAACAAAAACACACACAGAGATTCCTAAAGAGCTTTAAGGGACTTTCTGGAGAGAGAAGGGTGGGTGTTTTTTGTTCTTTTAAGTGTTGTTTTTATTTGACTTTTAAAAATACTTTTATATTTAAAATATAATAAAAAGCTCTATCTACAGTAAAATCTATGTTAACAGTAAAGTAACTTGAGGTTGAGTTGTATAGGACTGTAGCAGTAGTCCCCAAACTTTCTGTCCACAAAGCTCTATCCATGAAATTATTTTGAGGAGAAAAAAAAAAAGCCAACTTATATATATTTGTTTATAAATTATGAACATGTGCTATTGTAGTAATATAGTCTGTACAGTAAAAAACGTGGGTTAAAACAAATTAAAAAGGAATGAGATAAAGGTGAAATAAACAATATTTTTGAAATAAAAAAAATAATTTACAGTACAAAGATCCTTTTAGTACTCACTTAAAAATACTAATAGTGAGAACAATATCATTGAATATTTATGCTTTGTTACTTTTAAAGTCTTGTTTTAATACGCAATTTGAAGGTCTCAATCTGAGTTCTGTTTATTTTGATACTTGGTTTTAATGACCATCTTAACTGAAAATTTTATTGCACAAAAATGGGTAGATGAAAATGAAAAGAGGGTTTCATTTGCTGTACTTAAACAATCATATAATTTTTTTAGGAGGCATACGTTGTTTTACGCAACTAAATCACATAAGTATGAAAACATTCCCAAATGTCCATTTTAAATGTCACTATAACATGGGTTTCATTGGAGAGCAAATGCTCTCTGCCTGATTGCCATATCATATTTACCGTGAAGGAATGCATTGTCTGTTTTGTTTTTGTTTTTTGTTTTGTTTTTTGTTTTTTTTTTGTTTTTTGTTTTTTTGTTTGTTTTGTTTTTGTATCTGCTACTTAGAAAACTACTGATAGTGGTCTGCCATCAGATAAGAGATCAGCAAATTTGGAACACTTGTATTTTGTAGAAGAAAAATATGTTAGTCCTCTTTAGTTTTGACAACACTTTTAAGCACTTTGCCACAAGGTAACCATCAAAACAGTGCACTACAAAACATTTTTGTTGTCTCTTCCTATCTCATTAGAAAATATTGTAAAGATTATACTATTTAAATGTTTTATTTTGATAGATTTAATCACATTGATGACATTCAGTGGGATTTCATGCACTCCTGACTCTGATTTCTTTGCTGCAACAGCTTGCCCATGAATGAAGTTGTAAATGCATTTCACTTTGTTCTGGTCTAACACCAGTAACCACTCAATCACTATCTCCAGGTAGAATGGGTGAGAGAATTGGAAAGTAAAGTACAGGAACTCATGGGTTGAGACAATTCATTACATAAAGTAACAGCAGCGTATATATGAACAAAGCAAAGCAAAACAAGGAATTCATTTGCTACTTCCCATCAGCAGGAAGATACTCAGCCAGTTTCAAGAAAACAGGGCTCTCTGTGTATAGAGGAGTCTTGGGAAGGCAAATGCCGTAAGTCTGGAAGTTCCTGCCCTCCTCCTGCCTTTCTGAGCATGACACCATATGGTATAGAACATCACTTTGGTCAGCTGGATCAGCTGTCCTGGCTGTGTCCCCTCCCATCTCCCCATGCATCCCCAGCTCCTGGCTAGCAGGGCAGCATGAGCAGGAAAGTCTTTGGCTGTGCAGCACTGCTCTGCAACAACTAAGACATCAGTGTGTTGTCACCACTATTCTCATGAAAAACCCAAAACACAGTAACATATCAGCCTCTACAGAGAAAATGAAATCTATAAAAGGTGAAATCATGACACACATGCAATACTAGTTCTGCAACCTCACCCCAGAATTCTTGATTTATTCTGGTCCTAGAAGATACTCCATCAACGGTTACACTTCCGGAGTATTTCTATAAAGCATTGTTCTTATTAAAGAAGTCATTTAACATGGAGAATATGTCTTCTCCAGTACATCTTTCTTTTAGTGGCTCACACAGCGTTCAATCTACATATAATTCAATATTGAAACAGAATCTAGCAAATACCGTAAACTGAGAAATGTTAGAAACATCTGTACTTTCAGCCAACTGTACAGCAAAATTCTCACATTGCATAATTTGCTATGATCATTTTTTCAAACCTCCAACAAGTCTTTATATGAATCTTCCAGCAGTATTTGCTGATAAAATGATGCATTCTAGTTTCCAAATTGTTTTCTGTGTATCATTTCAGACAAGTTTACAATGATAAGAAGAACAAGTGTTTCCCAATGATATGTAGGTCTTTGCCTTTCACTATGAAGTGAGAAATGTCAAAAGAGGCTTCTAAATATTTATTTTTTGGTTTAATTTTGTTCTTATTTCTCTAAATTAAATATACATATATATAGTTTTTCTCAGCATGCTGTGGATCTCTTTGTGAAACCCCAGGGTGTGCAAAGCCCTTTCTGAAGACCACTGTCCTACAGTGTGGATGTATTTTAGTTTAGTTATCCTTTTTCCTAGTACAAGTTCAAAATTGGAAAGTATATTGGATCCTGTGGTGACAAAAAGGGTGAAGTGTTTACTATATTGTCAAGCCTGAATGTTCAAAAGGCATACATCAAGTGTCAGAATAGCAGGAGATTTTAAAATAATGGCAAACAGCCTACCACTATTTCTTTCTTTTGTCTCTGCTTTTAAGCTTTAAGACCGACCTTCAGTCATGTATTTCTAAGCTCTTTCCTGTAACTATGAGGATTAGAAACAAAAGATAAAAAAAGTAAGGGAGTGGAAGCGTTCATAAAAGGGAGCTGAGGCTTTAAAAAAAATCTACAGGTACCATGAGACTCATGATAAAATCTTGGTTGACAAGACTGTTTTGTTTCTTTACATGTGAGAGCACTAAGAGTCTTTTCCTCATATGGAATCTGAAAAGATCCCTAATGTATCACATCTAATGTAATTATCTTTGTTCTGAACTTGCTGTGAGTTGTGGTTTTGGCAGACCCCATGTCTGCACATAATCCCACCAGTGGTTTCAGTCTGAAAGAGTAGATGTGAGTGTGGCACTCTGCCTGAAACATCCACCTGCCTTCTGCACTGATAGCCTGTAGACAGCCTGCAGGCAGCATGCGTGTGGTTTGCTTGGGAGTGCCTCGTGGTATATTAAGCTGCCTTGTGTCACAAGGGTCTGTAAGGGTGCATAGGACACCACATGCTCTGTAAAGCGCTCTCCAGCTGTGCCTGGGGTTGCATTTACAAGTATAGTCTCTTAAGAACAATGGGTCTTGTTTTAAAAGCATATGCAGAAGACTGCATATGCTCAATGTGAGTAAAGAGAGTTGCTTACAGGAAGTCAGTGCAGAATTTTGGATATAAAATTAATTAAAATATGATTGTCAAAAGGATACCAAACAAAAAGTTTACTGGCAAAAAGGAACCATAAAAAAGTATTCCATGTGTACACTGAATGTAGTATGTAGTTCTTTTCGTACTTTGCAGGTTATCTAAAAGTACTGTAAATATGTTATTAACTACAAATATCTTTATAAGCTTGAATATGAAGTCGTAAGATGTGGATTGGGATGTTTTAAATCATTGACCTACATCTGCATTATTATTATTTTATTATTATTTTTTTTAACACAAAAAAAAAGTTGAACTAGAAATTAGTAGTTAGCAAATTAGTGGTGTTTTGGGAATTGCATTAGTTTGCGTGCACACCAGTGTGATTCAGAGCTATGGAAAAAAAAAGATGGAACATACTGGAGCAAGTCCAGCACAGGACAACCATGAGTACTAGGGGACTGAAGCAACTTTCTTATGTTCCAGAGAGACAGATTGCTGAGACTCTTCAGCCTGGAGAAGAGAAGGCTCAAGTGAGATCTTTTCAAAGTATATAAAAAACTGATTGGAAGAAAAGAAGAAGATGAGGGAGCCAGACTATTATGGCTGGTGTCAAGTGGTAAGGATTATTAAAATATGAAATCCTATCTGAATAAAAGAAAAATATTTGTTTGTTTGTTTGTTTGTTTGTTTGAACATGTTTCCTGAAGAGCTTTTGGCATTCCCAGCCTTGGATTTATTCAGAGCTCAGTTGTGCATTGCGCTGGACAACTTGCTCTAACTGACCTTGCTTGAGCAAAATGTTAGATTAGACGTTTTCAAGAAAATAGAATGACTTGGGTTGAAAGGAATCTTTAAGATCACCTAGTTCTATTCCCCCAGCCCTATGTAGTGATGCCACCCACTATACCAGACCAGGTTGCCTGAGACCCCATTCAAACTGGCCTTTAGCACCTCAAGGGATGAGTTACCACAGCTTCTCTGGGCAGCAGGTACTGGTGCCTCACCACCATCTGAGTAAAGAATTTCCTCCTAATGCCTAATCTGAATCTCTCCTCTTTTAATTTAAAAGCATTCTCCCTTGTTCTATCACTATTTGACAAAGTAATATTATGATCAGATCCCATAATGTTTCACTATTTTATGGCAAAGTATATTCAGAAGTTGGAAAATTCCCTTTTTCCTTACATGCTTCCAGAGCTTGTTTCTCCATGAGCTGTATCCTCACAGCTATTAGGCATCTTTCAGAACCAGAGATGTGCTGTGAGTTCATCAGCTGCAGAGTTCCCCTCCAAGCTTAGCTATTCTGTGATTCTGAGAAATTTATGTTCTCTGACATAATTGAAGTTTTAGAAGGCTACCACTTATTAAAATGTTATGTGTCTAAACCAAACTTCCTTCCTTCCTTCCTTCCATCCTACCCTTCAAGAATAGCATTGAGTTACCTAGGAGCAATAAGTGCAGTATTTGCATGCTGCTATTTTCCTGGCTGTGTACCAATTATCATCATTTGCAATACAGTTTCTACCAATGATTGGTTATTTGCCACTATCTACTCTTTAAAACAGTAAGCTTACCACACTGAAGCCCTTGTATTGCACCAAATTAAGGTGAATGAGTCCTGAAATAGTAAAAATGTGAGTGGCAAATGGAGAATAAAATCTATAAAAACTTGAGAAAAAAGTGGAAAGAAAGAAGCACTAGCAATGAAAAAGAATAGTAGAAAAGAAAACTGAACAAAGCATATAGACATAGAAATTGATGAAAACAGAGGGGGAAACATACTATCAATGAAAGGGCTGAAAAATAAAAGTAGAGATGAAGTTGAAAATAAGGTGAAAATAAAATCCTCCAGAACTGTAAACTTAGCAAGAGGAACTTATTTCAACACAGAAAAAGTGCTTCAAACGTGAGAAGCCAAAGAAGTATGTGCTGTAATGATAGTGGGTCTTAGAGGTACACATGCCTCTCATGACTTGATACAACTCTTCCGCTGCATGAAGTTGGCCTCATTATGTTCAGAATAAAAACAGTCTGGAGGTAAGTTAGAAAAATAGATATATACTCAAAGATTTATTTAGTTACGTCAACAGAAAAAAAAACATTAAGGTTTGAATAACAAGTCTACCCTTCATGTTGGTAAGTAACATATTCAGCTGTTGAAATACAATGCAGAACCACTAGAACATCTGAACACTGTCACATTGTTGAAATACAGCCAGAGAGCTTCCTAGCAGCTCCTGAGCTGCCTTTTAGCAATTAATCTTTTTGAGGTTCGGAGGTAAAGATAAAGGCTAAGAGTTTTATTTTAGAACAAAGCGAAAATCTCTCACAGTCTAAATAAAAGATTTTTGGTGTGAGATTTTACTTTAGATTAAAAAATGCATTCATGGGGAACTTTCAAGTCAGTACATCAGAATTTGCCACACGGGTGAAGTCATGAGAATCATTCGCAAATATATATCACCTAATATTTAATGCATGCTTTCAGAACCCTCTTGCTCTGCCAGTCACTTTATCTCCTCACTTTCCCTTCTTCTTCCTCAGGCATTTTTGTTGCTAGTGCAACCTTCAGGGATTTATCCTGTTCCAAGTTTCAACTGCAAACATATGCCAAAACAAGTAAGTAAGCAGTGTTTTCCAACTCAGCTCTGCTAGCAGCTTTATGAAAGGTTAGTGAAGCTTTCTGCCACACATGGAAAGCACTGAACCCAGCCATGTCAACCAGATGCTTCAGAAGGGAAAGCACTTTTAAAATGAACTGTAATTTGGGGAAGTCTGAAATTGAACTAAAACCAAATATGAACAGAACTATTGATGCAACATGGTATTGTTAGTCACTTTTTAATTTGGTATCAACTATATTTGTATCTTACCTATTTAACCAGAAATTAATGGTTGGGAAAACAAGTTTTACTGGTTAAACTATAGGTTCAGTATTCCTATGTTTGATATACGTATACATAAATTTGTACATATAAAAGGAAATCAAAAACCCAGCAACAGCACAGTTCTACTGGATGCACACATCAGAAAGATCTGAAGTAATCACTGCTATTTTGATGTACTTTACTGGTCCTTAGTGATGGAAGGACTGGGACATGAATCAGTGGCTTGAGAAATAAGCACTGTTCTTTGAGAAAAAAATTGCATGGCTTAGGAGATCCCCTTGTAAACTACTGCTCATTTCTTGTTGCTAAATTGTGAAAAACATAACCATATTTGATTGTACTGAAAGCATTCACCTAAGCTTTCCTTATTTATATGTTTTATTCCTGTTATAATTTAATATAAAAGCTGTGGTTTGTTCATAGAAAAGAATGTGCATGTTCATCAACCACAGCTGGTGATAACTCATCATACCAGGGAACCCAGCTTCTCTTATGAAATGACGTGACTAATGACTCCATTTTGAGTTACAAACTGACCTTTCTTCATGGGAATGGGAAGAAGGGAATTACAGAATAGAGGATGATCACATGCAAACCTGCAAAAAAAAATGTAAGTAAGTGTATTTAGACTATAGCTACAAATCTAAAGTAATGAGAATATTTTGGGCTTGCTTTTTGTTTTGTTTTGTTTTCGTTTTTGACAATGATACTTTGTTGAAGACCTGCCCGAAATTAGTCATTTTTTTCCTGAAGATATGGCCTTTAACAGTGTATTTTCAAAGTTTACATGTGGCTAGGCATATGTTTGACTATATGAGATATGCACCACAGTATATTTTATAGATGAATGAATGTCTAGGAAAATACTAAGAAGGTGTACTGTAACACTTCATTTATTAAGAAGGAAAAAACAATGAAGCTAGTATTCTAGCATAAGGAAACCAGAGTAGAGAAAAAACAAAGTTTTTGAATAAATAATAGGAAAAAAAAAAAAAACTATTGGTAGAAAGAGAATTTTCTTAAACTGTACCATTGAGAGCAACAGCAGATCACAACAACCCTTGTCAACCATGAAAATACAAGATACATTCACATCACAGGTTCATGTTTCATCAGTCCATGTTATTACAATATCTAAAAGCAGAAAATGCAATGTTTTCACCTCCTCAGAATACTCTTTCCTATGTTTGGCTGTCTAAAGACTTAGTTCCATACTAAGTGTATAATAACAGAGAATTCATAATCTAGTGTCTTCTAGAAATAATAGGAATATTTTTACTGTCAGTTATGAGTTTTATATGAGATCAATAGAGAATTTTACTGGATATGTTTCATGGAGGGAGCAAGATTTAAAGTGGAGAACCTCAGTGCAGAAAGTGGTTGAGATGGAAAGAATCTTGCATTAAAGATGTTGATTATATCACCATTGACAGGGCTTCCCCTCCCCCCAGCTTTCCTTCTTGAAGGACAGGGGAAAGAAGTACGAAGGATGCAATCAAGATAAATAGAGATAACTAATTTACTATAAATGATAAGAGAATGTAAGGCAATATGATATGGAAAGGAGTTACAGGTAATAAATCAAACAAATGGGGAAGAGAAAGTCTGACCATGTTGCTTGTTGTGCCACTGGAAATGGAAGAGAGTCTTCTCCCCCATCCCTGTGCTCTTCTACGTCTTTTACCTGGAATTGAAAAACACATGGAGAATACTAGAGGCATCTGGGGACTGTAGTTTGTCTCTTCTCAGTGTATCTACTTCTCAGAGAGCCAGTGCTCATGTATGCTGACATTGCCAGGGGCTGACTAAGGAAATGCAGCTTTCTAGCACTATGTTCCATCACTAAAACAGCCTGCTGCATGATATCACGATATGGAATACAGACAGAACCAGAACAAAAGGACATCTCAATTCAGATATTTGTGTTATTCAGGGTAAAAATAAAGGTGAACAGGGAAAGGGGAAAAAAAGAAAAAAGAAAAAAAAAAAGAAAAAGAAAAAAGCCTGAGAAGAAAATGTATATTTTTCTGATGATAATTCAAATTTTTGCAAATGATTACAGCAAGGAAGGCCACAGAATTGCAAACAAAAGAGAAACATGAGTGAACTGCACACACAACATTCTGCAGGACAAATTATGTCTCCAGTATAGATTAAATCAATTTCATGCACAATTTATTAGTGTTGTCATGGATGACCTGCTGTAAATCAGAGCCTAGGTGAATTGAGTTGTTCACCTAGAGCAGTATCTACCAATCCTTTACAGTAGAAATCAATTAATATAGCAAAAATTGGTATGTTGGGCAGAAAAGGAAAAAAAGAAATTATCCTGAAAAAGACTTTTATACTTTACAATCTGCTGATTAGCTGACTGCAGACAAGCAGACCACTAGACACTTTCAAAATGGTTTACATCAACCCAACATTCAAACATGGTTGGTTTATCAAGCATGCCATCTAGCAGGCCTAGATATTGTCTTCAGAAAATATATGCTGCTTTAAATTATTTATAATTTATTTCTACTATTAAAGAAAAAAAAGATTAATCATAAGTAGAGTTTAAAAATATTCTATAACTGAAACACAGAACTTCAAGCTGCCTTGAAGCACAAATGAATACAGTTTGTTATAAAGCATCATGATTTTTATCAGAAAGAAACCAATTCTCTAAAGATTACATACAGAGTTGGATGCATTGTCACAGGTAAAATTAATTTTATTAGGATCATTCCACTCCTAATGCATATTTATCAATAGCACTGCCCCCTTCCTGGCCTAGAATTAGACAAGACTGGCAGCCTCACCACTCTACAGAGTCCCAGCAGTGGCATAGCATAAGTATTGTGGTATGTCGGCACTGAAATAAAGTTGGCACTGACATTAGGGTAAATTTAAACATAACTGCTATACTTGTACTCTTACACTGTAAAAATTGCATTAAACTTACACTAAACTTTTTAAAGTGCTAATAACTATGAAAAAGTTTTAAAAGTATGCATGTAAAAATGTGAAAGATTCACTTTGATTTCTCAGTGTTCTCATTCATGTGCCAGCACTGCAACGATACACCCATGCAAAATTAATTTTATAACATAAGGGATGTGCATAAAAGACTTTGGCATTCTTGACTGTCCAGCTGCCCCTTTCTGAGTACTCAAATCTAGGAAGAAAGTGTTTATTCAAGATAAACAAGGAAAAGTCCTGACCTAAAACATAAGCTTGTATCTAACTCTTTTCTTTATTACTAATTTATTCCTTGGGAAGATGTTTTTTATATACATATATATGTGTATTTTTTTTTTGTAGTTGTATTTGTTTGCTTGTTGTTTTTGATTTTAATCTCTCCTCCCCTAGTTTACTCATTGCATTCTATATCTGGAAGCTATTGAGGCTGTCAGTATTGGCAGAGTAAAGAGTGATAAGTTTACCATCAATAGCATTAAATACGGCAGAGTAGTCTATCTGGAGAAAGGATAGCGTCAAATGACACTTGGTCCTAGAGCCACCTATGTCAACTTCAGGCTGGAGTACAATATGGAAGCAAAACTTGTGGCAAGTATTTTAGTTGTTTACTTCCAATCCACTTACCTACTTGCCTCTGAATTAAAAGTGTGGTTGTCAATTTTGGAACTAGTGTCTGAAAAGCTCTGCGTATCTGAGTCTTAGTTCTGGCAAAAAAAAAAAAAAAAAAGCCTCTTATATTTCAAAATTGGTTATAGCTTAAGGAATAAATTTGTCTTTCAGTCCTCTTGACGTCATGTACTTCCATGAAAATTTTGTATTAAAAGGATTTTTATGTAGGGGTACGCAGATTCCTTCTTCCTATATATCTTCTCATTGGTTTCTCTCTTCACAGTTTACCTTCAAATGTTAATAACTTTTTATGTGGGCTTCTGTAGATTGACTGGCTGTTGGAAAGATGACTTCCTATCAGTATAGTCAAGCAACATTTTTCTGAAAGGGAACAGCTAGTTTTACTTCATAGAAAATATAAAACTTTCTTACAGTAAATGAAATTGGCAATTGTATTACTGACCATCAGAGAGTATCTGGGAATTGTGAATGAAATGAACTTGTTTAATTATGATCTTCTGGTGCCTTCATATTGTCTCTTTTGAGTCTGAGTTTGTTTTTTAATATAGTAAAGCATTACTACAGCCAAAATGAATATCAATTTTAAAAGCTGATTTATTAAAAAAAAATGTTATGAAAACTATGGTAAACAGAAAATATGAACTATCATTTTCTACCCTAACTTCAGGTGAGTAAATAAGAGGTTGCTCTGAAAGTATTGCCTCCCATGGGTTCATGAAAGACAGGTCCTGCTTGACCAACCCGATCTCCTATGATTGAGTGACCCACCTGGTGGATGAGAGAAAGGCTGTTGGCATAGTTTACCTAGTCTTCAGCAAATCCTTTGACACTGTCTCCCACAGAATTCTCCTAGAGAAGCTGACAGCCCATGGCTTAAACAGATACAGTCTTAGCTTGGTAAATGGCCAGGCCCAGAGATTGTCAGTGAATGAAATTAAACCCAACTGACAACAGGTCATGAGTGGTGTTCCCCAGAGGTCAGTACTGAGACCTATCCTGTTCAGTATCCTTATTGAAGACCTGGATGAGGGGATTTAGTCCACTCAGTAAGTTTACAGATGACATCAAGTTGATAGAAAGTGTTTATCTTCCTGGGGGTAGGAAGGCTCTACTGAGGGATCTGGACAGTCTGTATAGCAGGGCTAAGGCCAAAGGGATAATGTTGTCCTGTGTTCAGTTTTGGGCCCCTCACTACAAGAAAAATACTGAGGACCTGGAGCTTGTCCAGAGAAAGGCAATGAAGATGGTGAGGCGTCTGGAGCACAAGTCTTATGAGGAGAGGCTGAGGGAAATGAAATTACTTAGTCTGGAGAAGACGAGACTCAGGAGAGAACATTATTGCTCTCTCCAGCGACCTGAAAAGGTGGGGCTGGCCTCTTCTCTGACTAACTAGCAATAGGACTAGAGGGAATGGCCTCAAGTTGCACCAAGGAAGGTTCAGGTTGCACGTTAGGAAAAAATTATTCTCTGAAAGAGAGGTCAAGTGCTGAAACGGGCTGCCCAGGGAGGTGGTGGAGTTTCCATCCCTGGAGATGTCCAAGAAATGTTTAGTTGTTTTACTAAGGGACATGGTTTAGTGGGGAAATATTGGTGATAGATGGATGGTTGGACTGGATATTGGAGGTCTTTTCCAACCTTGGTGGTTCTGTGATTCTATTTTATTATGTTGGCCATAATGTCAGGCAGGAATTGGTGTGGCAGTAGAGGTTGAACCTTCCCACCAATATTCTGTTACATTTTGTTGCTGTGTGACAGATGGCAGAAGAGGAGCAGACTGACAAAACAGCATCTGACATGGGGCTGCCTATGGAGCAAAGGTATGTAATTGAATTCCTCCATGCAGAAAAAAATTGCACCCACTCATGTTCACTGAAACTTGATGAAAGTTTGTGGAGACCAAAGAGTGTATGTTAACGCAGCAAGGACTGGTGCATTTCAGCAGTGGTGACAGACACAGCAGGTCACCTCCAGTACTGCAGATTTTTACAAACATGGCACTCAGGCTTTTATTCATCACTGGTGAAAATGCATGGTTAATGGTGTTAACTATGCTGAAAAATAGTGTTATTGTGCTCCTTGTTGTAGTTTCCATGGAAATAATTAGGAGGCATTACTTTCAGAATGACCTACATAAATAGGGACATAACTTTTGTAGCAACCTATAGAAATAGATCTAGACTTAACCTGTATTTTCACTGTATAAAGTAGATGGAGAAGCTGAGCTCTGACTGACAATAGGACTGTACATTAGCCCTGCTCATGGGTTATTATGTTAGACTTTGAAAGTCTGAAGTGCATCTTTTATAACCACTGTTTCCCAGGTATCCTTTGCTTTTAACTATGAATCTCTGTTACATCTGTGACATGTAACTCTGATACATTATAAAAAGTCACAGGGTTAAATCAGGACTTCTTACCCATTTCCATGCAGTTCCCATGCATTAAGTGTGGGAATTGGCTATTTTAGTTAGTGTTTGCTCTTCCTGACAGAACATTGCTGAATTACGTAAACTTTTTTTTTTTTTTTTTCACACTGCTTTATTATGAAAGCAGGAAAAATATATTTACATTTCTAGTGCAAAAAAATACCCCAAGGTTTACCATTCTTGTAAGATACTCTTATAAGAGTGAATCTTGGATTATAGCTACATTAAAAAATAAATAAAAAGTCCAAGTTCATTTTCTTCTTTCTACCCATCTTATGACAGTGTTTACTCTTTTTTTTTTTTTTTTTGGTATTTACATGTATCCTGTTCTTCTTTCTGTGATAAAACTTTTATAACCAATAAATTATAAATCACATTGATGTATAATTTATTGTTTTAACTACATATTTTATCTTTTAGCTTTTTAAACAGGAACTCTGCCAGCTTTGTTCCTCTAAGATCTCAATAGTTTTAAAAAATCATTAATAAAGCATGCTTCAATCTGTGTTTACATTTTTATAGCCTATAATGTAACACATAGTATAGATTTTACTTTCTAGTTGTACACTTTTAGGTCAGTATGATTGTCTTAAGAATAAACTTTACAGATGACTCTGGGATTTCATAACCATACTCTTTCATTATATCTCAACACCCTGGACACCTCCCTTCTGCTCCTTGTGCCTCTTCGTTCAGAAAACTTTCCAGATAGATGCACATATGCATCTATGCTGCTGTCAAATGTCTCTCATACTCATTTCTGTACAAAAGCTAGGCAGTATGTAATTATTTTAGAACAATAAAGTTTGAATTTGACCACAGAATAATTCATACTAGTTCTGGAGATGGATTAGTTAATCAAGGAATTTTCTTTAATTCCTAGCTAAAACATCACATTAGGTTTTCAGTTCTTATAAAATGAAGGACATTTATTTCAAAGCTATCAGGGTTTACACATGAATTTTAGATTAGAATTTGATTATATTATCTTCCATCTCTCAAACATCTCTGACAGCAGAATGCAGGTGATCTATTGCAATTAACCTGTCTGGGGAAAAGTACCATATAACATTTTCTCAACAATAACAAAACCCTACAGGCACTAGGTTGACTAAAATTCCTTTCAGTTTTCCTAAAAACACAGTGTTGGCCAGGTTACCCTGAAATTCAGCTATGGCTTTTTCCCAGGACTGAAGTTTCTTCTTCAGGAAATTTAATATAACAAGTAATTTTCTCCAAGTTTCCTTTTTTCCAAAATTTTAATAGAGAACTTATTCTGCAGATAATTATGAGTTATGTAAAACTTTGCTAATAATGTGGAGAGATGGACAACCTCCAATCCTTGTATATTTTTGCCAATATTCTACAGAGGCAATTACAGTATCCCCCTCTAACAAATTACAACTGAACAATACTGACAATAAGTTTCGAGGAAGGAAAAAAAAAAAATAGAGGGCATAAGAATGAATGCACCATATCGCAAGTATAGAATAATTTTTTTGATTATTTGAGTTAAATGCAAAAAAATTATCACAGATCTTTATGTTGGCAGAGATGTTGTAATTTATTGATAATATAGAATAAGACGTGTTATTCTGTCTTTCCAGAAGGAACATAAAAACATACCTTAAAAACTTTTTTCTTTCCTAGAGGAAAGCTCACCATATTTTCGTTTAACCATTGTTAACATAATCCATGTTTTCTCGTATTTGTTAGTTGAAACAGCAAATGACTAACGCCATCCATTTTGATGAGTCACTGCACAATATGTGAGCTGGCAAATGTGAAAACATTCCCAGAGCTAAAATTACAATTTGCTTTCTCAGTGGACAAGTGCTTTGTGGCTAATTAGTGTTGTGGATACTGACCTTCTTCCCTCACAACTCCTTATAGCTCATGCAAACTTTATTCACATCTTTGAAATACCTTCTAATCAGCCAGAAGTATTTGGCACATTTTGCAGTCTGCATGCACAATAAGAATTCAAAACAAGCTCTGATTGAAATCCCATAGCTGAGTAACTAAGCTCATATGTTGCAAGCTTTCTGAGAAAAAAAAAAAATAAAAGAGCAGTGACTAACAGCAAAGTTGTGCTAGTGAGCCATTTCGTGCAGTACATAGGCACAAAAATACTTGACAACGTCTAAGATTCATAGCTTGGCAACAGAGATTCTTAGTATTAGGCTTTGTTTCCTCCCCTGCTCTTGTTCAGAGTGGAACCACTTTACCACTTTCTTCATGTCCTGGTGCTGCGCTGCCTTAGAAGTTCATTGCAGTTTGTTTCTTTTTTCATTCTTCTCATTCCTTCTTTGGTAAGAGTGTCCTCTAATGGGAACAGAGCTCTCAGGGATATCATCTGCATCCTCCAATTCATTCTTCTTCACTGTCTTTCCTCTGCAGTCAGAAATGAGACTTGTCCTTCCTCACTTCTCCCCACTTGCCTTTACCTCAGAGCTAGTGAAAAGAAAGCAGAAAAGTTCAATGAAGAATGCCAGCTTTGAAAATAAAAAACAAGTCAGAGTAAGAGTTGTCACTTATTAAATTATCCTGAGAATCCAAATGTCCCTAAACAAAACAAAACAAAAACAAAAACAAAAAGATCGTTGCAGTAGTATGGGAAAATAGTGCAGCTTGTACTTCAAAACATGAAATCGGCTGCAGAGGTTTCATTTTCAGTCTTGTCAACTGGAACACAAAATGATTCCCTTTATTTTGCCAAACAGACAGGAAGCAAACAGCACATGCCATTGCTGACTGAACTGCAAAATCAAAATTGACAAATCCTGGAGGAAGAATCTACTATTATAAAGCAAGGCACGACTGCTAATGCTACCTTGACTTCCTCAGTTGATATCTGCTGCTGCTGCTCAACAGCCCCTGAGGCCTGAGTGACATTACTCTGGATACCAAGACAAGCCTAGAAAGGGAATTATAATTTTGTTATTAAAAAACAAACAAACAAACAAAAAAGGTAAAAAAAGAGACTGACATAGAAGATTAACCACCATTGTAGTTTTTGTACTGATAAATGAGCAGAAGTAGGGAGTTCTGTTTAAATGTAGCATGTTCTTGAAAATAGAAAAAAAACAATAATAATGACAGTTAATGAAAAAAAAAAAAAAAAAAAAGATGTGACAGAAAATTAAGGTGAGAGCTGAGAAAGACAAACTAAATCCAAGATTGATCCCTGACACTTTTTCTCTTTTTGATTTGACTATTGGATCTATTAATTTTTCTATAAACTGATACATAGGTCCAACATTTTGATCTCCAAATTACAGAGTACCCCATTCCAGAAGGTCAAGATTGCTTTAAGAACTCCAGAAATTTTAGTGAAAAAAAGGAAAGAAGTAGTATATCTTAATTTGTACCTTCACTCTTACCCTATGTTGTCACAGTGGTTTGATTTGGGGAAGAGCAAAGCCTTCTCCAAAGCTTAAGAGTACTGTCTATACAGGTCTCCTAAATTTGTTCTGCTCTGAGTTCACTTTAGATTAAAAATACAAGCTGTTCTTCAATCTGTTACTTGCAATACATCACTGTGAAAAAGAAGCATGAAAAACACAGCCATGCAAGTGAAGACTGGCATGTTTAGACTTTCTCTTGCTCTCAAGGGTTCGAGGACTAGACCTGAAGAATTAATATTCTGTGTGTGAGTGTGAAAAGCTCACTTTTTTTGCTGAACTCACAAAATTACCTCAGTAGCCTTAAAGCAGAATCTAAAGCTGAAAAATTTCGTACAGATTCAACAGGTTATTTTAGCTGTGTCATTTTTCACCAGTAAAGGAGATACTACTCAGTTTACAGGATCCTGGATTGAACAACAATTATATGATTCACAAATTGAGAAGTTTCACAAAATGTAGCATTCAGCAAACTCTACAAATACAGAACTTGGAATAGAAATGTTAAAAATGTTAAAGAATCCAACTATTAGAGAAAAACGTATATTAAAGTAAAAAACACTGCCATTTCAGTGAAGGAACTGAGCATAGGTGTAAAGTTAAACATCATATTCAGTGTTTCTCTCCCTTATCAGTTACCATGATGTTACATACAGGTCACAATTTGTTAGAAGAGTGGTTCATGTGTATTTGTACTTTTTACATATGATTATGATTTAAATGAGGTACATTTATATATTCTTTTTCATAGCCATATTGTTATGAATCTAAAATGTTATTTATAGGTTGTTTTTCTCTTCAGATTTTTAAACAGAGAAAATTTTTCCTGGGTAAAATTCAAGATTTTCTATATTTGGTTCAATTAAGAAATTATGAAAAATGTCTGAAAGAAACTCTTGCCTTTGAAATAGTGCAAAGGTACAATGACCATATTTTTACTTAGATATTTCTTCCTTGCAAACGTGGGGAGAGGAAAAAATAAGGATATTTGAACATGAAAATTGATTGTTTTAATCAATCTATCAGAGGTTTATTTTGAGTTACCCTTCTACTGTCTCTAGACCCTACTATGTACTGTGAGCTTTATAACAAGAATGGCTTCTGAAGATATTTTGTTTTTCCTTGTTGGATTGAAGCTATCTAGCTGAGTAACTCCAGGTCTTCCTAGACTTTTTTTCAGTTATAGTTTGAAATGCGGAGCCAAAGGGATTTTGCTCTTTCTTTATGATAGTTCTCAGAGGAAACTGTCTAGTAGCCTTTCTGCTAGCACCATTTCTTACTACTACTACTATCAAATAAAAATTTGATGAGTTACAGAAATTGAAAGTGTTAGTAAGACAATACTTGAGGTCACAGAAGTTTACACACAACTGCAGGGATGAGGAAGCAGAAAGTATACTGGGGTTCTCCCTTCATTCCTCTCTCCAACCGGAAATTAAGTTTTAGATATGAAAAACAGACTAAAAGGGGAGAACATCTTGATACAGACTTACTATGGCAGTGAAACAGTATTTTGTGTAGAAATTTAATATCATTATTCTGTGATAATGTAGACGGGTTTGTATGTAGCTTGTTCTGAAATTTATGCCTCCTATTTATTTCCATGGAAGCTACAACAGATACAAATAACACAATAACAATACTTGATAGAACAAATTTTCACCTACAAAACAGTTTTTTTCAACATAATCAACACCGTAAGAGTTACATTTTCAATGGTGATGAACAAGAGCCTCCATGCAGCACTTTTAAAATTCTCATGGCCATCTGGAGCATGGCTTGTCTTTCACACTGTTATGGCCACTGCTGAAATACACAACCCACTGCCTCACTGTGCTCACATCCAATGTTTGATCTCCAGAAATGTTTAGCAAGTGTTAATGAATGTGAATGGGTGTCATTTTTTCAGCATGGAGGTATTCAGTGACACACCTTTGCTTCATAGATGCATCCACGTCAGTCACCATTTTGTCAGACTGCCCCTCTGTTGTCATCTGTCACACAGGAACAAAATGTAATTAAATGTTCAGCCTCTACTGCCACACCACCAACATCCACTTCCAATGCTGTCAGCCAACATAGTAAAATAGGAGGCATTACTTCCAGAGCTACCCTCATAAAAAATATGTACTTATTTATAATTAGGAATTTAATGGGCTGTGTTGTTTTGATTCATTCAGGATTTGCTGTTAACTGAAAGAAATTGATTACAGTCATGACGCTACTGAACATCAATTTGGCAGTTGCTACAGAAAACAGGCTTAGCAAGCTTGTTAATAATGCTATCAACTGTATTCCAAAACAGTAATCTAATTGGTCTACTTTATGGATCTTTCCTAAGCTACACAGCTGCTAAGGTCATACAGAAGGAAGATAATAAATAAGAGTTTAAATAAATAAGAAAAAAGAAAAGGGTTATTGTGGTAACTAGACAGGAGATTCTTCAGAAATATACAAGGATAAATCGCTGGGAGTCATAGCTGGGCTATGCTGTAGTTAAACAGAAGTCCTGTCTTTCTCCACTAGAGCATCCCTTTCTAAATAGAACAAATAGCTGGCAAGCATAATGTAGAGAGATGATCTAAGTGATGCTGCCCTTTCTCTTGGTGCTACTAGAACAGTCTTTCTCTGTTTTCCATTATTGTTATTGGGTTTTTTTTGTTTGTTTGTTTGTTTCTGTTGCCGACCTAGAGGGAGACCCTTTAGTTTATTGCGTGTGGGACAGCTTGATTAATGCTAAACTATCAGTGAATCAATGTGCACTTTAAATATTTTATCTTCTTCAATTCACTGTGGAACAAAAAGAAAATCACTTAGCAACACCTAACTATGTGAAGCTAGTCCCTGAATATTCACTGGAATATCTGTACTGTTTTTGTAACCTAGTCTGTTCTTTAGGCAGTCTAGTCTTTTTTATAACTGTCTAATGCTTCCCCATTAGTATTGCTAAACAACCCTTTCCTTTTATGTGTTCCTCGGATGCCTGTCTCAGACTATATTTAATTTCATTCTTTCTTTGAAAGGCTATAATCTTGTTTCTCTTTACTCTGTTACAGCTGTGTAAATTTAAATTAATTTACTTTCTTCAAAGATTTATGCAGCCATGAATAGAATTTCTTCACCCAGAGATGTTCACTGTCAAATATTTCAATATGGCAGCCAAAGAAATTTCATGAATACTAGGTAATTCTGGGCATCTGGAAATTTCATTAATGCTTGTAAATTGGAGCTGAGCTCTTTGTAAAATTTGGTGATCATAGACAGGACTAGTAAAAGTGCCAGTGGATAGGGTACATTTATATTTGAAACTTTTTTACTTCGACTGTTCCAGACAAAGTTCTTTTGACAGCGTAGTCTGTAAGAATAGAAGTGTTAAGCATAAGAATTCTAGTGTCAGTGAAACACTGTCTGAAGTATTTCTGTGTTTCAATAAAATGTAATGCTGTCAAGATAAAAGTTTTTCCAGAATCTTTACAACACATTTTCTTCAATGTATTGTGTGTTTTATTGGATACTGAGGAAAAGAGACAGTATTTTCAGATTTACACTAATAGTCCTCACTTTCCCCACGCCTCCAGTCATCTTTCCAGTGAGGAAATAAATAAGATAGTTTTAAAATTCATTGAATTCATGGCATAGGAATTAGTGAATTTTGACAGTTTTTGTTTGTTTGTTTGTTTGTTTGTTTGTTGTTATACAATGATTTTTCATTTCTATATGAAAAATATGTCCCTCTCTTCTGACTGTTAGTGGATGTTTGCCTGCTTTTGTTTCCAATTTTCTCAACATAATCATAGCTCAGTCTCTCAGCTGAAAGGCTTTGAGCCTTCACATTGCTCACAGAAAAACAGAGGAGATTATATGGATTTTCCTTTTCAAATTTCTGTTTTAATCAGATTTAGTTTACTGCACAGTTAATAGTTTCAGAAATATATGAAGAAGTGTTAAAACTGGAAATCCACGTGATCATAAGTAATAAGGTAAAAGAATGACAGTTGTTCTTTCATCTTTATTTTTGTTGTAGGTACATGGCAGGCTACTGTTTTTAAGGTCATTGTCACATTCAGTTTTTCTCATACACTCTTTCAGTTAGTGTCTTGCTCAATCTGCTGTCAGCTGTATGAGACTCACTCTTTACTGTATGCAAAGTCTAAATGAATCAGTTACTTCTATATTGCTCTTTACAAAATGTGCCAATACTTCAAACACATTAATGATTTTACCTTCACTTGACAACTCTGAAGTACTTCGGAAATTGCTGCATGGACTATTAAAGGAGCTACCCATTACTTGGGGCACCTACAGTTTGTATTTTCACAGTCCTTTGCAATTTGCATTCTGAAAGCAAACATGCTGTTGTTTTTAGTTGTAGTTGCCTTGAACAGATTGCATCAAGGTGACTCAAAGTTCAAGAACAAACACACAGTTCGTGAACAACTATGAAAAAATGTTTGATTTTAATTGACTTGCCCAGCATTGCATACACAGTGTGATGGAGAGTTTGGAGCAGTATCCTGTACTAGAAGAGAGGATTAAACTGATGTAACTATGCTGCTGGCCTTTCTGACACTCTTGCTCATACTATAGCTTTCAGCTGCTGCGATGAATTCCCTTTAAGCTACCTGTTTCACAGCTCGGCATTGTTTAATGAAACAATTTTGGGCTAGAAATTGTTGGTAGTATCCCAGTTCTGTTGCACAATTCATATAGGGAGCAATATTTACATATTTTTTTATTTTTCCTTTCATTTCTTTTGATATTTTTTCTTGTCTTTCTGATTCATTACAGTACCCAGCAGTTTCAGTTATTCCCACTTACATTTCTGCTTATTATATATATATATATATATATATTCCTAAACTTTATTCTTAAAATAGTGCTTAAAACAGCTAATTCAAATGCATTTATTTGCATATATGCTTTTCTGTAAGTTTATCTTTTTTCTGGTACCATACTTGAATATCTCAGTTGTCTTTACACAGTTTTTATCTCTTTTATTTAGCATTTGTATTTGTAGGTAGTTGACTTCAATGACTTCCTATGATCTCCTATTTTCCTGCCATTCCTTGTTCTACCATCTTTTAGATGCTTTGGAGGTGGGTGGGAGGCTTATCACTACTCGCAGAGTTTTAGTGCAGGATAGGGACAAGTACATGCAACTTCCCGGTATTTTGCCTCTAAATTATATTTGTACTTTTAGCTTCAGAATTGCTGCTATTGCAATTATGTTCTTACATCCATGTCTATTTTCTTAATGAACAGAACAGTATGAAGTGTTCCTTTCTTATGTACTGTTTTCTTTTCTTTTCACATTATTTTTTTATTGGTGTGGGTAGAGGTTGCTGCTTCAGATTGATACAATCTTTGAAACTCTTTGTCAGATCAGAGCATAAATTGTGGCTCATGCTACTGAAATAAGGACTTACCATTCCAGAGTGCATTGTTTTTCTATAATCACTCTTCTTTCTACTTCTACGTATCATACATTTCATTTGGAATCTGGAATAATATCCATCAAAATAGAATATTTGTATGTTTTACTTCTACTGAGCAAAACAAAGTGGAACAACTTTCCTGTGAGACAGAGGATTTTGTCCTTTTTGTGGACTGAGGACTAAGATTTCCTCAGAGAGCTTATGGTATCCTGAGGACTACATGAAAAATATAAGAAAGAATTTTAACTAACTGCCTCTAAAATAGGTGCTTACAATAGAAATCTTCTCTCTTTACACCCATTTTAAAATTTCTGAAGTAAATGTATTTGTATTTTAAGACAATGATTGATGTTTCCCATGGTTTTTTGATTATTTCTTTTTCGTTTAGCACCTTCCCTCAATTCCAAACAAAATTTTTTAATCGGAAGCTATATACTTGGTAATCATATCATCTTCCAAATCTCTAGTTGGGTGACACTTGCCATAACACCACCATTATCATAATACATCCACTGATCTATTTTTTTTTTTTTTCTGAGACATGATTGGATAGTTTAACCAACTAAGTTATTTGCATGATTACCAATGAAATTCTATATTTAGTTTACTCATAAATAAAGCTGCTGTGTGATATTATATTCTTTAGAGTTTGCCTGCAAAGCTTTTCCTGAAAAGTTAATCATTTAGTCTAACTTATTGTAAAAGGTTAGTTTATGATCATGAATTTGCCCCATAGGAATTTTTTTTTACCTGTGTTAGAGCACTTCAAAAAATGTGGCTTAAGAACATACACTTAAATGTGCATCTATTAAAGCTCATCCTTGTCTCATTTATACTAGTATAAATCAAACTCAAATTACTGGAATTACATTGCTTTTATGGCACTGTACTGGGAGCAGAAGAAGGCTGATTAAATTCATGTTAATTGACATTAATTGGCAGTAAGGACTTCAAGAGGATAAAGTTTTTATTAAAGCATTAAGTAGACAGATGATCTCTCTAAACTGACGAAAAGCATTTTCTTATTCTAAAAAAATCTGCTGCCTTAATATTCATGTTCTAAAGCTAAAATCTAAAGTAAAATCAGCTTGCTAGCCTTAAACTATGTAGAATCCTAGGGTATCTTCACAGCAGATCTGTAATTATTGCTAGTCTTTTCTCTCCCACACTCAACTGGATTTTCCTGTTGGTGACCTACCTCCAGTGCCACAGCTAATTCAGCACAAATCTTCTAGGAGTGTTTCCTTCCTATTTTTGTAGCTGCACTTCATTGCTGCAGAATTTGAGCATTTCCAGAAAAGTGTATTCTTCTAATCCACATTCCTTGCTTGAACTGCAGGCCTGTATTTGCCAGGCTACACATAGCACACTTACTGGGATAGCAAATTCTTTCTTAATAGTTAAAAAGCCATGGTTTCATGGCTTTGCTTGTAGCACACAATATGCATTTCCTTGGTCATGTAGTTGTTATAGAAGTGTATTAAATTGGCATTCAGTTGATTTATTCATTGATTGAGGTATTCATTGATGTATATGTGGTGCAAAAAGCATTGAAGAGGAGGCACTGTGCCCATATAATATGTGTATGTGTATTTACCTTCATCTCTCTCTTCAAAATGTATGTTCTCATATGTATAACATCCACCTAAATCCTATCATGTTCTAGCATTGATATTCCTAATTAAATGGAGGCTAACTCTCAACGGGTTCTGACTAGATCATGCTTGTGAATATTGAATCTTATACTATTCAAAACTGATGAAAACATTTATTTTCAATTTAAGTTTGAATTAGAACTCAGGTTTTGAAGGTGTAATAAGATGCAATTAATCATAGATTAAATACTTGATTGCAATTTGTAATAATTTAAACACCTCCGCCTTTTTCGTGATCATTTATTAGGGATTTAGGTACATGTATACAAATTTTACCTACTTTCTGCATAATTTTTAATAGCTGTCTCCCCAGTGTTAGCCAGTGCATTCAAATTAGTGCTTAATATTGTCACTTAATGCTCTGAGCATTCTTCATACTGGACTTACTGAGTTAATAGTGATAGTATATAGATTTGTGAATCATAGAATCATAGAATTACTCAGGTTGGAAAAGACCTTAAAGATCATCAAGTCCAACAACAGTGAAAATCTAGAAGTGAAAATCTAGAAATGGCAGAAAGAGGGAAAAAGAAAGCACTCAATACTGGATTCTTATTTATTCTTCATATTAATATGTATCTTATTTTTCTCAATTAGAATCAAATCAAGGAGTTCCCAGCTAGAAGCTTTTAGAGCAAAGTTTACCACAAAGACATTTTTGCTTTAATGACAAACATACATTACATTTAAATTCCTAAAAAGGTGACTAATAAAGAAGCCCTGACACATATATGCATACCTGCAGTGACATAAAAGTATTACCCTAATAAAAATAAATAGTAATAAAATTACAGAGAATTCCTAACAAATGAACGTTCATCATTTTAACTCATTCAGTTATTCCCAGGGGATCCTTGCTAACAAACATGGGGACCTGCAGAAAGTGTGTATTAAAGTATGTATTTCTTTTTCACATTCAGTCCCTGATTTCTGAATATTTTACTGTTCAGAAACACTGAAGCAGTTTATCCCTAGTGAGATTTTTAGCTCCATCCTCTGTAAAATCTGTATTGAGCAGCCAGGTTGTAAGAAGTGTCAGTAATTTACATTATTATTATGTGCCAAATAATACTGCACCAAATGTGGGAAACAAAGCTTTGTAAAAACAGGAAGGCAGATAGTGCAGGTTGTTAAGATGTGTTGATTCTCTTGGATGTTGGATACACATTCCCCTTCTTTTCACCATATGTTTTCCATATTGTCAGCCTTCCAAGCCTTTCTACTCATTTTCTCTGTCTCTTGTTCTCCAGAAAATATATGACACTTAGTATCTCTTCTGAAAGATAACACTTCATCCTCTTTATACACCAATTCAAGCTGTCTGCACACTTTATCAGCTTAGGGTGCAACTTCCTGGTGAAGAGTCAGCTCTTCAAACATTAATTTTTGCAAATCTGTGGAAAGAGTACTTTGGGAAATGCAGCTTTCTCCTGCAGTTCTGAGAAGAACATCTCCAGGTAGGTAGCCCTGCTGGATATTTGCTGAACAGTCATACAGTACAGTGAAGGAGTCAAATCTGATTAGTAGCATCTGCAGGCTGAGGAAACAAACCTTAAGTCTGGCACTGTCTCTGAAGATTCCCTGCCAACATGAAGCTTCAGGTATAATTCCTCTAACAACTGAAAATGAAGCTGTCTTCATTCACAAGTATGACTTCACTGCATTGAAGGAGACCTGGTGTACCAGGAGGAGAGTACCCTCTCCAGGAAACTTCCCAGGCTACCTCCTCTGTTACTGCCAATCAGCAGAGTAAGATGGTTGGACAGATGTCCTTGATGTCCTGCGGCACATTTAAAAATATGTACATTAATTATATTCTTAAAGAATAATGTTTTTTAAGAGTCAGAACTGAGAAGCCAGTGCCCCAGTCTGTTAAGTACTGCTGACCATGTTTCCTATTTGTGTGTGGGAATTTAAGGCCACTCAACCACTGTAATGAAAGGTATTTATTCACTAGGGAGTGATTGGCTCTGGTTAACACCAAAGGCACTGAAAGGAATTTCCACAGTTATTTTTCTGTATTGGAAAAATAGCATTAAAAGATATTTGACAAGAACAATAAAAGGGAAAATAAACAAATTAAAAATATAAGATAAACAGTAAGTGTTACAGGAGAGCAACTGAAATTCTGTCAGCCTCATACTCTTTTTGAGATGCATCTCTAACATTTCACAAATTATCTTTTTCTGAACTGACTCCGTGAATGGTCTGCTTATTACTTCTTGTTTTCATGGTTAGACTGCTGTTCAGTGGGCAAGATTTAAAAAAAAACAACACTTTGTCCTTTTGATAGACTTAATTCTTGAGCAATGGTGGCCTCTCAAATATGGAAGAGGCTCTAGTTGTCAGATCAACTAACAATATCCATTTACTTATCCTTCTTCCAGAAAAGGTGTTGACTTGGATGTTGGTTTGGTGATTTTTTTGAATTTTGTGGTTCTGTGCCTGTGTGCTGGGAGGGAGAGAGGAGGGAAAAGAGAGAGGGAGCTCGTCTTGTAAAGGACCTAATTAAAAATTAATAAAGTTGTTCTCCATTAAAACTCTTATGAATTAATATTTCTTCTCTTTCTTCTCCTTCCATCTATCCCACATCAATTTAGTTGCTGCACAGCATAAGCAATTTACATTTGCCAATACCACACTATTTACTTCAGCATTTTAATTCTGTTTGTCCCTAGTGTTATATATGTAGGGAAACTTCTAGTCTATCAGTGAAAATGATTGAAAAGCAGTCACAAGTTTCAGTCAGTGTTACTTATTCAGTTTGTTAAACTCCACTACAAGAAGTTAAGAGTGACTAACAGGAGAAACCACTGAGACTACTAATAAGCATGTTTTAATTGTTGGGGTCTTTTTTTTTTTTTTTTTTTTTTTTTTTTTTAAGTGAGGTGGGGTGGAATTTTCTTTGTTCCTCTTTGCTGTACCTGTACCTGACTTTATACCTTTAACCTAGTCTTAGGAGCTAGTCTGACTCTTTGCTTTCTTCCATACACTTACTATATTTGTCAGTTTAAAGAACTGGTATTCTTTGTTACGATTTTGGCTGTTGTCCAAATGGACAAGAAGAAGCCATGTTTATTCAAAAAGTTATGTTTAAAGTAACAAATGAAAATCCATCTGTAAAGCAGTGTTCCAAAAAACATAGAGATTTCTACCTGAAAAACCAAAACTCTCTAGCCAAATCTAGTAATAAAATTAGTCAGTTATCTTCCTCAAAATTAGATATGTTTTTTCTTTCAATTTTTTTTGAAACTAAATTAAACATAGTTAATTCTGTAAATTCTGTGGTAAATCATAATCAAGAAAGTAGTGTGGTTATTTTCAATCAGTTACTCATTAAATGTTTTTCAAGAGAATGATATGAGTACATGTGGCCTTTCTGATGTCTGTTTCAAGTTAATGAAGCATGGAGTATACATATCAGGCTGAGCAAAAACCTCTTTTTCTCAATATACCAAAAGGATAAAGTCTGCAGTGCAATAAAAGACACCTCATAGAGGATGACTTTTTAGACAGACAAGCAAATTCAGGAATCTCTAAGAAGAGACAGAGTAGCTCTCATAGTTGAGGCTATGGAAGATCAAGAATTTTGCATTACAGAAGTCTTTCCAGGCAACATAATATGGCCATAAATCTTCTGTAGTCAGAACCTAATAACCTTTGTTAGTGACAATCATTGTAGGATAAGTCTGGAAGACAGTCATTAGAGGGAATTTTGATTGCATTTTTCTTTTTCTTCTCTTTTCTGTAAAAATTTTTAAATGATATTTTAATGATTTTTAATCTCAGACATGCTATATACTGCTTGGTACAATCCCTTAATCTCTTTGACTGGTTCTTACTCAGGTAAAAATCTAGCTAATCTTTCCAGTTTTTGCCTCAATGATCTCTTCTTCCCAGAATGCACTCTCTGAATCGGGACATCACTTTCACATTTACCAGCAATCAAACTCGAAAGAGACTAGAAATGATTCAGATTTGTTTTGTGAATTGGGCTAGACAGCAGGTTGTCATTCAGAGCAACTCTGAAATCACCTCTAATCTATAAAGAAAGTTTTATTGCTGTTTGCTTTAGAAGAGCACAAAGTCCAGAAAAGACAACAGAGCACTGAAATGTAGCAGTGATTTCACTGAAACTGAGACACAAGGGATGCTGTTAAAGCTCATGAGAAGATATAGAACCAGCAGCAGGCATATAGAATACATCATCTGTGCTTTGTTCTGAACTGGAATTGAATACTCACTCTTACACAGATCCTCCAACATTATTACCAGGCATTACCTTCACAATGCTTTAAGATACATAGACTCTGTTTGTCCATTTTTGTTGAAACTAGTGCAAATTGAGGATTCTAGTGCAATGATGGATTTTGTATGTAGGTTTTTTAAATGTCAGGTATCTTTTGGAAGAGTCTGTTGTTCTAAGGTTAAGTTCAATCTTTTTTTTTTTTTTTTTTTGAGAATAATTCTCCTTGGAGTTGAGTTTTCTGCTGTCCTTAATGAATTTATTTGTCCTCATAAATTTAGTTATTTCATAGAGAAATCTATGCCTTTTATAACAGTTGAATCATCTTAATAGTGAACACATGATTAAAATGTGAAGGACATATTTTTATTAGTATAAATAAAGTCCTAGGGGTATGAGAATTTTTAACTCCCATTGAATGTACAGGAAAAAGTTGAATATATACTGTATTGTCAGAAACATTATTGTGTGGAGAAAATAAACTATGGGTGGATGAATGGAACCAGATGTGGGATTCAGAGTTAACTGTGCAAGATCTATCTGCCAGTTATCTTATTTTTTCCTTCCTTTTCCCCTTGATGGTCCTTTTTGACATTTCCTTTTTACATTTTTTTCAATGATTTTCAGTTGTGTTGTTGAGAAAGCAAAATGCTCCTCATGTGACCCTGAAATACCTTACTTTCATGAAAGGCAGGGAATTCAGTAGGTGCCCAGGATTTTCCCATGCAGAAGACGCTGCTAAATCTGAATTCTGGAGTCTTCAAGTAACTTGATCTGTTCACTTTCAGAGAGGAGCTCAGAAAGTGGTGGTTGTAGGTAGCAATTACTTTTACAGAAATTATTTTTTGTCTTTGAGAGATTTCCCAAGCAACTGCAGAAGTCGCTGCATATCTGCCAAATTTACTGGGTTTTGAATGCCAGAAATGTCTTTTTTTGCACTGAATCACACAGTGGTCCACGTGAAATTTAATACAATATTCTCAACACCAGTGGACCTCATAAAATCTCTTTTGGGGGTAAAAGTTTCTCTATTGCAGTTCTGATTTTAATTTTTATTTACTGGGTAGTCAATTTTTTAGAGAGATTTAGTGGGAACAAAGAATTTATTCAGTATGAGAAAGCATTACTGCACACCCTATACTGTTGTGTATTAAAAAATTCACACAGAGCTAATACTCAATTTCTGCAGTAATGCCATGTTTTGGAGATGATATTTTATAGACAAACTCCATAATGTTCGAAGTAAATTAGAAGAGTAAATTACACTGTATTATGACAGTTAAGGAGTTGCATAGTATACACTTCTGACATGACCACGTGTATTTGAAGTTCAGATGATCATAATATTGGATATTAATCCATTTTATTCCTACTTTCACATCTGGCATTTAAAATGTCAAACATGAACCTAAGTCTATTGTGATAAGTTCAGACTTCGAGTAGCATAAATTTAAAATGTTATAACAATACAAGACACTCAATATATATATATATTTTTTTTTCAAACATAAGAAAACTGAGTTAAAAGATGTTGACTGATGGTAGAATTTTTCTTATAGGCTGAATTCTTCAATATTACTAGTGTTCATCTTGTGCTTTTTTCTACTACTGTAATAGTATATTTATTACTCAAAACAGAAATGCCCATTAAGGAAGATTTAGCCAGCAAATCACAGAGTTACAGTTGTACTCCCATTGTCATAATATGTTGATGTACTTAGTAAGTACATAATGTTGTAATGAAAGACAAAAATAATTGAGATCTTGATAAAAGAGATGCTACAAAAGATCTAAAGGATAAGCAACAGAATATTTTAGATTTGTGATACAGGTTATGTGTAGTTCTGTATTTTCACAAAAGTTTTCAGGAGCAATAAACAGCTGTATCTGTATGCAACTGAATTGCGTTCTGTTGTCTATCTTTATTATTTCTTGATGCTGTAGTGATCTTCATAAGCTACATGACCTACTTAAGTTAATCATTTCTGGCCACGTACCTAGAATTTCTAATCTTCAAAAATGGTGAAGTTAAAGTAAAAAACAGGAAGATAAGTCAATGTCAAGCTCCTTCAGAATGATCCCCTGTAAACTACTTTGAAACCACAAGTGTTTTCTAGCAGCAAAACATGCATTTACATATCACACAAAATTTGAAGGTTGGAGGTAATATTTTAAGATCAGCACATTGCAATTAATATGTCAAATAAAATTAAATTTAAAACAAATTTTTTCATTTTTTTAATATTAACAAGTGTTTCAGCTTTCCCCAGACATACATATGCTATGAATCTATATTACTTTAATAGAAAATCTTTCTATTACTGACAGATGTTTTCATCACACCCACACAAAATTCTTGCAGATATATCCATCTCATATTTCTTTGATGACCATTTTGATAAGATTTTGAAACCTGAAGATTATTTTAATTTGCAAAAGTATTTTAAAAACCTGAAATTCCCTTCTCCCTTCTAGAAATAAACCCACCAGCCTTTAGGTCTTGTTATTTGTCTTCATCATCTGTTATTACACACAATATAGCATCTGTAAAATCAAAAAAGCAGAATTTTACATGCACTTTATACTAGTGTACCACCAACTCTCCCTTTGAAAAGAAAAATGCAATGAAGTTGAGAGACATGGGGACTATCCATCCTCCTCTAACATTCTGCTCTATCCAAAATGATACCATATTTGAATTACTAAGTGTATTACTGCTTGCTTTTTTCTACAGTCTGATGTACGCAATTCTTGGTTCTGTTGTTGTCTTGTTATTTGATCCAATCTTACAAATTTCATGATAGCCTTTTCAGTGATTCTGATAGCTTTTGTTTTTTGTTGCAGTGTAACTGCCGTTGTATGTCATTCACTTTAGTACGTCATAGTCTCCAGGATAAAACAGTAAGTTCAACAAATTCAAAATTATCAAATATGTGTTTTAAATGATGAATATAATTTACAAGAAATATTTTTCACTTTTTTTGTGATCATAACCGCAGGCAACGCTACAGGCTTGGGGCAGAGTGGCTGGGAGACTGTGTAGAGGAAATGGACCTGGGGGTGTTGATTGACACTAGACTGAACATGAGCCAACAGTGTGCCCAGGCGGCCAAGAAGGCCAATGGCATCCTGGCTTGTATCAGAAATAGTGTGGCCAGCAGGAACAGAGAAGTAATTATCCCCCTGTACTCAGCACTGGTGAGGCCGCACCTCGAGTACTGTGCCCAGTTTTGGGCCCCTCACTGTAAGAAAGACATCGAGGCCCTGAAGCATGTCCAGAGGAGGGCAACAAAGCTGGTGAGGGGTCTGGAGCACAGGCCTTATGAGAAGCGGCTGTAGGAGCTGGGATTGTTCAGTCTAGAGAACTGAACTCCTCTTCTAGAGAAGAGGAGGCTCAGGGGAGACCTTATTGCTCTCTATAACTACCTGAAGGGAGGTTGTAGTGAGCTGGGGGTCAGCCTCTTCTCTCATGTGACTAGTGATAGGACTAGAGGGAATGGCTTCAAGCTGTACCAGGGAAGGTTCAGGCTGGACATTAGGAAATACTACTTCTCTGAAAGGTCAGGCACAGGAATGGGCTGCCCAGAGAGGTGGTGGAGTCACCGAGCCTGTTGGTGTTCAAAGAGCGTTTGGATGTTGTGTTGAGGGACATGGTTTAGCGAGAACCATTGGTGAAGGGCGAATGGTTGGACTGTATGATCCTGTGGGTCTTTTCCAACCTTAGTGATTCTATGATTCTATGATTCTATGATAGATGAAAATTAAGAAGACAATAGAGTACCAGGGTAAAATATCCAGATGTAAAGATTAGAATGTATAGATGAGTCTTCCTCTTTATTTTGTAAATATATGTTTTTAAGAATGGAATCCTGGAAGAATAAGTTTTGTAATATATTAGAAAAAAATATGATTATAGCTTTTCTGTAGTTTATGTAGAAATTTATATTTTTAGGCAGTACAGTGAACAAAAAGACAGTAAAATGATATGGCTCTACTTCTTGAAGTCAGCCCATGAAAAGAAAATTGAGTTTATGGAGCTGGAAGGAGCACCAATCCCAAACATATCCAAAATTGACTCAGTTTGTAGTTCCTTGACAGACTGCTGAAGTTAACAGCCATACAAGCTGTTAAAAAGAGAGAGAGAGAGAGAGAGAGAGAGAGAAAAGGTTAAAGCATTGTAGAATTAAAGGTTTTCTCTACTGTTAGAGGATTGTGAGTGTTTGATTGAGAAGAGATTGTGTGATTTGTGCATTTTTTTTCTGTTTTTTCTGAGAGCCTGCTCTTCTAGAGGGAGTTTCAGCTTCCTTACTCCTCTAGAGAAGCAAATTCATTCTTTCACTCTTTTCTGATACTTAAATAATAATGTTTATGAATATCTAGAACAGCTCATCTAGATTTTTTTTTTTCCTGTTTGAAAAGTTAGATTCACTGGAAACAGCTAAGTTGTCCTGATTTTTTAGGAGGACACTGTCATAGCCCTGCTATGACACAAAGTTTAAGTTTTTCTTAGTACACATCCTATGCGTGTATTTAAACAGAGAAAAACTATAGAGAATGCATGAGAGAGGATGAGATGTTGAATAGTTTCTTTTTAAAGTAAGTAGTTGTTCAATATATTCATTTAGGTGAGTTGAATACATCAATCTGAATTGGAAAGTCTATTTTCTTATACTGAGCTTTCCTTTTTTTATCCTTTTTTTTTTTTTTTTGATGTTTTAACTAAGAAGACTTAGTTTAAAAAACAACAACAAACAAACAAACTGCTGTCATACACATGACTGCACTTAAGCTCTTCTATCCTATGGTCTGTTAGCAAATGAGCAAACTCTACCTGTACTTAACTTTAGTGTTCCCCATTAATTTTTCATATGTTCAGAGTTCGTCTCTTTTATGTGTAACCAGAACTTAGGTTACAAGGCATTTAGCATTAGTCTAATGCCTGAGCAATTGCAGTCCTCAATCTTTTTTCACTCCTTATCCTTCTTTCTAATAAAGGCATTCAGCCTCCAGAACAACAAGCAAACAAACAAAAGCTGGCTTAACATCTAGAATCCTATTCATTAATTAATGGAACATGCAACAGAGCACTTTAAATGCACCTGTGCAGCACATGTGGCCTTGTATTAGATGTATTATGTGTATTAGATTATATATATGTATATATATATATTTTCATAATTACAAAGTTAATTCTAAACTAAACCACAGACATCTGGTCCACTTTGACCAAAGGATCACATTAAGCAGCCAGATTGAAACAGACTAACTAGGCCATTAAGTTACATTTGGAGGCTGTCTAGACCTGTTTCTTCAAGAGGAGACAAACATGCTTTCTAGTGTGCTATGGGAAATGAACAACTGCTCCACTCTCTGCTCTTTCCACAATGACTGTCAGAAAATTAATTTACTCTGTGGACTATATATAAACTATAACTGGTAGAATATTTAAGAATTGTTACCTTTTTAATATGAGTGTTTTGTTTCCCTATGCTTATGACAACCAGTAGTTTTATCTAGTTTTATTTACCCCTTCTGAACATTTAAGGAGTAAATAATTTCCTTACTAGATAGATATTTGTATTATCCTGTCTTCTATAGTTCTTGATCTATATTAAAATAATTCCCCTCAAGGATTATAATTCTAAAAATATGAAGTACTAGTTCATCTTCAGCTTGCCTCCTGGTTTCAACTTCCTTGATTAGGAATAGTTTACATTTTCCATTGACAGGGTTTTGAAAAGACTTGGATATTGATTTGATGTGCTGCTTCAGTGAAGACAGAGAAGATGAAAATATTTTCCAGCAGTTCATTAGAGATACAGATTGGATCGGCCATTTCCCACTTAATGTTGTAAAGAAATTAAAAAGAAAACTGGAAACTGGAATATTTTCATTTATTGATTAAAAGTTTGAAATGCACAGTAAGAAAAGAAAAGAAAACATTAGATCGGTATGCTGTAGTGTATTTACTGTACATTCTATAAAACTGGTAATGTCCAAGTTTAGAGATAATTAGTCTCATTTTCTCTGAATTGCAGAGTAAAATATACATGTATTTACACAAGTCAGTAAATATGTGTGTTTTCAAAGTTCATATAGATTTTCCTCGTATATACAAAGTGATTGGCTATGCCTTAGCTGCCACAGGCAATTCTGGGGACTTTATGTGGAAGACTGTGAAAAAAAAAAAAAAAAAGAAAAAAAGAAAAAAAGAGACTCATACAAAAGAAAAATGTTAATAAAGCTCTATCCATACAGAGTACTAGTCTCAGCACACCACACATATCCTCTAGTCTATGTATTACTCAACATAATGGAAAAAGACCAAAAGAATATAGTACAGGGGGTGGAATTAAAAGAAAGGCAACCTACAGTTGATGGCAAAGGTTGCTGTGGGTAGCAAGAATTCACTTCACTCACTTGTGCTGTTGAGGGAAGGAGTGAGTGAAACCTTTGTACAGTGGTAACTGTCAAAGAAAGGTGAAGTTTCTCTTAATGGAGAGGTAAAAATCTAGCATCAATCTCTGAAACTGCTCTTTAATAGAATTGTACTTAAATATGCATTGAAGACTCACTGAAAGAGTTATCACGCTCCCATCCTGACGTCTTTCCTCTCCCCATTCCCTGTGTAACTGGGACTACAGCTATGCTGCATATATTTGAACTGAAGTCTCCCAGAAGATCTGGTGATTTCTGTTTCCTAAAGCAAGGGCAAACTATAAAGAAAGTCCTTAGATCAAATGGATTTCTTCCCTTCAGTGTCCTTAGACAATGACTAGAGGCTTCAGTGGCTCTGTGAATTTGTCCCAGTCTGATAACTGAAAAACTATGTCCATCATTAATATTCCTTTTTTCAGAATCTCCTTTTTTCTTTTAACCCTTGGGCCTCACAGAGGTTGAAAAAAACATGATTTTTCATGTATTTAGTTTTTAGCTTGTTTTATACATATCCCTCTTTGTCTTGCTGGTATCTGCGGGTATGTGTACAAAACTAGATAATTGTCACCAGTCACATAGTGACTGCATGGTGTTTTGGCTCTCACCACTTACACTAGTGAAACTCGAGCCATAAGTTTTTCCTCCTCTGTTCTGGGACCAGCCTTGCCATTCCATTCGTCTTGCTCTTTTCTGATAAGATTGGTCATAAGACTGACATGAAAACTAAAAGTAAGATTTTGCTTGTGAACACTTCTCTGCTGTATTTACTTTAAATCAGATTCAGTATTTGATACCCTTTTTCTGTATTTCAGCTCAAACTGGAAGAGTGGATAAAGTTTATCTAATTGAAAATGAAGTGAATGATAGACAAATAAAGTCTATAATATTTCACTGAATGTTAAAATCATTCATATTGCTAATATAGAGCATAAAATCAAATTCCTCCACAGTCATCAATTCTGGCTAGAAATTTATTCAGGACACCATCTTCACCTCTTCACTGGTTGATTAACGTGCTGTGGTTCAGTATGCTTAAAGAATGAGGAACGGCTGAGTTGCTTTAATCATTTAGGGTCTTTAATTTCTTCACCTTCTTTCAAATTCTGGACTATTCTCAATCTGCATGTCTTTTGTTTGTTCAGATATCATTCTCCAAACAAAACCTCTAGATGCTTTTTCTGCATAGTCACTCAGTAAAGGTAAAATTCAGAGGCTAAAAGTCAGAAAAGCCTTCTGCAATTCTTTCTTGCCAAGCACAGAAAAAATAGCTCATTGGACGTGCATGCAAAGCACAGTATTTCTTTCTTCTCTCTCTTCCATCTCTACCCTCCCATGCTCAGATCCCATTGTGTTTGTGAAAAAGCCTCAAAAACATGCCAGAAATTGATGTAGAAATATACAGCACAAACATTTGCATGTTACTTCCTAGGATGCTCTTTATGCTTTTCTACCATTTTATAGAAATGAGGGGATCTGAGTCTTGAGAAAGGTAAATGCATTCCAGTGTATAGAATGGATTTTAATCACCCTTAATAACTTGAAGGAAACAAAGCAACTGAGAGGACAAAAATATTCTATTCAGCCAACCTTGTGATAGTTATGATTTGCAGCCTCAGAGCACATTCATTCCTCTCCTCATCAGAGATATATTTCAGTTGAAGGAAATTATAGTTCACACTATGTATTGTTTTTCTCTTTGCAAGAACAAAGCTTTCCACAGTAGGCACTGTGGTGGAATCTTTGTCATACTTACAGATCTTGAAGTGCATGCAGGTATCTCTAAGTTCACAGAGAGTGTATATTTATCTCACTAATGAGCTGTCAACATTTTCTGTTCCTGTAATAAATATTTGGGTGCTCATCTTTGCAGCTTATCCCAAGGTAGAGCTTAACCAACAAATATATTCTCAAGGCTATGTAGCAGATGTATTGCCCCATATTTCATATAGTACTGGTAGCAGATCAATTAACACACGATTACCTGTTTTACATGGTTCTTTTATGGATCATTAGTTTTTTTAAGAATATTTTCATTTATTACTCTTATAAAACTAGTCAATTAGCATGTAAATCACTCTTTATAACTAATTTGATGTTATCTCTCTGGGATGCTATTAGAGCTGCTAGTTAGTGGTTTTTCATTCATACTAGTTGATTTCTACATGGTTCAAAATAGGTTATACTGTGTATGACTCGTAAATAGTTCAAATGGCTTGAAGATGTGTGAATTTACAGTAAGATAATATATTTAAGTTTGATGTCTGCTTTTGTGTACATTACATATCCTTTATTTCAACAGTAAAGGAAAAAAAACAAACAAACAAAAAAAAAAACAAACAGGAAACTAAAATATGCAATATCCATATATATGGGTAAATTTCAGTTAACAGCTAGGTTTCAAAATCTTTATGTGTCCAAATCCTGGCATTGCGGTCTCCTTGTTTTCAGAAAATTTGTTAAGATGTATCCAGTGGTGTTACTCATTTTTTTGTTGTTGTTCTCTGAGTTTGTTTGCTTTCATTATAAAGGGATAGATAGGTCTGAATGATTCCATTTTTGATGGAGGTGATTTGAATAACAATCTGTAAATATGACTATAGTATGGCAGGCGATGAACATGCTTTGAAAATCAGGCTATTTTTAAATGCATAAGTGTGGGGTGCTCAGAAGAAGACAATTAATAGTTTAGAATTAAAGGGACCTAAAACCTGGAATCTTCCTACTATTTGGTGAAATCTAACATCCTTAGAACATACACATTTCCTTCCCAAAACTATATTAAAACCTCAGAATACTTTCCATTCTGGCAAGCAATAGAGCTTCTGCTGTAGTCAGAATATTTTTGTTAGTATTCAATCTAAATATTACTTGCAGCAAATGAACTGTTTTTTTCTTGCCTTACACGTGGTAGACATAAGTAAAGTGTATGTTACTTTCCTCTGTTCACATTTGCTTCCTATTCACCAAATAATCAAGTTATCTTTCATTTTTAACCTTAAATTCAGTTTGTTTAAAATTTCTTCATAGATCTGGCCTACATTGATTTTCCATGAATTCTCTTATGTACATCCATTAGTATGTATATAAGAATTCTCTTATGTACAGCCATTAGTAACTATATACTTTTTAAATTTTATCATGGTTCAGATTAGAATTTAAAAATAAAATGCAATAAAACAACCTGAAGACACAGAAAAGTCATGATGCTGAAAAAGGGTCACATATTGGGGAATAATTTATAAGTAACTATAGTACCAAGTACCACAGAACTGCAGTAAATTTTGGAATTCAGAGGTAGCAGTAGCTACTAAAGATACTCTGAGTGTTATATATTGCAGCACAGAAATATGGTTTGAAACAGTTATTGGTGGAGTACAAACTAATTCCTTCTCAGAAACTCACCATTTTGTGTTGCTTCACCATAAATTGTTCATGACTCAAAGGGACATTTTGCTCTTCTAGGTTTTGCAATGCCTATTGCTTACTAAGTTAGAATTTCAATTAGTAAGAGATGCCATCTACTGCAAGTAAAAACATCAAAGAAAAAAATGTTGTTGCAATCAGAAGATGATGGTTGTTCTTGAAATATCTCTTTCTGTTTCTTATTACTTAGGAATTAAATTAATGCAAAAAGGAGAGGAGAGGAGAGGAGAGGAGAGGAGAGGAGAGGAGAGGAGAGGAGAGGAGAGGAGAGGAGAGGAGAGGAGAGGAGAGGAGAGGAGAGGAGAGGAGAGGAGAGGAGAGGAGAGGAGAGGAGAGGAGAGGAGAGGAGAGGGGAGGGGAGGGGAGGGGAGGGGAGGGGAGGGGAGGGGAGGGGAGGGAAGGGTTATGTGTTAACATGCCTAAGAAGTTCAGAGAAACCTTTCCATTAGAGGTAAAATCTAATTCAGTGTATTTTTTATGCTTTATGATTACCAGTATGGTAAGTCAATAATTTTTTCTAGTGCTCTTCAGTTCAAATCCAATGCCAATGTATTGAATTAAGTTTCCTAAGTCGCATGTATCACTCACACTTTAAGAAATGACATATTGTGATAAATGATTTAATGGAGACCAGAAAGTATAGATAGTTTGCAAAGCCTATTTAGAATTCTATTTTTCCTTTTATCAAAATGCCAATGGAAACTCATCACCATGGACTGAAAATTGTTCTCTAGCAACTTAGAGCAGTAAAACATGAATTTAATCATTTTAATTTACAACATTGTATCTCCAATGAGGGGCCTCTAATAAAAACATAGCTTAAGCAAAACCTCAAAAATACTTTTTATTATCATGTAGCATGATACATAAAATTAATAACAGTGATGTTACAAGATAGAAAATCATCTCTTTAAAATATGAAATAACTCCAAACTGTTGTACAAGGTAACGAGACTAGATCATTTAGGAGTATGGCAATATGAATATCCCCTATTAATTACCACAGATAAGGGTGTTCTTCAGAGTACAAATATTTCTGTCAACTTCCATGGCCTCAAAATATAATTAAATTTGTCTTAAAAGAGGTGAGGTAATTCTGCACTATATTTGTCCTCGATGGATTTTCTGATTAAATGTTTACTTTGTTATAATGAAAGGGGAGCTTGCATACAGTTGTAAACTACAAATATGTACAAAATTAGATGATATAAAATTGCATAATGGGTGATCTTGATGACATACATTAGATAATCCTCTTTGAAATGTAACCTATCTTTTATTGAAGTTTGGAAATTATGTCTTTCTACTTTAAGAGTTATGGTTTTCCATTAGTTCTCTTTTAATTATTAAATAGATCACATGGCATTCATTGTTACTTTGCATCTACGTAAACTGAAACATTTAAATTATCATGAAGGGAATAGGAAAAAAAAAAAAGGAACTAATAGTTGTTAAAATACAGGATTGAAAGACGTGTAGACAAAAAAAAAAAAAAAGTACATCTGTTAGAGAAAAAGAGAGAGAGAGGGGGAGAGGAGAAAGAGAATGAGAGAATAACAATTTTCTGGTTTCTGACCACTGCAAATTTTCCCATGCATTCATATAAATCACAGAAAAAGGAAGAAGGATTAACTACAACCAAAGAAAAAATCCCCATTATATCACATGCATATCTTTCCTTTTTTCCTTTTTCAAAGTAGACTTAGAATGAACAAAGGGCTTAGAACTGTTCAATGATATTATGCCAGGGAAGTACTGTACTTGGGGTTCCATTTTGCCACCTCAAAGAGGATTTAATTCAACTGTCAAAGAATGCTTTTTAGTCTGTAGACAGAGTAAGAACAGGGAGAATTTTGTTTGTTCTTTAAAAATAGTCCAAAACATTCCAGTCTTTGTGAGAAATTCTCGAAGCTTAAATAGGAAATAAATTCAAAGTCAAATTCCCTGTTAAGTTAACCATGATGCTTGTTTCTTAATCCTCAGAGAACAGTATATCACTGTTCTACTGAGGCTAAAAATAAGCTTGATGTAAAAATGAGAGCTCACTCTATGGAAGGTTTTTGAATTTACCTGAAAGTCAAACAGGTCTTAAAGTTATGCAAGGTCACTTGTTATTCTAATTTAGTGTTTTTTTAACTGGTGTCATTATTTCTTGATCTAGCATAGACTGAAATTATCTACCTGGGCTATGGAAGACAGATAGAGTATGAATTGAATTGACCTGAGAATGCTTGTTTCTTTTTAAAAACAGTGACGTCAATACCTGAAGTTTACACCAATATTATTATTAACTGGATTATTATTATTATTATTACTATTTTCTCTCTCTGTTAATACAGAGGCTGGTACAGGCAGTAGGACTGTTGGTTTTATAAAATGGTAATTTCTGTGTTTTTAAATCTGTTTCTACCATTATCAAGTTAGGAATGGTTTTAATCCATAAACACATTTTTTATTTACACTGAAGTTTCTATGGCAAAGCATATAGGGTGGGGGAAGGACTCATCAACATGCATATATTTACTTCTCCCTTAATCATAAAAGCAAAAATATTACTGAGATGACAATTGGCCATTAATGGATAAGACAATCTAATTTAAAAATACTATATGCCTTAAATATACAGATGTTCAGTGTACCTCCAGGCTAAATGTACTTCCCTGGAGAGAGACCAAATCTATTCTGGACAGGGAGGGATCTGAATAAGCTGTGACCAATCCCACTGAGAAACGAGGCTATTGCTTACAGATTACTGTCTGTCTCTTGGGCTGTTGGCAAAACCTCTTCTGGAGGAAACATGGCTACCAACATCAGCTATGGTGTGTAGTCTTTTCTTTAGGCACTGTCAATGACAACCTGCTAAGAAACCACCAGTTAGCAGGTAGTGTTTTGAGGTCTTGTCTTTCTGTGCCCTCATCTGTCACGGAGACCTGAAATTATGAACCTGAATTGTAAAAGCATATTGTAATTTAAGTGGAACATTACTTTCATTTCACTTCTTCCCCTCTGCCCCCCTACATTTTGGCTTATGTCTGTGTTTGTTTTTTTAATGTGACAACTAGCAGTTATCTAGCATTAAGACAAATATATTTCCATGAGCCTTTTCTCTTTGATAATATAGGTAAGGGAAGGGAGCAAATACATCCAATGGGACCTGAGCAGCCTTGAAAAGTGGACCCATGAGAAACTAATGAGATTCAACAAGGACAAGTGGAAGGTATTGCACATGGGTGACCACAATCCCAGATATGTGTACAGACTCAGGGAAGAACTCATTGAGAGAAGCTCTGATGAGGACTTGAGGGGTGTAGGGACTGGAAGGAAGTTATCTCTAAGGTCCCTTCCAACCCAAGCTGTTCTATGATTCCCTCAATTTCTGGAAAAGTACTTTACAAAATGATGTCATGGTGGCCAAGAACTTCAGCTTTATTTTTTATTTCCATCCTAGAAAAGGTCTGGGGAGAAGAAATTCTTTTATGATCCTGCTTAGCATCATTATTGCTATAGCTATATGGCCAGTATACATTTGATTTTGTAAAGAAGACAAGATTTTAGCCTGTGCCTTCCATCACTCTGTGTGTCAAAGTTCACTATAGAGACATTTCAAGGAAAATAAATATTTGGGGTGGATTTCAGCTTCTATTTTATATAGAAAATTATTTTGCTGTGGTAGAATGTCATTAAAGGCCTTGGAAAGTGAGTTTCTCTTACAGCACTTCACCATAAATGATAAAAAATTCAATTGGGATCTCACTATGAAAATGGCTGTTGGAATATATATGCTTTCATCTCTAAACTTGAAAACAAAACCTGTAGACTTGAGGTTAGTGAAATACAAACAAGATTTCTGTGATATTATGCATGTTTTTATTGTTATTATTGGTGATGACACTTACCCTCATCCCCACTCAGTTTGCTTTCAGTTAAGATAAAAGCTAAGCAATTATTAACTTGCCACATTGTGACTGCTACTGAATGAAGAATCATAATAAACTTTGTTATACCACTAGTTTTACCTGTTTGGGGAGACATAAAATGCTTTCAGTATTTCTTCTGTCTCTGTATTTTTTTGGAATGTATTTCAATTGAGAAGTTGTCACAGAAAATACAGACTTTCTCCTGCATAGGAACTAGAAGCAGGCACCGAGACATTCATTGATGACTAGATGCCCACGTGGTAAGCAACAGTCCGTTTATATCTTGGACTCAGTCAAATGAGCATGCTAAACTTCTGCAAATACAGTGCAGTTCCCACTGATACTGAAGGGAATCACACCACACCACCTGGGGACCTGAGATCCTGAGATCAGAATTATATGAAATATAATATAGAGATAATAATATCTGTATGAATAGACATAATATTAGGATGTGGCCCAACCTTTTTTTTTTATTTTATTTTTTTAATAATATTAGGATAACACTAATTCAAAAAATAAAAATAAAAAATCACTGTGAAATATTGGAGTTGGAAGGAAATCTTAGCATGCTTTTTGTATTTATGTGCACGTTTTGAAAATGACATCCACTAGGGTGTAAGCAGAAAGAGAGGGAGAGGTATACATTATTTCAAGTCTAGCTCTAATCCTAAATTGAAATAATTTTGGGGTTTTTTTTGAAACTATATTCCAAGTCAGTATACTGTTCTATGAGGTTTACACTGGTGTAGCTGTGAAATCTAGGCCTCAGTCTAACACTGATGTAAACCAGAACAGCTCTTCTGATCAGCACCTAATAAGAGCCTGATTCTGTATCTCACTGTTGACTTTGTTGAGGTTTCTTTCCTCCTCCCAAAAGACAAAATTCTTGTTTGTTTGGAAGGTTTTGTTTAACCTCTTGCCTGAGTGATACATTTCTGTTCATCAGCCACCTGCAGCCCTCAATGAGTTCTGAAGCAAAAATCAAGGAATACGAAAGTCCAATTTTAAATTCAATCAGTTCCCAAGTTGTTTGATGCAATGGTTTCCATTTCAACAGCTGCCTCTGTCTACTTCACCCACACTAAGGAACTAGCTTCCTCTGGAGATCTGAAAATGTGCATTTGGCAGCTAAAATTCAATTTAAGCTTGGCCAGGTACTAGTTTATTGGCACTGGTCCCGGGTCTTACGATTGACTTTTAACCCCCTCAGAGCTTTCCTTGTGTACCTAATAGAGTTGTGTACTGTGTGACACCTTCATTGATGTCCAGATGCTGCTTTTTGTTGCTCTATGCAGATAGAGCTTCTGTCTTGAGCTTTGCATTTGAGTGGCATTTGTAATGAGTATTCACATTAGTTTCCTCACACACACACACACACACACACACACACACAAAAAAAAAAAAAAAAGTATGTACACAATTGAAACAACTACCAACTACTTTCTGAAAGCTACACTGGAGATTTCAGCTCACTTTCTCCTTGTATCTATATGCTTTGTGATTCCTAACTTCAAAATTTTCTGAGTTTAGAAGTCCCTTCTTTACACATGATTTATGGTATTTCCACTAACTCTGATAATTGCTCACATAGCTAATAAGCCAAAATGATTCATGGGAATGAACTGTTAAGCAGTTTGTCCCTTAGCAGAGGAAAAGAGAGGAGGGATTTCTTTTGCTTTTAGCTTTAACAAGTTTTTAGGTTTTAACAGGTAATGAGTGCTGATATTTGTGGACACATGAAGTATTGAAAAAAATTCCTGTCACAAAGTCCTTCCATGTATTAGGGCTCAGCTTGATTTTTTCATAGTATTCAACAAAAGAAACAGTAAGTGAAATCAATTAAATTACCTTCAGAAACACAAACCATAAATACCACAGTGCAAACAGAATTTTTATATCCTTATTCCTTCCTCTTCATTCTTGTGCAGAAGATTACAAGGTAACCATATTATTTTAGCTCCGGGTACTACAAAGCAAGCAGTCATCAGCTAAAATCATATGTTAAGTTGATTGGTAACCAAAGGGGTTGGTCTGGGCATGAGACGTGACAGTAGCCTTCTAGATTAAAGGGAAAAAAATTGACGTACTGAAAATCTTTAACGTTAACACTTGGTGTTTGGCTCACAGTAGGCTGTCAGCTAGCCACAAGCAACAAAAGCAATTTAAGCTCACAAGGGTATTTAAGCAGCCCCAGCCTATCTCTGCATAGAGAGCCCATACCCATCTGCAAAGGGGAGCAGAGATTCGAGAGGAGGTGACCACCTGTTATTATGCATCAGAGCCCTCCTCTGCTTTCATTGCTTACCCACCTATTGGGAACTGGAAGTTTTAAAGGTCTGCTATTGTGGGTGATGCCTGCAGGTCTGTCTTCTCACAGCCCACAGCACAGCTCTGTTACCCTACTGGTGTGAGGTATCATGCCTCAAAATGAGAAGGAACCCTGAGGAACAGAGTCAAGAAAACAGTGGGTACATGTGCAGTACAGGATAAGAATAACAGAAACAAAAGGTTTTATTTATTTATTGTGTCTTTTTTTTTCATTGTGAAACTGATGCCAAGTACAGAGGGCTTGGTTTTAGGAGCAAGCGTGGATGAGACATTATGAAAAATGTATAAGGACCCGGACTTTGTACGCTGGCTCACCTCACTGGTGGTTTTCTCTGAAGTACCAACAGAACTTGATCTCACTGCCTCAACATAACAAAAATTAAACTTCATAAATTCTGGCTAGCACTAAAGCAAAAAATGCAATAGTCTTTTCAAGGTGGCTTACTACAACTAGTGTCAGCTGGAGTGAGTTAAATCTAATCTCTAATCCTCTGGCTATCTCTAACTCATTTTAAATGGGGTTGAGAGAGTTCAGGAGAATGTTAGAGTGCGTTTGAACTTGTGGCACTTATTTGGACCAAACATTCACATTTCCTCAAGTGTAAAGAGCTTTCCTGACAGAAGTAAATGGGAGCAGAAGTAGTGGCTTGTTTGTTTTTAATTAGGGTACTTACAAAGGAATGGAGATCAATTAGTTACACTATTAAGCTATTGAGAAGTGCGGAGGTATGCTCTCTTGTCCGAGGAGCTGTGGTGCAGCTGAATCAAAACTCAAGGATCTAGCAAGATTGCCTGTTGAGGAGTGATTAAACTTCTGTTAACTGGGGGGGAGGGGGGAAGAAAGAAAAGGAAGGTGAAGAGGGCTCAAGGAGTGTTAACTCTATTTTAAACAGCCACGTAGCCCTGGCATTGCTTGAACTTAATTTCACGTTATTCAAGAAGTAACTAACTTCTTTGTGCTGTGCTACTCCACAGTGTTTTCATTCACACATCCTGTGATACAAAAGATTAATTATACCGGTATAACTTCAGAAATATTTTCCTTCTGTTGGTCTTTTCTGTGTGATAAGCATTGGATAACAAACTTCCTTTCAGGAATTGCAATGGTCAGCTAGGGTTGTGACTGGTATTTTAAATGGGTAGAATTGTCTATAAAGACTGAATAAATAATTTCTGAGAACGACTCTTTTTGTACTTTTATCCAAGTAAGTACTGTATTAAGCCTTATAGATTGTTTTCTTCAGACATTCATCAATATTTTACTCTTTGAAACAGAGTCAGTACTGGTCCAGTAATTTCTGCAGATGTATATCAGATAGTTTTCCCAGATTATACCATATTTAGAAGTGTTAAAAATATACTGATGTAGATAGACAGGAAGGTATGCACATAAATTATCCTTTCAATATTGTAAATTAGGTAAATTGTTCTTGTTGTGCTGATAGGAACATAAAGAAACATGCTAGTCTTCGTCATGGCTAGTCCTAGACTTCAGGAGGCTAACAAAAGGTGAAACTGCTTAATGAAAAGAAGAATTACACAAGAAGGAAAGTAAAGGCTTTAGAACTACATGATCCTCATCTAATGGCAAAATGGGCTATGAGATAGGAGATTGTAGTTTTAGTGATAGGTTATCTTACTGATATAGTAATGGCAGACCTTCCCTGATTGAGGAATGTTGCTCAGGGGTATAAGAGGAGATGAATATTCTGGGTAGAAATTCACTGTCATCATGAGTACAAATGTTGTGTGCTTCGTGGGATGGATGAAAAGGCAAGAAGGTGGAACATAGGACTATCCAAAGTGAAGTATCTCCTTGAACAGTGGGCAGTATTGGTGATAGGTTGATGGTTGTACTAGATGATCTTAGAGGTCTTTTCCAACCTTGATGGTTCTGTGATTCTACCATTCCCAAGGCAGGCTAGGAGAGACCTATCTGCTGGACCTTGGCTGTACATTTTATAACCAAAAGCTTCTGTGAAACTATACTGTTTTGCATAGTCAGCGTTTGTATTTCTTTTCAAAAGAAGAAATGGATATGTGTGGTATAACACATGTCATGCAGAGACTATTTGGCAATTTTCTGCTCAGAAAAGTATTACGAAGTACTTTAGTTCCAATAATTTCTGGTAGTTTATAATTTTATTGCTCACAAGTTAACTGTGGCACTGCACAGTACAATACAGTGAAATTTATTTAGAAAAGTAGCTCCAATTTCCCTGTGATTATATTGTCTCCAAAAGCAAAGACTTCAAATTGTTTTAGAACATCAGCTATAAATATTGTACTATTGAACTCAACTTGCTGTGATTAAAGAAATTACTATCACCAAGTAGAATAGTCATCTCCTTTAAACTTTGAGTCTCACCAAAAATAATGAGAAGCCCTTGATCTTTTTGCCCAGTGATACAGCCTGTGGGAATAAACAGAGCTCACTTTGTATGTTGAGAATCGGGAATAAAGTGTGTTATTTCAGACTAAAATGAATCTAGTTTTTGTAGTTGGACAGCTTTTTAAATTTGGACACAACTAATTGCAAAACTACCTGCAAATTCCCAAAAAATCTGGTCTCAACCTTACCTCCCGAAATGCTATGTCTGACAGTTTGCTTGAATTGCCTGCAGAGTGACAAAACAAATATAAGGTGAAAGAAAATACAAAGCACAGGCTATCACAAGCAGTGTCTTTCATGTCACCTGAAGATTTTTTAATTGTGCAAAATGTTATTTGAAATAACATTTTTTTTGCTGCACTTGTATGTCCAGAGGAAATTAATTTTTACTGAGAGTAAACTTATTTATCTCTCTAACAAAGTATATTGGCTTGCAGTTTTTCTTTGCTTGTCACTGCTGAAGGGTATCCCATCTCAGTGAGTCCTGTGTGAGCTCACCAACCAATAGGTGCCCTTGCAGAAGATTAACTGCATGAACAGTTGAGGAAACTATTCTGTAGAGATCCTCTTCATTATAACTGTTTTAAATATTCTTTTGTAAATAACCTTATGGGCCCCAGAGGAAGGAAGAAAAGCATGCTCAATTACCTTCCAGAATTCATTTTCACTAAATGCCAGGGTGAAGGAAATGATGGTCAAGAACAGAGAAGCTGCTTTTATTATGATCCAGTCTCGGTAGAATTCAATATTATTTTTAGCAGGTTAAGCATTTATACTTGCATTCTCGAGTACTTAAATTTCTGTGCAGTGCATCTTCTTTGCATACATTGTCTTCTTTTCCTAAAAGTGACACAAAGCACACTTTGGAGTTTTGGACTCCTGCATATTTTTCCTTTTTTTCCTCATACCTTCTGTTCTGACAGTTCTGGTGCACAGTGATTCACGAAGTTTTCTTATCCAATTCTCAGTATCCACAGAAATAACACATTTTACTCTTCTCCATCATTCTTTGCTTGGTCCCATTGAAGCTGCTGTCACTGCAACATTTTACTTTCTTCTGTCAAGGCATGCATGAAACTTCCAGTGGAGCGAATGTGAGCACTAAGGCAGCTGCATGGGTCAGTAGGCAGATGGAAAGGAGGAGGGTTTGGGAAAGCTTAACAGTTTGCATCTTTCTCTAAAAGACAGCAAACCACAGGGCAGGGATCTGCAATCTGATGATTCAACAGTGCAATGCCCTTTAGTTGTTTGACTGGGTTTACAAGTTTGTTCAGCTGACAGATATTTTGGTTAATACTTTACTGTGATTGTTTTCTTTTTTGACTATAAGAAGTTCTGTTTAAAAAAAAAAATAAGCAACTCTTGTACAGCAAAGAAAACAGTTACCTCTTACAAATAGGAAACACTGATTTTTTTTTTTCTTTTGCAAATACCCTAATGTATACAAAATATTGACATAACAAAATGCTACTTTGTGAGAGTGCCAGTAAGCAATCTGGGAATTAAGTCAGAGGATGTAGCTTTATTTTGTGGGTAACTTGCTATTCCAAGCTTACAGCACACAGCCCAATATCTCCTCTTCCTTTTTTTCTCCCATGTCTTTTTTGCAATTAGTCATTCTCCTGGCTAAAATCAAATCATTAGCTTTTAAAGAAGCCAAATGTAATAAAACCATAACTAAATGAGAAAAGTGTGGAAATAATAATATGAACTAAGTGCAAGTTTAGTGATTAAATATTTCTGAGCTTCTGTTCTAATTTGGTTTTAAACAAACTTCTAAAAGCTATGTTAGAATTAACAGGTGACTGTTTTAAATGCATAGAATTGATAGTCTTGGAGCAGAGATGGACAGTCATTTGTAATGTTTATTACTATAATCAAAGGAAGGAAAAATCTCTTGCTGGGATCAGAAGTTGGAGATTTTGTTCTCTGAATCATCCTTCCGAACTCTGTGTAGAATTCATTCTGTTTCCTGGGTCCAAGGTCTCCACTTGAAGCTTTTGAGGATGGACTAGCAGTAGTGTGTGCGTTACCAGAAGTGGCCAAGGCTGAAGTACTAAAAGGCCAGGTGGATGAATTTATTTTTTCCATCCTTTTTTTTTTTTCCCGTGGATATCTAAGGGATCCAAAGCTATCTGTGGAAGTATGATTATGAATATCTCTGGAAGAATGATTATGAATATCTGAATGAGAATTCAAAATTCAAGAGCAGGAAGTGGGTAAGACAAACCACAGATGGATAAGGCAAAGGCTAGACTGACTGTCAGGAAGAAAATAAACAGAAATTTTGGGAATGACTGCTCTACCTTAAGAGACAGTTACTGGAAGGTTTTACCAGGATTTGAAATTCATCTCTTACTGTCCTTCCTTAGCTTGCATTGGTTTTCATGACTTCTTCATTACTAACCCTGAAGATTCCTTTGGGGTGAAACTAAATCCATAAGCTAATAAACCAGGGTTGATCTGTAACATGGACAGATATGTTATACAATTCACAGGAAACCACAGGCAGTAGTATGAGTGAACAAAGCTGAAGTACAGATGTAAAAAGTAAAAATGTATGTATGCATGTATGTGTCTAAGTTTGCAATTGCGAGAGAATACTGCTGATGTCTGGTAGTCATTTAGGTTGTTGGACCAGGAGAGCTTTAGCAGGCCTAGTAAACATGAGTACTGAAGCAAGGTGTGCAAGCTGATGCCATTAATGCATTTTAAAAAAATTAACCCTTTGCATTTTTATATGTTCTTTACAAGTCATAAAAGAGCCTGAATAATGTCTCAGCAGCTGCTGCTCTGCAGCACAGGCACATAACGTCTAACAAAGTTTTTAGTATTGACAAAATGACTTAACGATAAAATATTTGTTACCTGTGTCCAAAAACAGTGCACATCTATGATTACTTCCTATCCATATTTATCTATCCATATCTATAATCCATTCATGCATTCTCTTCTTTGGATAATAACATACTGAACTTCCATCTGTGAATGCATGATAAAATTGATTTAAAGCTGTAAAATTCATTGTACTTTTTGAGGATCCGTTTGATCAAATAGTGGATTAAAAGTGAAATCAAAACCTAATTACTAGGCCTTCATTTTGTATTAAATATATACTATTGGTGGCAGATATACCACTTAAAAAAATACGTCAAGGACATAAGCTGAGTCTTTCTGCTGTATAATGAATGATTTCTCTGTAAGTTCTTGAACAGAGTTGGTCACAAAAAGATCCTCCAAGCTATGAAACTCTCTCCATCCTTCATACAGCAGCTCTAAGCACAGTATATTCAAACAGCATATGCTTTGAAGTGCTCTGGGCAGTGTTACTATTAAGGTATAGGAACTAAACACCTCAACCAGTCATCTTCTCTGTTGTGTGTAGTAGCACTTGGGAGTAATGCGAAATAAGAAGCAAAGAGAAGTAGATCTAGTAAAACTAATTCTGTGCTATAAGTGTCTGTTAAATATATATTCCATTATGTACTAATATGTTTGTGAGTGTGCTTGTCATATCCATTACGCAGAAATGCAAACTGAGGAATAAAGTATGGAAATAGTTTGGTGGTGGTTATAAAATGCAATTCACTGATTTGGATAAGAAAATAGCAAGGTTTTTTGTTTTCTCAGCTGTGATTTAGTTATTGTCTCATAACACTGCACACAAAATGCAGTACAGCAGATAATTCTATTTATAAATTAAAATAATTGCAAAATTATCCCAGTTGCCACATTTTAAAGAATACAGTACAATCTAATTATATACATTTGATATGTAATTGTTGGGATCATTAATAACATGAGTTAGCGATTCAATTTTCCATCAGAAAAGATGGGTGTGGGGAATGTTGACAATGTATATAAGCACTTAATTTGTATGTTTAATAATTCATATGTTGTTAGCTATTTTGTCTCATTTTAGTGCGTGTTATAGCAATATGTAAGTAAGACATCTGCTAGTGGTACAAATAAAGAAGGAACTTGAAACTGTGTGCACTTAAAAAAAAAATTCCAGCTCAGAGTCTTTATCTGCATGTTTGTGTACAGTTTCAACAAAGACCAGTTTTTGGATGTGATCTTGCTCAGGACCTCTTTAATGCAGTGACATTAAACTCTTCTTCCTAGAGGAGGAGACTAGAAGAAGGTATTGCTTGCACACACACGCAGAAGAAGTTGGAGGGAGAAACAGAAATCTATAGATTTGATTCTGGCTTATGGATTGTTTTAGTCTGTTAGAAGAGTGACTTAGATGTCACCCTAACTAATGCAGTAGGCTTTAAATTAGGCATATTTTAGGTTTGACAAGGTCAATGAAATTTTATGTGATCTGCAAATGATGTCTTCTGGTTGTTAATTGTGGATTTCCTTGTAAAACCTGTATTACATGATCTGTATGTGGTGGATTTTCACATTTTATATAATTTGTATGGTCATAATCTTTATCATTGGTAATAGAAACGTTCTTCTGCTTGCTGGAACTCTTACTTGGTGACTTATAACAGTATTGTCAGAGGAGGACTGGTAACCATGTCAAAGTGTCTTTGAATAGATCTGAGTGTGAGTGCATATTTTTCTGCAAAAAACATTCTCTTCCACATAGGTCAAAAAGAATGATGGAGTGCTAAAGCAGCATGTTTGTGTATGGATGCATGTGTGATTGTGACCATAGGGTCTGGAACAATATGTATGGAATTTATGTGCTTCCCCATGATGATGCCAGAAATGAACTTGTTATTCAGCTCCAGTTAAAGTCAACAAGAACATTTGCATTCAATAGAGAGGTCAGAAAAGCCATCTTCTATTCTACTGGGAACATCTGTTTAGTGAGAAAACCAGGTGTTATTGTTGGCGAAGACAAACAGAAGCTGTATTTTAATACCAAAAGTACAATTCAGTGGAGTCAACCCCAAGCTGCAGCAATAAGAGAAATGAGATGTGCTTTCAAGATGCAGAATAAAGGTCTCTTAATCACTGGGAAATCTAAATACTGCAGTTCTCCAGTCATCTACTGTATCTCTTCACCATTCAGCTGCATTATTGATTAGAGGAGGGAAAAAAAATACTTAAAATATTTTTCTTGGTGTAATTGTTTGTTGGTGAATTAAGTAGCTAAACCTAAGGATTCAAAAAATTCATACATTGTTCTTATATCATAAGAAATCATAAGAAATTTAAGAATGCAGTCAAATACTTAAATTTTGTTATGGAAGACTTTGTTATCTTGGGATCCCAAGTCACACACTCTGGGTCTTTAATGGCATACTCTATAAATAATAAATAAATGAATAACATTTAAACTTTTTATTGACTTTATGAAAAACTTGTAGAAGTTTAAAGCTTAAAAGAATGTTTCAGGTTGCCATATGTCTACTTATGCAAAATTCAGAGACTTTGAACAGTGAGTCCTGTAGGCAGATCAATACTCTTCTTGCCTGTATGATCACCTACATAGTTCTGAAACAGCCTTGCTGCTTTGGAGCTGACAGTTGCCTTCAGTTCTGTACACGAGCCAATGCTTTGCTGGAGGAATCTGGGTGCTGTTTGTATTTCAGCGAGGGAATTACCTGGGTGTGTTGTTTTCTCTTACCATCATCATGCCAGATGACTTCCATTTAGGAAAAAAAAAAAAAAAAAAGAATTTTTCTGTAACCAAATAGTATACATGTATATTAAACATATGTGAGTACAGTTTATGAATGTAATTGGTGTATGTATATGTATTCTGTACACCATACATTGGTGTATGAATGTATTCAGGTAGTGTTTCCTTCTAAGTGAAAAAACAAACAAACAAACAAACAAAAAAACCAACAAATAACACACAAACAGTTCTGTTACTGACAGATTTGGGCACATCCATTACTGACAGACATGAAACGAAACTATTCCCTCCTTTATCAGTATAGATGGTCTACATGCAGACATATAAACAAGTAAAGTTACCTAGGTATCCTCATGTTTGAAATTGATTGACTTCTTTATCCTCCCTCACCATGATTTTTTGTTGGCCCAATTTATTGTATGACAAGCCATAATTAAACGCACGAATGTGATTAGCCACTCAGCAAAGAAGTTATGTTTGAATTCCAAGTTAAACTAACTCACGCATTTAGTTCATGTTAAAATCTTATTTCAGATGAAATCTCTGTAGTTCTAACTCTGTAGCTAGAACTCTGTAGTTCTAATGCATACTAGACGATTAGAATAAAACTATGTTGCCTTGACTAACACGACTTAAAACTAGATCTACCTTATCTTCCCTAAGACTGTACCACTAGGTAATTTAGATTATTATTATTTTTATTACTTCTCCCCAGCCTTTATTTTAGCAGTTGCAGTATTTGTGGGGTGATGGTAGGTGGTATGTGTCATTGTGCTGCTCTGGTTTGATGGAACAAGTTCAATTGAAAACAAATGCTTTTTCCATATATAGCTAAGGCAAAGCCCAGAGGATTAGCCTAGGGCCAGTTGAATTGGCTGGTGTATATGAAGTCTGAAGTCTGAAAAAAAAATGTTTGGGAGTGTTCACGTGTCTCTTTTACAGTGGTGCCAAATAACTTGATTTAATTGGAAAGCATTAATAAATGTTTATAAGTAGAACTGTATTTACACTACAGAGTTTGACACCACAGTTGCAGATTATAGCTGTATCATTGATGTGCTTGAAAAGTCATTGTCTGCCATGATTCAGGATAAACTGTCTCGGGCACAAAGCATAACAATTTTGTGTTTGTGTGTTTCAGTCTGGATGAAAGACTTATAAAAGCAAATATTTTTTTTCTTTCTTTTTTTTTTTTTCTGATCTGCTAAGAAATAATACATTCTGTGTATATATATATATATATATATATATATTCCAAAAAGGCACAAAAAATGAATCCAGTAATAAAAGTAAACTGATCTTTAAAAAATTTTAAACACCCACTCAGAACAGAAATATTTCTCTCCAGATTAGACAGTGTTATTTGCTATTTGCTTGTTTGCTGTTGTGCTAGCTGCAGGAAAACTGTCACTCATAGCAGTCTTTTATTATTTATTCAAAATCAGAAAGGAAATCATTGTTCTCTAGTACCATTGCAGGAGGAATTTCTATTACCTAGTTATAGATGGTCTTTTTTTCAGTATGTTTAAAAAAGAGAAGCACCTTTCCCTGTATTAGAATTATTATTTAAAATGCTATACATTTCCCACATTTGGCAGAAAACATAGTGTGTTTTTTCTTTTCAGTATTCTCTGTCTCCTTCCCTCCCCATTCTACTCTTCTTTCATTTTACAAATCCATTTATTATATAAGTTGCCAAAAGAACTTCAGGAAAGTTTATCTAACTTGTGCAGTTAGTAGAATTATGTGTGTGTACGTGCTTATGTGCAAATTTCATGATCCTTGAAGGATTTTTTGAAAAAGTTCAGACCTGTTAGTCCCTATGGAAGTTTCAGACAATAAGTGCTTGACATTTTAGTTGTTTTCTTAATTCATTCCATTCATGGGACCACAGAGCCATTATAAAATAAGATAGCATGGATATGTGGTTTTGTTCAAGTAGTTCCTCTTTAGAATACATTTATTAAAATTTTTATATATGCTAGCTAAAAGTAAAAAGAAAAAAAGAAAAAGATTAGTTCACTGAGCTCTCAAGAAAAGCTAAAAATAATAAAAGCATGCTGAGGGAGACAGCTTTTTGCATATCTTCTCTCTGGGCACTGCAGCTTACTACAAATAATTATTTTGCATTTTCCTTATTTTTGTTGGTGCATGCTTAAAAGATGTACAGTCAAAGTATTTATCATTTTATAGGAAACAAATTTTGAGTTATTAACAGAAAGACTCTGGCTTTTCCATATTAAACATTAATATTTCCTTTTCATCTTTTATTGAATGTTTCTTTTCTTCCTCTAAGGATCAGTGTAGAATTTCCTATTTTTGCTATTGGATGTAATATAAGTCTGCCAGTCTGTAATCTACAGTTGACTGAGCTAACCTTCATTATGAAAGAATACATTGTTCAATGTGAAATAAATAACAATATCAAAAAGCTTCTTTGACACTGGAACCAGAATTTTCAGTAGTGAAAATAATCAAGTGTTAGTGTTATTTTCTCAATGAACGCATGAAAAAAGAATTAGACATTAATTATGCTTTTGCTTCCAGTTTAAAAATAATATAAATTACATCACTGTCTTGTTTGCACTGGCAGTATGCTGATTCTGTGAGCAATCAACCTAAATTTTTCCAGGCTGGTACCTCTGCTCTTGACCAATTGTGAAAGAAAAGGTCTGAGGGAATATCTAGGTTTTATATTTCTTTTCCTGCCAGCTGTGCCAGCTCACAGAGTACTGTCTGGAGCTGCTGCAGACAATGGGTCACCTATTTCTCTTTGCCTAAGGCTCACACAAGAACCCAAGCCAAAGCAGCCTGCAGATATTTATGCTGTCAAGATGTAACTCTGGCAGCTGCAACAAGCACAACAGTGACAACATCAAGTTCAAGGAATACTTTTGCGTAGGATAGAGCTCTACGGATTTGCACAAAATTTCTACTCTGCTGCCCCTCACCCGCTGATTTTGGTTCCAAGTTTTAACTACTGTAACTCTGTGTTAACTATAGAAAACTTTCTGAAGGAAGGCATGATATAGTGGGTAATTTGATGGTCCCAAGCCAGGCTTACAAGCACTGCTGCATTAACATCCTAAAAAATAAATAAAAGTGATTCCTACAAAAATATTACCATATCAGTGGTGAGACACTATTATATCCTCCAAGGAACTGCTACTGTCTGATATAGCTGTGCACTTGTAACGCTTTATATCACGTTTCTTCCTATCAGTCTATGGCAGCAGAAATGCTGCTGACTACATCTGCTCAAGGGAGCGATGTCTGCTCCAAGGCCACGTAGCACAGAGCTTCTTAAATTCCCACTTCTCGGTTATCACTACCTCTAAAGCATGCTCTATCCACTTGATGTAGTATGTCAAATGGAAAGTAGCCAAGTGTGTCTTTTGCTTTTGCTTTTTTCTTTTCAAAATGTATGATATAATATGAAGATTATGTTGCATCTCATCAGAATACTGCTTTACAATGTGGAACTGTGGCATGAGGGCATGTGTAAGCAAGTGAAATCATAAATCCTGATCAAAATGTTTTGGAGGATTGTGTATGGTCCGGAGTCCCAAATCTGAAACAGCCACCTCATGCAGTTCATTTGACAGTTCCCAGACTGAGGAATCTAGGAGACATGCTTGGATTTTGCTTACAAGTTGATACAAGCTGGTTTAGCAATAGGGATCAATATATTAGTGTAAAGACCAATATATAAGTTTAGCAAAAAGGAAACGATGTGTGCTAAATTCTAAAACTTTCCAGGTTAGCATTTGCTTGGTATGGGAACAGTCTTGTTTTTGAAAAACCCTTGCCTCACTAAAGCCACAACAGACTACTTTTATCTTTGCATCCTCTAGGTGCGAGGAATTTTTCTTGAGTTTCATATAAATTATTTAGAGTTATAGACTACTAAGATGCATTTTAATATGGAAATAGTAAATCAGAATGAATAAGTCTGCCTTTCTAGTTGTATTTTCCAGTCACAAATATGACAAAAATATATATATTTAGTTTAAACAGTGAAATGGTCCTTAGCATTTACAATGAAATGATCCTTACCTTACATCCGGATATGTTTCATGCAATCTGACTTCCAAATAAGTTCCTGCTGTTAATACAGCCCACACCTACACTGTAATGAAATTTTATTTCACTTTATAGACTAGTCCAGGAGTTTCAATCTAGGAAATTCTAACAGTGTTACTGAAGTAAAACCTCAATATTGAATAGAAATCTTATTCTACTGTTAAGACATATTATTCCTTCCAAAAACACAGCCACTGGGAAAAGTGCCAGAGATCTTAGATTCTGCCCTGGAAACTCAGCCATATCAACAAGAATCTTTCCATTAAACTTAGTCGGTCTGATTGCTAACAGTGTTGTCATGGTGGAATTTCCAAGTGCAGTTAATTGAAAAAGGTCGTTGAAAGTTATTATTTTGAAATGATGTATTGCTTTGAAAATAATAATGTTTGCCAATGTTTTGGATTTGTTTGGTTTTTTGAAGCTGTTTCTATTTTTCAAAATTTCAGTGGCATCAATTCCCTTGCCAGATTGCTGCTGAGAGATTTGCCAAAATAAAAGATTTCAAAAGAAAAGGTCTGGAACAGATAAGAGCCCTTGAGATTTACAACCCAGCCATTGGAAAGGCTTTTCTTAGTCATCCTATCTGTCAGACTTTTAAAGAGGATTAACCTGCGATTATGAATGAGGTTCACTAGCTGGAAAGAGGAACAGGAACTTTGCATTGTAGCATCTAAGAAAGAATCTGTGTTGCTTATTTAACTCAAGTACTGACAAGGGATGTTTCCTTCTGCTCTTTGTTGAAGAAAGATGGTTGTATGTGTCCTTTTCCCATCTTACTTTTATTCTGACCTATTGTAAAAAGAAAGGTTTGAGGAGCTGTTTGGGAATATTTTTACTGCTTTTATTCCCAGTATGTCTCTATTGGGAAAAAATATGGATAAATTAATATTTCCATCAGCTATGTATCTTATACATCCATATATATACATATAGTTGTCAAATTTATGGTAGACATTTTCTTCTATTCTTACAAGTTTTCGCTTTTCTAAGCAGAATGGAAAACTTCTAATTTGCAATTAAAACTTTGAAATCTATATTTTTTTTTCTAAATGATATAATTATGACTGATATAATGTACTGAAATTCATTTATAGAGAAATGTTAAAAAAAAAAAAGCTAGAATTTTTATAAGCTATTTTTCCCCAAAGACTAAAAAAAATCAGCAAAAATATTGTAGTGCACTTTTTTTTCCAGAATTGTAGTTGGAAAGGATAAAGTAGGTAAAGAATGTATATTTTTATTCATGCTACCAGAATCAAGAATCTAAAGAGAAACAAATAGCCAAGAGAAGTAATACATTTCTTATCAAAATACATAGCAGATTTCCTTAGAACTCTGCAGAAATCAGAGATGCTTTTATAAAAGAAAGGAAGAAAGGAAGAAAGGAAGAAAGGAAGAAAGGAAGAAAGGAAGAAAGGAAGAAAGAAAGAAAGAAAGAAAGAAAGGGAGAAAGGGAGAAAGAAAGGGAGAAAGAAAAAAGGAAGGAAGAAAGCCACTAAGTAGTATTCTTATACATTAGTATTTTCTTATGAAGAATTTACACTCTCAGCTGACTTTTCAAACTGTGAAAACAGCACTTCATGGAACGTTATATGAGGGATAGGATTGGTGGGATAGTATGGCAGTATATCCAAGTTGGTAAGTAGGAGCATTTTCTCCTTTCTGGACAATTATTTATGTTTAAGATGTAGGGATGCATCAATTGTGATCTCACATTTAGAGTGCTGATGTGCACAGATCATGAGGAAATAATATATTTTTAGGTGAACACTGTTTCCTAACACTGTTCCTCCTGTCTTTTTAAGAGAACGTCAATTTTCTCCACTCTTTATCAAGCTAAATTCCTCCTGACATATCATCTTTTGCCTCAGCATTACGTAAAATGTCTTATCATTTTCATAGCTGCTAGTGCTGTAACCAAAAGTGATGCCTACTTTGTCTTCCACACTTCTCACACTCAGCATTTGAGACTGAGCTTATATCTCAGCGACTCACTGACACTCAAAACTTGGGTAGAGAAGCAGGGAATCACAAAACTATTGTAATCATGGTGATAAATACTTCAGGATGTTCTGCCCTGGTAGTTTCATGTGACCTTAGGTGTCTTTTAGATGCCTAAGGGTAGATGTATATTTATTGTTACAGATACTACCCACATGCTCCCAGCAGCCTTCTAGGCCAGCATTCCTGGATGGCTGTTTTAACTCCAGTTTTCTAGCAGAAGAGACTTTGCATGGTTGGGTCTGGGGTTCACGTACATACTGTTCGCAGAAGTGCAAAGTGTAATCCACCCAACAAATTGCTACTTTCTCCCAGACCTTTAAGGTCTGAAGAGTTGTAATACAGGCAAACACATATATCATAGCTACTACTGTTTATCCTCTGTGTGTTTGACAAGTAGAATATCTGTATATAGATAACACAGGTATTTAGTAGAATTGGAGGCACCCTACTGGATATGCTTGAGCTCCCTGTCTTGGTATGGAGATCAAAGCACAGTGAAGATCACTGTACGATGGTAAACTATTCATACCCAAACCTTTGATAAACAGACATAAACAGCAGGCCAATGATTCTCTATCATGGATCAAGCTCATCAGTGCCTGTGTCCCTGCTTATGTGCCTCTACTTGAATATTACTTCAGGAATTCCCCAGTTGGCGAGGTAACAAAAATAAATTTACTCTGAGTTTCAGCTGTGGATTTGTGATTGTTCCTACTGCCTGCCTGTGTTGACTCACACAACTTGTTCCCCTTTGGGAGACAATTTCATGGTATCATTCTTCATTTTGTAAATCGTTCACCTTCACTTATTTTTTAAAATTGTTTTCAATTAGAAAAAAATGTTTTGAATCTATTTAGTCATTGTTTTTCTAAACTCAAAACCTTTAATTGCAATATTATTTCCCATCTGAGTAATAATTTACTGTAGTGTCTCATAGCTGTGATTAGATAGGAACAGTTGTATTAGGCAGGAATAACTTGCAAATTATTGGTGGGTTTAGTAAAAATATTTCACAGCTGGAAAGGAATCTTTGACTTCAAATTTTAGCTAACCTAATTAAAACATCAAAGTTTAGACAAAGCATCTTGCTCATTCTAGAAGTCTCATGGGAACATGTTTTCTCCAAGGAGAATCCTAGTTCTTTCAGAAGCGTGACATACATATTTCTCATCTCTAAACTTTCTACTGCACAAAGAGCAGTTATGAAAGATAACAAGGAAAATGAGGAAGCAGCAATGTTCTGAGACAAAGTTGGCTTGAATTCTGACTGAAAATATCAGCTAGTTTCCCTGTCATCACAATGGTCAGGTAACAATCCATAACTTAAAAAGTTATTTAACTGTTGCAGATTTATGTTAAAAAATAGATTATATATATTTAAGTGTTGTTGAAGTAGTTTTCTGTAAGATTGATGTTATTTTTCTTAGTATTTTGAGTTGCTTCAGGAAGAGTGGGCTTAAGTTTCCTTTAAATGCTGTGATTTGTTTTTGTGGGAGCAAACTCCAAACAAATATTGGTAAAATTGGTAAAATGTCCTCAATTCCACTTGCATTACTCTTTAGATAATCATGATTACTGTCATATGGTGAGCGCAAAACTATATTAACACATTATAAGGGAAGGGATTTTCCTGCTCTGCTCTGCACTGCACAGCCTCACCTCAAGCACTGGGTGCAGCTTTGGGCACCACAAGTGTAAGGAGGACAAACCTGTGAGAGTGTGCCCAAAGGAGGAATAAGAAGATGGTGAATTGTCAGGAAGGCAAGATGCACGAGGTCACCTGGTTGGTTCAGCCCAGAGCACAGGAGCTGAGGGACCTCTGAGCTCTTCTCTCTGTGACAGTGACAGGGCCCGAGGGAAGGGCACTGAGCTGTGTCAGGGAAGGGGCAGCTAGGGGTTAGGAAACAGTTCTTCAACTAAGGGTGGTGGGCATGGCCCCAGTACTGAAGCTCAAGAAATGCTCTTAGACATATGGTTTGAATTCTAGGTAGTTTATAGGTACCATGGAGCCAGGAGTTGGATTCAATGATTCTTGTGGGTCCCTTCCAACTTGGGATATTGTATGATTCTATGATATGTTTTATGAACTATGGATTTTTATTTTAAGTTCCCTAGCAATAAAAACACTGGTTCGTGAGGGATTTTTTTTTTTTTTTTTTTTCCAGAAGAAAGGGCCAATTTTTTTCTTTTTCTATACAAGTCTGCTACAGAAGTTGTGTTCTTCCACGTAACTTACTCTGCAACTGTTTCCATTGACACCATTTGGAATGCTCATAAATATTATTTTTCATAAATATGGGCTTTTTAAAAATGATTTCATAGGTGGTCCTACTGCTTTCATTTATGAGCATGCCATAAGAATGATTCAAAATAAATTGCTTCATTATAGTTTAGCATAGATTATGGCTGCTACTTCAATTTGAACAAAAAATTGACCATAAAATTATTGCTTCATGTGTGGTCAACTTATTTCAGAATATAATATTAGGTATAGGTTTTAGTGAGTGTTTAAACCAGCTTCTTTGTTTACTAGTTTTAGCTGGTAAACAGATAAACTAATGCAGTTTCTACCAGTAGAGGAAAAAAAAACTTACATCTGTGGCTTCTTTCTTTAAAGAAATGTTTTATGTTTGATATTACCATTCAGATACGTGATCTCTCCTATTGAAGCTTTCATCTTAAATGTGCTTAATAAACTTCTAGGTTTTCAATTTCTCCCTATTTAAAAATAAAATAAAACCAGCCACACTAGCTAGAATAGTATTTGGTTTTGTGTCCCTACTGTTGAATTAGACTTCCTGAATTGATATTCCAGCTTGCACAGATAATATATAAATATATTCTTAAATAAAGTTTAAAAAAAAAAATCATCTCTGATGCTAGCTAATTCAGTGTCTGATCTTTTATTCTGTTGCAAATTCATGATTTATTTTTTTAGTCATAAAGTTTAAACTAGTCTTGTTACACAATGCTTTGTCTACCATGAGCTTGCAAACTGCCTCTGAAGCTGACTACATTACTCACAATTGCTTTCTTTCAATTTCCAGATTCTTTCCTCTGTTAAATGAACAATAAAAGATAATGCACTCCACTTATCTTTTATACCTGTGTAGTATGTTACCCAGAGCTGTAAATTAAATCACCACTTTCAACTTCCATTTCCTTTTTATTTCCCCCTGTCAGTTTTCAGTCTCCATACAAAATCTTCCCATTCTTCTTCAAAATCAATTCTGTAGATTTTGCATGTTAATGCAGAACATCATAAATTACGTCTAAGGATGATATAAGTAAGACTGATGTCCATTTCCTTCTTCTTTTCAACTATAGCTGTAATATCATTAGCAATTGCCAGTAAGGGGGGTGGGGAAGAGAGCAAAAATGGATGTTAGTCATTTCTTGGAAATTTTACATATTTCTGTTTTAATACAGTAGTCAATTATCCATCTCTTTATGTTCAGCATAACTTAGGCCATTAGACCAGTATTTTTTGGTAACTGCACAGGGTATAGCCCATTAAAGATGTTGTCTACAATATTAAGAGACTCAGGTCCTTAATTGTCTGAAGAATCAAAAGTATTTGAGACATTTGGGTTGCTCACAGCATCTAGAAACATGTGCTTCAGTTTTTCAAGCTAAATGATTCAGATTTTATTTCTTAAAGAAATAGCTGGTTCTAATGAAGGAGAACAGCAGCAATAGCAAAAAAGAATAATAAATAAATAAATCAAAAAAAATTATATTGTTTGACATGTTTATCCAGCAAAAATGATTAAATTGGAAATGTTCCTCCAAAGACTTTAAATGTAATTAGCCAGTTTCCCTCTCCAGATCATTTTTCACAATTCTGTCTTCCTTCACCAAACCTTCACCTTCCCCTTCATGGGGAAGACAGTCCAAGTAGGGAAAGAACAGGAAAGCAAGGTAACTGCATTTTCTCTCACAAAGTATGACTTTCTAAATAATGTTATTCTTTTACGTGAAATATTAGTATTATTTTCAAGACAAAGACTGCCTGCAAATTTCCAGCTAAATTTGATATGTTCTCATGATCAGCCCAACAATTTATATCTGTAATCCATCAGCTCCAATTAGTAGAAAAGTTTTTGAGACTTCTGCTGTATCTTGAAGTTGTTCCCCCATTTCTGATTGATGCTCATTTGAAATATGTATTTTATCTATCCCAAAATTTTAGAAGTTGAGGCATCAAGGGAGGGAACTCTGTTGATCTGGGAGCAAATCAACACATCGAGTGGATGATGTACCTGGAAGACCCACAGTTTCAAGAACTCTTTTGACTGTCCACAGAACACAGCTCTGAAACTGATGACAGTATCAGTCACCACATCGTATCTCACCTTCTCCCATTCTCCCACTGTTGCTCAGCAATTGACAATTAAGGTACTTATTAATATAGAATTAAAGCAATGATAATACTCATTAAAGACGAACAGATGAAGAATGATAACAAGAGGATCATGGAAGCATGGAGCCCTGCTCTGTCAGGATATAAAGGCGCTATGAACTAAAGACAATAACAGATCTCTCAGAGCTACACAGATGTACAATTAGGACTATGGGAGACCAGGGGTAATGAGCACAGACAGTGCAGCCAAAAGGACTCTGTATTTACAGTTGGAGAAAAATAAAGGTGCAGAGTGCGCCTGTAGTGAGGGACGTTATGACAAACTGTGAAAGAAAGAAGTGAAAAGGAGAGGAACACAATGAAAATGTGCATGGGAAAGTAGTGTCTGCAGCATCTTTATCATAATATTTGCCTGTAACTGACCAAGCATTGTGGAGTACCTACACCAAAATAAATGCAAATCTAAAGGAAAAATCAAAATCATAATGCTAGTACTCTCTAGACTAGCAACCCAGATTAGCTATCGGCAACACCTGCAATTCTAGCACTTTGTAGGGAAACTTCTGTCCGAAAAATTTCCTGTGAATGAAGTGTGTCATTCCTATGTAGGATGCTAGTGCTGGTTGTGCCGGTCCAGCAATTTGGGCAAATATATGGGTATTTCAGTTTCTGGAAAGTGAGGCCTTCAGAAAAGACCAGTTTCATCCAAACTGAGCAGTCAGGATAGTGTAAGAACTAGAATTTTTAATGGCATGAAAGGCAAATCTCGGAACAATAAAATGAGAAACATGAAAAATGTTTGGCAATCTTCATTTCCATCACAGGAAGCACCTCTTTCTGGCACTGGTCCTAGTGGACTGCTGTACAGCTTTAATATTGATGCTCAAAATATGAAGTTACATGAACTGCCAGATTTGAATTTCTCCTCTTCTTTGGAAAGTAGTTGCCTGTATTTTAGTTTTCATTACAATAGTGTATGTTCTTACTTCTATATATTTCTTTCAAAGCAAAAATTCTATCCATTTATTACTCTCCTGACTTCCACTCTATTTCCAATATGTAAGTGCAGCAGGTAAAATTCATTCCTCATACATATATATATATATGCATATAGTAGTAATAGTAATTATTTTAAAAAGAATAGAAAAAGAAAAGTTCATAATCCCTTCATTCTCAGTGTTGTTTGCATTTCTCCTCACAGATAACCTGCAAAACCAATGCTAGATTCCTTGCTGTTGAGCTACAAAATTGTTCATGACAGAGCAGTGCAAAAATATTTTAGAAAGAATTTGAGTGGTATTACCTACATCAGTCTCTCTGCCTGCAAGTGTTTTCCCCTATCTGATTAATCCAAATCAAGTTGCTCAAACCTCCTGGCTGGTGAGATGCAAAAATTTCTTATGTTGCTTTCCTTTCATCAGATATCTGTAATACTATTCTGCAGAAATATCTAGTCTCATCAGTTAAGTTTATAACCTTAGTGTGATTGCAAAGCCAGTAACACTCTATAAAATTTCCCATGGGGTCCAGACACCCCTTTTGTTACAACATCTCAATTGCAGGGCAAAATGGACAACAGTATCTATACTAGCCCCCATTTCTGAAGGTTCAGTAGCATGATTTTAATAACTCAGTATTAATTTTTTACAGCAAGTCTCATCTGTAGTAGTAATGAGACATGATTTACACAGATGCAGTCTTTGTATTCCAATAATGTGAAGTTGGCCTCATTTGCCTTATAGTCGTTTATACATATTTATAGCCTTATCAAGAATGTATTTTTTTCAGATATTCTGTTAACTAGGTTTGGGAAGGAATAATATTTTTGGAGTTGAAGATCAAGCAGGATAATATACAGCAATTAAAAACAAAAACAACAAGAACAAACATTTTAAAAATAGAAAGGTAAGTACCTGAGGTACTACTTCAACAGTATTTACACAATCATTTTATTCTAAAGCATGGGAACACCCAAGCATAATGGTGATTAAAGCCTTAATGGATTATTTTGATTGCTTATTTGAGAAAGCATTCTATTTTACATTAAATTCTCCAAAACTATTTAAATGTTGATTGAAATTTTTCAAATGGATGCACGGTAATCCCATTCTTTATTGTCTTCATTGGCTTGTAATGACACATTGTTTACAAAATCAAAAAGCCCAGGTTTAGCTCTATTCATTCCTTATATCTCTCTGCTAAATATGTGCTGTTAACTTAACTCGTTTTTTGTTGCTGTCTCAAGTTGCAAGTCGGTGTTTTAAGGATTGGGCTTTAAAAGGAAAAATATCCCATTGAAATTTCATTGCCTCAGAACATATGTTCAGACATTTTGAACAGCCTTCAAACCAAAGAAGAAAATGTCCTTAAAGCAAGCACATCTCTTCAAAGTGATCATCCTGAAGCTACAACTTGCTTATGTTTTAGAGCAGGATGTTTATTTTACGCTCTTGTGGTCTCTTTGTTACTCATTGTGACCTCTGGAATGGTAATATAGGAATCATTTACTATTGTATTTTTAGCTGTTACTACACCCACAAGACTTTTTATTATCAGCAGGAGTGGAGGTATTAAAGAGATTTGTGGGCCTCAGAAGGCTGAAAGCACAGTAGGGATGAAATTACAAAATTATATTGTTATAAAATATATTTCTAAAACTGTGTACAAAGGCTCAGTGTTAATGAAAGTAATTGATAGCAAATACTGATTTCTTTTTACATCACCAACAAAGCTTTTTTTTTTTTTTCCTGAGTAATAATGAGCCTCTTTTTAGTAACAATAGGAAAAAAAATGAGTCTCATGAATCATTTATGTGGCCTCATTCATTGCTATTATTACTTCTGCCATCAAATATTTTGGGAATTCAGCCCCTTTTTCTCTCTGTCTTTACATCTCACAAAATGGTCTTTCTTGTGCTTTTCAGAAGGAAAATTGAACTTTCTTCCCTTTTAATGTACAGAAAAGTACCAGATCTTCCATTCTGATTCTGAATAAATGTTCCTGTTGCTGAAGCTTTTAGCTGAAAGAGGCCATAAAAGATGAATAATTGCTAAAGGAGAAACAAGATAGAGGAAGTAAAAACCCAATGTGCTGAAGGAATCCATTTTCAAAAGGTCAACACCTTCAGTATAGGATTTAGCCTAAATTGTCTAATTTCATACTATTTTAGCTATCAGTAATTCCTTAATACTGAAAAGACTGAAAAAGTGTACTGAAAGTGTCAGGCTGGTATAGTTGGTTTAATTGCAAGTAACATTGCCTCATGCTTACAGCAGGACAATGAGTGTCAGGAGGCTTTGGCTCTTTTGGACTTTGTTTAAACTCATTGAGACAAGTAATTTAACCTTCACTACTTAAAAGTAATCATCCGTGCATTTGTCGTTTCTGGATTGATTCATGTGTTCTCCAGGCAGCTGCATACAGAGGCAATTCAGAAACTATAAGTATCACACGTTCTTTTCCACTGATTCTAAGAAATGAGGATTTTTCAGCACCATGTCCTATTCCACTCCAGTTTTTCCAGTGATGTCCCTCTTCTTCATTATTTTCCAATTACAAGTGGAACTGTTATTCTCACATCCCAGTTTTCTCACTGGGTTTGTATATTTCTACACTTTTTTTTTTTTTTTAATCTTTATTTTACATATCCAGTACTTCAAAAATAATTTATTTGCTTATGATCTGGAATCAGATGAGGTGTTTCTTTTATTGATAAGTGCTGTTTAAATATAAAGTGGCTGGCACCTCAGTCTATTACCCCAGACTCCTAAAACATATCACCTATTCAAAAAATAATCTCTGTTCTTCAGATTTTTCTAAAATGATGACATATGTGGTTGGTTTGGTGTTAAGTTGCTTTTGGTGATGGTACACAGTTACAACTTTTTCAATTTTCTTATATATAGAGTATGTAATTTGAGAAAAGATTATATGAATTGAAAAATACCTAGTATAAACTTCACATGCCTCAGTTTCTCTATTTACAAAATTCTTACAAAATGTTCTATATCCTTTTTATGGATTTGAGATTTGTGGAAGAGCAGTGGTACCATCAGGTAACACCCACGTAGCTTTTTTTATTATTATTATTATTTGCAATTTTTTAGATGCAAAAAACGGATTTTGGTTCTTCTCATGGAAAAGTGTGTCATCTTTTAGAAGAAGTGCACTTTAATATGAGTTTTCTGTAGTTCTCATCAACATTTTATATTTGAATAATGGTTCTAAACATTAAAAACTGGAGCTGTTTCTGATGTAAGAATAGCAAAAAGAAACATCATGCTTTCATGCATGAAATATAACAGTAATATCACAGTCTTTTCTATTGTAAGAAAAGCCACATCGTAAACTGATTTTAAGATGCAACTTCATTACAAGGAAATAACTTTGATGCAAACAGTTGTTAAACATCTAAATCTAGTCTAATGTCTGTATCCTTGTTGCACTGAATAAGATTTTTTCTTTTTAATTAAGCAAATTGTTGAACAGTGTTAATCAAACATCACTAGAACATGCTCATTACTCTAAGTCCATAGTCAGCAGGGGCATCATCCTTCCCATTATGCTGGTTTGCCACTAAAGCCACTGTTGGTCATAAAGCCACAACCATTAGGTTAAAACTAATCCAGCTGCAAAAATTTCAAGTGAAATATTCTCAATATTACAATCTGATTTCTGAAGCAACTGCATAAATGCTGGCTGCTAGCACAAAAGAGTAGGTGGGAGCTGGAGATGTGAAGGATGGACAGGACTTGCCCCTCTTTGTAGTCATATCGATTCGTCTGAAGAGATTGTGAGACGATGCCTATAAGAGGGAGTGATAGCCACAGACTGCTAGAAGGCTGCTTCTCATACCTGTGGTAATTGTGCAGGAGAAGAGGGGTCTGTGCACAGGGAAGAAGTGAGCGTGGAGCCCCATATCTAACAGATTTTCTCTCGAGATCTTGAGATCACATTTGCTTCTTTTTTTCCCCCCTTTTATTCTTCCTGCCCATTTCAGAGCTTGTTTATTCCATTAGAAATGTGTTAAGCACAAGATTACAGTAACTGAAAACACTAAGGGGAATCTGTTTTCAGATACAGGAGTATCTCTACCTCATAGTGTTCATTTCATTGTTTTTCTTAGATTAAAAGTGCATATTTTGTGGTAGTTTCTATGCACTATTACTGAAGTGCTTTCTTAGTCAACTTATCTAAGGGATTTAATATCTGTGCAATAAATTACAGGGTTCTTTTTCATATAATGTGTGCTATCTGATAGCATAACAGAAGTATGATCTAAACTAGGTAAAATATAATCATTGTAGAGTAATGAATGAAAATAATATGTTTATAAAGATTCAGAAATGATGCAATTGTTATTTCTTTCCTTTATTACTAAACTTGTAAAAAGAAAGGCCTGCTCTCCTGCTTGAAAACCTAACTCCAATAGTTATGCCCAGCTCAGGAATCTTGCAATAGAGTTTGCATATCTATTTCCTTTATGCTTAAAAAAGAATAGATATTGGAAAGTCAAATCTGTAGTTTTACAAATTTCACCCCCCCTTCTTCCCCCCTCCCTCCCCCAACCCCTTTTCTTGATCAGCTGTTTCAGGATGGAGAAAATATGTGAAGATGTTGATTTTTTGTTCTCTGGAATGCTACCTTGCCTCTCTACTGTAAAACACGATTCCTGTCTCTGAGAAAGAAGCAAACACGGAAATAGATTACTTTTCCAGCTGCCATTTTGAAAAACCTCTCCAAAGCTTGTTAAGAGAGCATCCAGAAACCTGGGATAGCAAAATAGAAGACAATGAAAACCTTTAGTGCTGCAGGGAGAAGCATTTTGGCAAAAGATGCCCCCTATTCAGGTTGTGTGGGCTCTCCATGCAGGAGGAGCAGTATCAGCAGTAGGTCCTGCTGAGGTTGCCTGCAATGCTGAATGAGTCATTGGAGAGACTATCAATGATTTTAAGACAACAGTTTCCAATATCTTTATCCTCTCACCAGTCTCTCACAGACTCCTGCTGCCCTCAGCCTGTGCTTTGGGGCTCTGATCCCTGTTCCAAAATAGGCTCTCCCAAAAACACAGCAGGTAATTGTTAGGAATTTAGAGAATGAAGGATATTTGGGATAGATCTGCCACCAGACAGGTGAAGTGGTCTGTAGCTGTCAAGGACAGAATGTACCTGAACAGACAGATGCCCCTGCCAACCTGCAGCACTCTGCGTATCACCCAGCTGAATACTGTGGGACAGCAAATTCACCCCCAGGCCGGCCAAAAACCAAGGCTAGGGAAAGAAGACTTCTACAGATTGATATTCTCAAACTGCCAGCACTAAAAATAGCAATCCTAGAAACCTGAGCAAGGGCAATCCCATTTTGTTAAGGTCAGATGGGAAAGCAAAAGTGCCTATTAGAAGTGATAAGGGACGACCAAAGTATAGGAAAGATAACAGAAGCAAACAACAAATATCCAAGTCATCTAGACTTTGCCAGCACAGACCGGGGCTGAACTGGATAGTAGTTAACTTTAGGCTCAATATACTTCTTCCTGGAAGTTTTTCTGCAACTAAATAACAGATGCCCATGCAAAGCTCAGGGCTCGTAAAGCTTTCTTACATTTACAGCTAGGTGATCTTGCAGTATTCACTATTCTCTAAAGAGAATAGCTGCTGTCTCAGCTAGAAAGTGCAAGGAAGTGAGACCCTACAGCAGCTTCTCCTTTCATGTGTGAAGAATCGCAAGAATTAATTCTGGTTACAGTGGCCAGCCTACCTGGGGATGCTATTGTTATTCAAAACATATGGTCTGTGCTGTGCTTGAGTCACAAAATACAAATTTGCATTTCATTGATATCAGGATTTGTTTTCTGTAGCTTTGAGGTAGCCTGGACTCTTCCCCATAGGACAGAGGGCTCCAGGACAGCAGAAGGGACATTCCCAATGGGTTTCAGGTAGATCAACACATTTCTCTTTGATGTGGAAGTACTTGAACCAGAGAAGTTGAAAACAGAACTAGAAAGTATGAACATCTAACATTTCTGCCAAACACTTTTTTACACACAAATAACAACATACAAAGATACAAAGTAATTTCAAAAAACAAACAAAAACAACAACAACACTCAGAATAGGACTTCGAAATGCCTGCTAATTACTGTTAACCCATCCAAACACCTATAGTATTTACATGACTGTGCTTTGTTGTCATTATGCTTTGTCCAACACCTTACACAAGCATTTGAATGTGCACCAGAAAACAACAACAAAACAACTAGCTGCAAAGAAAGACTTGAGTCACACTGAGGAAATGTGTGTATATATATATATATATATACACATATATTTATATATATATATATATATGATAAATTTGTTCATATTACAATGATACAGACCTGTTTATGGAGTACGCAGACATCCTTTTAAAAGAGCTCAGTAACTTCGGGCTAAGTCTGAAAGTATCTCAAGGGGTTTCATTTTACAATTCAGTGTCTAAATGTGGTATTCAGCTGTGAGTTTCCAGTAAACATAGGAATTTCAATGAGACCTCTAATGTTTACAAGAAGTCAGTGACACCGTTTTATTCTTGACCCTACTTCAAAACATCTGAGCTTACTTCAGGTTATGATAATCTTCTGAATCTTGGAAATGGGGAGCATCTGCAGAATGAGCCCTTCCTTGAGGTTCACTACAGATTTCACTTTTGTGGACTGAGCAGCCATAAGACTGTTTTGTCCAGAGATTTTAATGCCACAGGGAGTAGTTTCTCAGAAAGAGACAACTGTAATTCTTCTGGATAGTCCTGACAGTTCCAGGTCCAATCCTTCCTGCTCCCCCACTCTGAACAATTTGGAAAGTGTATGTGAATGCAGCATGGCACACTTTGCAAAAATTTCAGAGCAACTGAACCTTCACTGAAAGGGGTACTTTATGTTACAGACAAGGAGGAAAGGTTAAAAGCAAAAGATGCAATTACAAGTATGACTAAGCAGGCAGATTTATACTGAAGACAAACCTCAAGAAAAGGGAAAAGGTGGAGTGGGGGATGTTAGAAAGAATTAAGGAACAGCTGAGTGCTAAAAAAATACAGTATTAACAATCTCTAGCTGCAGTAGCAGCACTCATGTGCCAGAAACTCGGCTTCCTGTTATAGGACAAGGTTGCTATAGAAACTTACAACTGGGAGCTAAATAAAGTAATTTCTATGCTAGTGTTGGTGTCGGTAACTTCAGCACCTGATGCTAACCAAATTGTGCTCAATAAACAAATTTAAACTCTAAAAGCCTGCAATGAGTTTACAATGGCTTCTATACAACTGATTAATCTCAATTGATCTTGGCTTGGAACACAAGAGCATGAGAAATCATAGAAACAGAGAAAAGACTGCTCAAGACTCTGCTGAAGGTACCTGACACTTTTTTATTCTTATCTGATTTCCTCCTTCATCTGTGTATCTCTTTGTTCTGTTTTAGCTTTTTTATTTAGAAAATATCTTTTTCACTCCTGTTAGCTCTGATCCTCTTTATATGAGGGCTGCTCCAAAAGTAATGCCTCCTATTTTATTATGTTTACCCATGACATCAGAGGCAGATGTTGGTAGTATGGCAGTAGAGGATGAACCTTCCCACTAATATTACTTTACATTTTATTGTGTGACAAATGGCAGCAGAGGGGCAGTCTGACAGAATGGTGTCTGACATGCAAGTGCATATGAAGCAAAGATGCATCATTGAATTCCTCCATGCAGAAAAAAATGGCTTCCATTGACACTCATCGATGCTTCCTGAATGTTTATGTAGACCAAACAGTGGATATTAGCATGATATTGTACAACAACAGTTGGTCACCTCCACTGATGCAAATCCTTAGGAGCATGACATGCAGGCTCTTGTTGATCGCTGGCAAAAATGCACAGCTAGTGGTGATGACTATCCTGAAAAATAGTGTTTTGTAGCTGAGAATTTGCTCTATCAAATAGTGTTATTGCGCTCTTTGTGTCTGTTTTAGTTTGCATGGAAGTAAATAGGAAGCATTACTTCCAGTGACCTACATATGTACATGCATCTATCTATCTATGCACACTTGTTTGTACCGTTAAGCACAGCAGGACAGCGGCTGATCAGAACTGAAGAGAGTCATGCCAAGACCAGGTGTTAAGGAGATTGTGCTGAAGTAAATGTAGTCTAGCCCAGCCCTTGGCACTTGCCTAACATAAAAGGTGTGTTTGCAACCTGTTGACTTGAGGAGAACTTAGCCACAAGCTGAAGTTTTCACACATACTTAAATGCTGAGTTGAATAAGATTGAGCTGAAATCCACACACCAATTTTTAGAACATATTTGCTGCTTCACTTCTGAGTTGCTTCTGAGTCTTTGGGTGACAAAGGATCCCATAAGGAAAGAATCAGAAGGTATTATAAACTGATTACTTCATGCATGGAGGGTCTTAAACTGGGGAAAATCAAGACAGAAAGGTCAGGCTACTAAAATGGAGAAGCCAGGGATCCTAGGCTCTTAGTGTTGCTGGTGACAAGATGTAGGCCTCTCTAGGGAGATGTTCATAGCAAGGAAGTAACTGAAAGGGTACCAGCAACACCATTTTCTCTCCATGGGGCTGGCGGAGCTCAGTAATTTTAGTCTCATAACTTGGACAGTCAAAGATACAAATCTACTGTCTTCCTTGCTGTAACAGAGGCAGTTTTTCACTACCTATAAAGAGGAAGTAAGATGAAAATTGAGAAAATGATGTTCTTTCCTTATTAGAGAATAAGGAAGATGTATTTAGGTCCTCAAGGACACTTTGAGGGTTGTAACCCGCTTCCATTGCTTCTCTTCCCACCCTTTTTGTCCTTCATATCATTTCCTCATTCAGTCTCCGCCTGCTGCAATGTTGAGTTGGAAACAATATAGCTTATTTCTTCTTTCAAATAAATAAAATAAAATAAAAATATTGGAAATGGGAAATTTAGCTTTTTTCTTTTTTCCTTTTTTTTTTTTCTTCTTGAAGCTGTAGAAAATATCTATTTTAATTTCCATTCCTGACATATTAGTTCTGCCACTTGAAATGTTTGTGCTATAGAGCATCATAAACTGCCCTGAGATGGTTCTCCCTCTGGCAGGATCTGAGCTTCCAAATACTCACAAAACCAGAGAGCTGCAAGCTGGTCTCTTCCATGTCATCCATCTCAGGACTTATGCCAAGCCTTCAGGACTTTGTTCCAAACCTGAAGCCTTTTTTTTTCTGGTGAAGTTACAAGGAAAGACAGAAGCATTTCAATTCCAAAGGTTCTGCTCAGGCTGTAGTGATTTCCACGCAAGCAGATCCCTATACTCAGAGTCTGACAGAGTCTGGTGAGCTCTGACTGAAACACAGAGGGATTTTTCATGGACAAATCTTTTGAAGAAGGTATTGGCCATAGGCACTTCATACTGCATAATTTTAAACTTTTTTTTTTTTTTTTTTAAGAAATGGACAAATTTTAAGAGTTAATATTTGTCCATATGTAAAAAGAGGCTCTTTGTTCCTAATCTAAATAAAATGAATAAAAACGAAATAATGTGATAATACAAACTATGGACTGGAACTTGCACACCCACTTAATTTTATATGCACCAAGGGTCACCATAATGATTACTTACAGCACATTACATTTTGTATGTGCATAACTATTTCCGGGATAAGTGTGTAACAGGTCATCTTTCAATACATGCGTAACATATCCTGAGGGATAAGTATTATTTGAAGGATCAAAACTTGAAATCCTAGATCTGAATGACTCTGGAATGTGGAACTTCAAAACATAAATCTAAGGGTCTGTAAGTTGCCAATAATATTCTCTTTAATCGTCAACAAATAAGTCTAGCTAAACATTTTCATCTGTTGGTATTTTCAGTGTTGTTTTTCACAGTTATACCTACGCATATTCCACTTTAAAGTAGCTATCAATTTTTGAAATAAGGAAATGGTATTTGGAGGACAAACTTTTGTTTATAAAACAAATTTAGATTTTTAGTGGGAAGATAGTAGGAAGTTGTTAGCTGTTTGTGGGAAGAGTTTCTTGTGTTACATGATATTTTTATTTTTGTTTCTTAGTCCCACTTCAAGGAAAAAAAAATAGGAAGATAAAGGAATAGTAACTATTTATGAAGGAAATCTCTCTCTTCTTTACTGCTTTTGTATGTTTGACCAAGCATGATATTTCTTCTTTATAAATCTTAAGCACTGTTTAATTTGGAAGAAACTTATAACATTTTTTAAAAATAATGATGAGAAAATAATTTCAGGACTTTGTAAACACTTTACACCTTTAAGGGGCAAACTGGGCTGATAGTTTCCATCTCTCATCATGCCTGTGATAAGGGAACTCTCAGAGGCTGTTGAAGTGGGAAGGGTGCAGAGGCAAAGGCGCAGCTGGGTTTGGGTTGATGCTGGAGCTCTGGCTAATCAGAGTGGGCTGAGCACTGGCTGGGTCATGAGTAGTGCAAGTGAATGAAGGTGAGTCTGTCTGGGTTTCTTGAGTTATATTAGCGAGGTTTTTTTTTTTTTTTTCCTTTTTCTTTCCTCTGGTGATTGTCTGTACAGAGGGGTGTTTGTAACAAATTTTTTTTTTTTTTTGAGTGGTTCATTAGTATGTTTCCAATAGTAATAGAATTCTTTCTTGTTGCACTATTCTTAAGACAGATATTTGTATTTTTTTCCAGAAGAGTAATGTATCCGCTCAACTATCATCTTCTTGGCTTCTGTTCTGGCTGACTTCTAAATCTCTTCCCACACACCTATTCCTTTTTCATCCTGCATTTTGATAGCATTGGGTGCTTGGGGATTTTGGGGAGAAGAGAGAAGGAAAAGAAATAAGAAATTACTTTTACTGTGGAAATGCCGTAATATGGGGAAACAATGGCTTGTGCTTTAAAACATGTAATTCTTCCAGTATAAAAATGCAGTAACTGTCTTACAAAGAAATAAACAGATAACTATTGGAATCTGAATGAGTACCAAATCAGAAACTATTCTGTCTCTACTTGCTCTAAAAATAAGGCTTACCTTGCTAAAGTCAGTGTCCCCTTCCTCCATTGATGCAGGCTATATAGCACTGCAGTGAGTTAATGCAACTGAGTATGACTCCAAGAAATTTAGAACTTTCTGAAACCTAGTCAAGGCCTCTCTACCTATATTTTCATGCAGATCCATAGTGTCTGTTGCATGTATGCAAGAGTGTGTTTTCACAAAAACACGTGTTTGGGGTTTAAACATATTTGTATTTAAACATGTTTTAAGTAAACACAAATAAAGTAAGTAAACAGTAGTAATATCAATCTTGCAAAAGGCCTTTATATAAACCTAATCTGGAGACTATTGAACCTGGAAATAAAAAAAATGTAAACGTGATGGACAACAAAAATATGAGGGTGGAGAGATCTTTGAGGAAATCATCATGCAGGAGTAAATTTTGCTGAGGAAACTCATCTGAGGTGAATGAATGGGTAACTGGGAGAAAGGAGGTAGCTGTCCTAGCATGCGACTACAAGATCAGATACACCTAAGGAAAGGAGTGGATGATTGCTTAAAGGATTTAGAAGGCAACTGGCTACCAGGTTGTTCAGGAGGCATATACTTCAGTGAGACCAGAAGGACATAACTAGAGATAAGAAGCTGTGGTATTACATAATGTTAATTATCATATAAAGAACATTTTCTTGTGGTTGATTCAGTGAGCTAAGACGCATGGTATACAGTAATTCAAATTCAGACGTATTCATACAGAGTGTTGGTAGAGGGGTATGTGAGGTCAAGAACAAAAACAGTACAACAAGGATTTAAGCGACTACCTGACTAGTACTTGTTACAGTTGGAAAGATTAGCACGGTGGAAATATGATGCAGGAGTGGAAGGGCAAAAGAGACAAACAGGAAAGGAATTCTCACCCATCTCTAAAGATCTAGGCTCTTTATCCCTCAAGGGAGGGATCTACAACCAGAGAACCTCCCAGAGGTGGCAGTCAGCTGTTAAATGGGGTCTAAGAGAGATGCAGCCAGGCTCCACCCCTTCTGGTCACACAGCTGAATTGCCTTCACCTATGCTCCCAGGGCTGACCTGGTCCTTTCCGCAGGTGATCAGTCAGTGGTTTAGGCCATGACTCAACAGTTCCCATACAGTACTAATGCAGTTGTCAAGTCTCATAATGGATCTGTTGGGAAAATCTGTTTCTTGAAGGATCTAGATGTGCTGAGGATGACCAAAGTCCTGTCTTTACCAATTCAGTTGCCCCATGTATTGTCTAATGTGTCTGGTACCACAATTGTGGCTACTTAATATGAATGAACCAATGCTGATCATACCTGATGATCAAAGCATTTGAATGCTCAGAGATCTCCGTAAGCATACGAATGTGTTACAAGCCTATGAAGCACAACAATTATTTAGGATACCTATTAATACTGTGAATAAAACTGTCAAAAGGTGGAATTACAACTTTAGCAACCTTCACAAGTATTTCCTAAAATGCTCATTTAGAAATGAGAATGAAAAACAGGTTGTAAAACCTCTGAAAGTTGAAGACCTATGTTTACAATCAGGTACAATAGTTTTCCTGAATACATAAAGGCGTGATACATAACTGTCTGTATTTTACACAGTGCAATAATTATCCTATGACCATCCATGGTTTCCATTCACATGTAGAAGATACATGATATTGAAAAGTATATTACCTTAGAAAGCCCTATGGATAGCCCAGCTGATATGTTCATTTCCTGTTCAAGAGCCCAAGGTTTGTCAGTGACATTAGGGGAGCACTGGTGTGCAACAGCAAACATTCAGACAGGTTGCTGAAATGATTAGCTTTGCTAACCAAAATATAAAGGGACATCATATTTTGTGTTATTATGACTCAGAAGGCTTATTACAAAACAACAAAAGAGTGACAGAGTACTAGGCATGCTGTTTCTTACAAAGTACGAGGCATGAAAGAATGTGTTTGTGGAGTTTGAAGTCAGTTGTTGTGTTGCAGCTCCTCTAGCTGGGACCTTGAACAGGGAACAGGAATGTGAAGCATGTTAAGTGCTCAGAAATACACCAAGTAAGGTCTTCCAATTCCAGTGCACTGTGGATGCTGACAGAGAGCATAAGATACTAAGTCTCATGCTCAAAAAGTGGCTTTCTCCTAAATGGGTGTTAGATTTTTGACAGAGCTGGGAATGTTCTGCCTCTTCTTACACACTTATAAACCTTGTATGGCTTGTCAAGCTAATAAAGCCTCATTGAACTGAAACTGCTTTCTAATTATGTTGTGTGGCAATACCTGTGGAAACTCTTTGCCTTCAATAGAATTGCAGAAGTGGAACTGATTGGGAGTTAGTGAGGGACCTGGTAAACAATGCTCAAGGAGGAATAGAATTCAGCACTCTCGCTCCTGCATCAGCCATTTGCACAGAGCTAATAAGAACAAAATCCAGTAGAGCATTCAATGTGATATGAATGGCTATGCAACCCTGCTGAATATAAAGATTCTGTTGTACAGACAGCTATCAGCATAGAAGTACATATTTGTATAGTCAAGTAAACTCAACACTTCTCCAAGAACGTTAGTAGTTTTGTCATCCAAAATCTGGAAAGAAAACTCTCTGACTCCAATGTGGTGTTAGAAAGCGGCATTCCTTTATGCCTCACAATACGTACTGGGCAACTTGACAAAACAAGTACTCACTCTCAGAATTCAGTTTCTACATTTAAATGGTTAAGACATACATAATAGAGTATATTGGCATAAACATTCATTCTTTTCCAAGAACCCATTAGTATATGCTAATGTCCCTCTGGGCATGTGCAGTTGCATTAAGGGTGGTTGTACACCCACTTATTTTATCCCCGTTTCTTCCACCATCAGCTTAATCACTGAGACTTTTAGCTAACCTTTAGCTGTTTTTTCCCAGTTTGGCAAATTTCCATTGCTTGTTAGGCTATAGAGGCTATAGTGAGCAACTTACAAAACAATACATATGAAATCTGAGGATGATGTCCTTGCACCTGGTGGGTGCAAAAGATAAAAGTAACCTATTATGACTCCAGTGTTTCTTGTGAAGCAGAATTAAGAGAAAACAAAGCTGTTCACACACCAAGCAAAAAAGAAAAGCTGAAATGAAAGGTTTTAGAATTAGCACTTTTTTTTTTACTGAATTAGAATATTGGTCCTTAAACTAATATATTGACCCTAACACTAAGCAAACCAGCCTGTATCAGTTTCCTCCACTCACTTTTAAACATAGCTTTTATATCAGGCATTATTCTCCCATGATACTGCTTTAACAGCAGTTAAGTACTGCTCCACAGCAGACTGTGGAGACTCCACTCTGTGGAGAGGGACCTAGGTGTTCAGACGACTGCATCCAGTTTTAGGCTCTCCAGTTCAAAAAAGATAGGGATCTTCTAGAAGTCCAGCAGAGGGCCACAAAGATGATTAAGGGCCTGGAGCATCTCCCATATAAGATGGGCTGAGTAACCTGGGTCCATTCAGCCTAGGAAAAAGAAGATTGAGAAGAGATCTGATAAATGTTTCTAAATATCTAAAAGGAGGTGGGAAGCAAATAGGTGAAGCTCTTCTCAGTGGTGTGTAGTGACAGGACAAGGAGTAATGGCCTAAAACTTGAACATAGGAAGTTCCATACTAACATGTGGAAGAAGTTCTTTATGGTAAGGGTGACGGAGACCTGGAACAGGTTGCCCAGAGGTTGTGGGGGCTCCTTCTACAGAGATGTTCAAGATCTGTCTGGATGCCTACCTGTGCGATCTATTGTAGGGTACCTGTTTTAGCAGGGGAGTTGGACTCAATGACCTCTTGAGGTCCCTTCCAACCCCTGTCATTCTGTGATTGTGGTGGTTTCACTCTAATGGACAACTCCACCTCAACTCGCAAAGGAAGAGGAAAATATGCTGAAAAAGGGCTTAAGGATTAAGACAAAGAGAGGGAGATTGTCCATTAATTACCATCATGAGCAAAACTTACTCGGTATAGGAGGATAAATGTAATTTATTGCTGACGAGAGCAGGTTCTCATCTAAGTAAATGCAAGCAGAAAACACCTTCCCCCACCATCCACCCTCTTCTGTCTCTCCACCTGAGCAGTAGAAGGGAACAAAGGTTGCAGTCAGTAGGTAACGCTTTGTCCCTGCCGCTCCTTCACAGTCACTCTCTGCCCCTGATCCACCTGGGGTCCCTCCCGAACCGGTCCCACACAGGCTTCCTACAGGCTGCAGCTCTCCCAAGCCTCCTGCCCCACCACAGCCCCTCCCCACGGGCTGCACCTCCATGCCGCTCCTGCGGGGATATCGATGTGCCATGCCTCCTCTATGCCTCACCCACCGCCGCACCGCGGGCCCCACAGTGGGTACCCGGGGAGCGCTGCTCCCCGCGGTGTCCGCGGGCTGCAGGGGGATGACCCGCTCCTCCGTGGGCCTCTCCTGGGTTGCAGGGAGCTGCTGCTACGTGCCTCCTGCCGCTCTGACCTCGGAGCCTGCAGGGCCGTTCCTCGCACATTTCTCACCCCCGTCTCCCAACTGCGGCTGCACGGCAGTTTCCATTCAATAACTGCGCTCTCCCAGCGTTGCTCACGGCTCAGCTCCTGGGCCCTGCTCACACAGGCCTCCCCAGCTATGAATACCTTGCCACGTAAGTCTAATACTTCATGACAGGTGACATTTCTGTCCATGAAAGATGGAAGTCATTACATATTGCCTCTTTTGCATGTTCATTTGACTTATTTTCCATTTTTCTTTTTCTTTTCCTTTCCTTTACTATGATCTTATTGTCAGTCCCAGATGAGTGCACTACCTTTTTCTACTAAAGGTGTGGCATGTTTGATGGCAGGTTTTGTGTAAAGAATAGCATGTTGTGGTGTCTTACAGAGTGATAGATAACAGCATATCAATAGAATTATCAAGTTTATCTGAATGCATATTTAAAAAAATGCCAAATGCTTTCAACTTGGTTTTGGTGAGTCTTTTGAATCTCATTAAAATGCAACCTTGAGGGAGTTTAGAGATCTGAAGCAGATGTAATTAGCTCTTTCTTTAAAGGAAATTTGCCCTTGCTGACAAAATATGAGCCAAGATTATGATTCTTGCAGGGTTTAGTATATAGAAACTCTTAAAACTGTAAGAGCAGGTCTCTCTGTAGGTACACTTGAAAACAATCAGAAAAATGATTGAGGATTTACTCCTGATGTAATGATGTAACTCTGACATCACAACAAAGAATGAATGTTTCTCATTACAAGTGAAATCACAGGTATGCAGACTGGCATTTCCATCCTAGCAAATTGCTTGACCCACACATGATTGAAATCACAATACAGGGTGTGGAAATAGCACTTGTCTGCATACATGACACAGGATTGGAAATTGAAGTGTTCGCAAGCTTTTCCCTTACTAGCATTTTTCTGGTGCAAATTAACATAAGCTGTAGTTGCCACTTGATATTCACGTCAAGATAGCATACTCATGAGGGGGAGCTGAATTTTGCCTTCAGCTATAGGCAGCAAACTCCTTTTTCTTGAGATTCACCTCTAAATAGATGCTGAACTGGGACCAGGGAGTAGTGCGAGACGTTCTGGGTACTTTATTCTAAACAGTTATTGCCAAGCTGGAATGTGCCAGCTGCAAGAAGCTGTTTCCAGCACTTTGCAAACCTCCCCCAGCCTGCTATTTCTGATAGCTCAGGCTGCAGCTTCCCACAGAAGCTGCAAATTCTCAGCCCAGCAGAAGCAAATAGGGTGTCACACCATAGGTGTTGACTGAAATGTGCTGGATCTACACTGTCATAACAGAGAAATTGTGCTTGGCACAATCTGATAAAGGAAAGAAAATTTGGAAGTCTTTTGGGGAGGCTTTTTTCTTTAAAAACAAAACAAAGCACAAAACTTATGCAGTCTGCATACATATTTTCTCTCTAATTTGCTTCAGTAGATCTGCTGTTAGTATTTTGCTCCTTCAATAGTAAGTTTTTGTTTTGTTTTTAGAGACCTTTTTGAAGCAAGGCAGTACATGTGTGCATACTACTTCAAATATTTCATGTTGGCCAAAATTACATAAATCTGCTTCTGATCAAATGACAAAATGAAGCTAGTTTTGGACCAACTGAAAATAAGGATTGCATAGATTTTTGCCATACCAGCTTTCAAGTGGTGCAACTGATGTTTGCTTTTATCTTTCTGTGGCTCTGCTGATTGTCCAGTGCTTCTGTGAGGTGTCTGGAGTGCCAGTGCAGGCAAATAAAGCTGTGTTATCAGTACATCAGTAATGGTATCCCCCCCCTCCATGACCAATGGGTGGTGCAACTTGTTGCTTCAGGCAGAGGTTATAAGCTTGCCACTGGCTTTAGAAGAGCATTCTACTAAAGCAGAGCAAGAGTTTAAAAACTTAACGCAGTCATAGCTAAAATGGAATTAATAATAATGAGATATTGCAGTGACAATATTAATCTCAAATGCACATGTGTGGGGCAAAAAAGTAACTTTCCTGCAGTTCTCATCTTAAGCATGTGTATCTTGCCATTTTTTTCTCATGAAGCTGGTTATTTGCCCCTCTCTGGAGTTAGAAAAACAAGTAAAATGATTCTAGCAGTGACTTGTCAGAGTGGAATAAGCAGGTTTTCCAAGTGTAAGAGATTGCCCTCCACAAGTCTAATACTCACTTATTCACTCTGCTCAGAGTTCTTTATAATTTTGCCTCTCCCTCTGCTCTACTTGCAGTTATCATCTGCTGCTGAACATTATCTTACTGAAAGCCTCACTCTGAGTGATGTTGACATAGAAGCCTTGTGTCTTCCATTGGTGTTGTTTCTGTAGCTTCATAAACCTAGGATAAATCTAGAGTGACAGCGGCCTTTAGTGGTGTTGTCTCCGTATGATGTGAATCTTTGCTCGCTGGTTAGAGGAATGCTGATATCAATGTAGTTAATACTACTTAATTCAAATGAATTTGAATCACCTGTCACAATTTTTTTTTCCTGCCAATCATTTCCTAAAACAACAGTGCATTATTTCATAATATTTTCATTTATTCAAGCTATATGTCATGCAGTCTGATATTTTGCTTTGATTGACTTGTGTTTAAATATCAAAAGGTAACACCTTGGAAGAAATCCATGTTTTCTGAATAGGCTGATGCTGTATTGTTTTTTCATTGTGTACTAAAGACCTGTAGAAGAAGCCTAGAACTAGTTCTAAGTGTTCAGTGCATGCATATGTATATGCATACCCTTATACACATGTATCTGTACTGTCAGTGCACAGTAGTATGTGGCAGTACCTGCTTCAGCAGAGGAAGTATGGTAACAATGTTCTCCTGGTATTGCACCTAGCCTAATAATCCCTGCATCCCAGCAGGGCTTTCTGCTTCTGGACCCAAAAGTATTTCAGCCACAGACAATTTCATCAGCACGCTGTATTGCGCAGGCACTCAAAAGCATGCAGTCTGTGGCTATGGCACAGTTGTGCCTTAAGCTCTGAGGATCCCATGTCTAAATTGCCAGGCTGCTGTTGGATGTGTGCTATGCTGGAAGATGTGATCCTAAGGGGATGCAGGCAGTCACTGTGTCAGTAGCCAAAGAAGCCTAGGAGAGAAAATGCCAGAGAATGTAATCTCTCTGTAGGCAAACACAGAACAACACAGGCAAAATGCGAGGTTCTCTTTCACAAGGAGGAAAGCAGTGTGACCTGTCTATTTTAAGCCTGTTTGCCCCGAAATTATAATCATTCTTTCACAAAGTCATGAGGACAAGTTGTATCGATAGAAATAAGAGCAATCAGAAAATTTGCAGTTTACAGAAGTCTGAAATATACTGTAATCATCTCTTTGTGAATGCAAATCCCTTTGAAGTCATTTGCTGTCTTAACTCTCACCTAGAGGTTCAGGAACACAAGAGGCATGGGAAGCCTGACTGCCAACGAAGACTGAGACAGAGAATTCATTGAAGTACCTCAGCTTTCTGCATGTCTGTTGACACCAGTTCTCCCTTCTCATTTATCAGAGAGGGTACACACTTCTTTGTCTATCTCTTCTGACCAATGTACCTATGGAATCCCTTCTTACTATTTTCCACATCCCTTGCCAAGTTCAGTTCCATCTGCACCTTGGTTTTCCTAATCCCATCCCTGCATGTCTGAATGGTATTCTTGTGTTCTTCCCAGGCCACCGATCCTTGCTTCCACTGCCTGTACTTTCTCCTTCTTTTCCCTCAGTTTTATGAGCAGGTCGTTGCTCAGCCATGCCAGTTTCCTGCCTCCTCTGCTTGATTTCTTATGCCGGGGGACAGAGAATTCTTGTGCTTTCAGAAATGTGTCCTTAAAGAGGTTCCAGCTCTGTTCTGTTCCTGTGTACCTGTGCTTTACTGTCCACGTGAAGAAAAAAAAAAAAAACAGTTAAGGGCTTAATTTAAGAAGGTCAAAATAGTAAACAAATTTAAAAGGGTCAGTGTGCTTCAGAGTGTAAAACAGTGTCAGACAGCGGAAAGATTGCTTTGATCCTAATTCTCTGCATCACATAAAGATGTCGGTCCTTCTTAGACTTCCCTGACACTAACAAAACAAGACAAGAGCTGACTTGCGAGACCTTGTTTTGTTGTTATAGACTCTGTCCTCTTCCGGCAGAGTATTTCAGTGTATCAGTGTATAAATAGCCCTTAGAGAGCTATAGCTCACAGTTGTGCTATTTGCTATATGCACAGCAGAACCAATTAGAAGTGTTGAGTCTGTTTAGTCGATTTGATTTGTCACTGAATGTTTTTTTTTTTTTGGATGGTTTTATTCTCCCCCACATGTACTTTGCAGTACACAACTACCCTCCACATAAATAAGAACAGAAATCTATTGTTTGTACTATGCAGTTATATGTATATATGTATATTTAGATACAGTTTTGAGGCCCAGTTGTACAGATTCATTGAATACAATTGCAAATTCATTTTTTTTTTTTTTAAATTGCCTTGTAAGAGAGGACTGTGTTGATTGAGGAGCTTTTTGTTTGCTTGTTTTGTTGATTAGTTATGTTTATTCTTTTCCTCAAGGAAACTGCTCTTATTTATTAAAAAAAAAGAAAAAGAAAAAGAAAGCTCCCAGATTTGTACAGTTAGCTAGCTCTGTAATCACAAGTATTGTTGAAATGTTTTTGGCCAACAAACAAATCCCATGCTGATTTCAAGGCAGGGTCAATTAAAATAAGTAAATGTTTTTTCACTTTCTAGGGAAGCTTTTGCAACAGAAATGAAACAAATTATGTTCTGCTCCAAAACATAAACAAACACCAACTACTGAAAATTTTCATTTGGGAACAAATAACTTATCGCATAGCATGGAAATGAATGGTTTATGTGTAATTCTGTTATTATAGCATTCTACAACTTGTTCTAGTGGTCCCATTAGCTTAATCACTCTTGATTTCAGAGAATCTTCTCATTTGTAGCAGTCCCTGTCAGGGTACAGCAGGCCTATGGCAATGAACACAAACATGGATTAAGAGTCATAACACAGAAAACTGAGGTTGACTTCTTTTATTTATTTTTCAGTGAGTACTTTACAGCCTAGTATACAACAGTGACAAATTTTGCAGTGTATTTTCCTAACAATGCACCTGAGCTGCATAGCCATTTTTTAGTTTGGGATGTATTGTTTCCCTGGCACAATGGAAAGCTCACTTAAACAGCGCTATTCCTATATCTTCAGCAAAGATGAGAATAGCTAATTTACCATGAATGCGTACCAGCAAACTCTGGTGATAGTGATGGCAATGGGAGAGTATTTGAACTTCTTCTGTGGCAATAAAGCTTCAAGTAGCGCTCTCACTACAGGACTCTATAGCTTGTCTGCTAGCAGGACAGAGTAGTGGGTGGGTAGGCACCTTGGCCCACTCCCAAGCTGTTTTCCTTTCAAGATGAAAGGCTTTTCTTGTTTTGTTTGCTTGTTCGTTTATTTTTCCCCTTCTGTTTTTCCTTCTCCTGATAACTCAAATATAAGTAAGTATGTAAGATATCATAAAACTAATGCATCTTGGTGATGACTGCTAAACATCTGATGGGATGTGCTACTTCCTAAAAAGGACTGGAGAGGAAGGGGAGAAATAAAGCTAATACTTCCAATACCGCCCCAAAAATGTGGAAGGAAAAATGGTTAACTACATCTCCAGAATAAATAGCAGACAGCTCTATCAATAATGACAAATACAGCAAATGTAGCAGTGATAAGATTCGTATGTGAAAATAAATATTCACTGTGAATATTAGTCACAAATGCTTGTATTACTGAGAGTATTTTTGTCATTTTTTGTTCTATAGTTGTTTCTGTAGTTACAATCAATTTTGAGGGATGGTACTTATATATTTTCTTCCCATATCCAGATAATCAGTGCATAATATAGCACGACTGGGTGTTTTGTAACATGATGATACTTTTGAGGCTGTGAAGTGAGAGCTGATAGTAATCCTATCACCAGGTTTTCCATCATGTTGTTTTCCTGAATTATGGTATCCATCTCCAGTTGTCTTGACTTTCTCTTGCAAGGCTGCAAAGTTGTGCCCTTTTTCATGACCTAATCTAAGAAACACGAGAGTTCACATGAAGCTTCCAGCCCCAGAAGTAAGCAGCTTTGCTTTGGGTCAGTTCTCATTTGAAAACAAAAGTCCGTATGATGTTAAGAGGAGAGGAGAGGAGCTGCTCACGTATCTGTGGATCACAAACTGCAGTTGAGGTCCAGAAATGTTTACAAGAATACCCTCTTGAACTCAGCCTCTAGAAACAGCACGTACACCCAGTCATTTGAGACATAAAGCTTAGACAGCAATTCAACTGGAAAATCTTCCCTTCCTTTTTGAGCCTGGAATGACGGTCACAAGTTCCGCCACATATGCACAGTAAAATGAGACCATTTCTTCAGTTTATGTAGGTCAGAGGTCATTAGATACTTATTGGTTTGTACTTTTATTTTGGTTGCTATCTGGTTAGTATGAACCCACTGCCTACCCAAGAATAACAAAAAGTCTGGCTTAGCGTCCTTTATCCCCACTCTTCTGTAAAGTGTACAAACACCAAATCAGCCAAAGGCAAGGGGAACTTTGGAGGGATAATACAACACTTAAGGTTTGCATGGCATCACCAGTACAATTACATGGAATGCTGCAGATGTTTAAACAGCATGTTTTATTGCTGTTATTCTCCAAAAGGAGAAAAGGTCATTTAAGGTCTTAATACAGAAAAAAATTTAAACCAGTTATGAACACAGGTCTTATTTTCAGAAAAGCCTTTAACAACAACAAAGGAAGTCTCAAGATGATGCATGATCAGTGCATTTAGAGCAAAAGACAGTAATAAAGGAATTCATAACAGAGTAATTTTTGGGGAAAAAGACTATGGCATCGGTTTAATTATGAGTTACCTTACTAGTTTACTTCACCTTAAGGGAACGTAAGGAAATAAAAAGTTCTTTTTTTTTTTAATTTAAATTGAAATAATAATATTTTTCTTTGGATACACTGGTTCAGCCAGCAGAAACCACTGTAGACTAGTTGCTGTTTGTTTTGCAGGACTCTACTTCGAACCAGTGTACCATTTCTGTGTTTTTATAATATTCTTCTAATATTCTGTGCCCCTGAAACTTCTGAGAGGAAAGCTTCAATTTGGAAGTGGTCAGCTGAAAAATGCAGAACTCCTGTTCTTTCACAATTGATCTCCAAACATTCAGAGAAGCCTCTGTTCTTGCTCTTCCCATTCCTTCCCCATGTTCTGATCCCACATCTGTTTTGCATCCAACTCCTTTCCAGCTGCTGTTTCCATACCTTTTCTTTCTGCTTTTAATGTCTTCCATATTTTTTCTTGTCCCTGCAAAATAATTAGTACTGTCCAGCTAAATTTCCTTTAAACTTCTTTTGTCAACAAATGCCTGTACATCACTAAAAAAAAGTTACCTGTGATAATGAGTGTAACTAATCAATGTAAACACATAATAAGGAATTCTAATTAGTTACATTATGTGAATAAACACAATGAGCCCTCTCTTCCAGTCTAACTTTCTTTTGCCACTCAGCATGTTGTTGACTCTGAAATTGTTGGTACTTTTCAGAGCTAAAAGACAAAGCTGTGCTGGATGTTAAAATGCTTTATATCTTACAAATTTTCATATAGCCAGGCTGACTATATGATATTCTGTTCTGAAAATGCTTGGCAGCTGTTTTGCACAAGAGTATCTAGCTGGAGAGGGTAACTAAAAACCGTAACATTTGTCCTTCAAACTCCAGGCAGAGGTATGGCAGTGTATATACATAGTTAAGTAGTCAAGATGTGTGCATCATAGAATAATGGCCAAATAGTGAATAATGCTCAATCAAACTGAGCAGTTCTCATTCAAGTTCTATGATATGTTTGATAATCAGTTGACTTCCTAATCATTACTGAGATACACAACAAGACTACAATAATACACTTTTACTGTTGTAATTGAAATGTTATTCTAATGTAACTTCAGAGCATAAATCCATGGTGTGCTTTATTTGAAACCTAGCCACCTCCTTTAGCACCTGTAGGTCTTTTCAGGAGAGTTTAAATGAGGATATTGATAATCGAAACAATTTCTTTGTGCTGTTATGCCAAAACAAACAAACAAACAAAAAAACCCACAAGGCACCAGTGGCATTGACTTTGTTCTGTGCTTCAAAACATAAAGGATACACTGTCTGTAGATGCACAAATGCAGTGTTGCAATGTGGGAGATCAGTGAATCAATGATTGGATCTTTTCCTTTCCCTACAGAGGCTGAGTTTACAGAAGATAATTAACATTATTGTGAGAAACACTTAGAAAAAATGTGAAATGAATATTTATGAAATTAAACATATATTTTATACAGTTCATGCTAAGTTTGTTTGTTTGTTTCTTTAGAAAACCTTTTAAGAAACCTCTACTCAATTGCATGTTTGGGATGTTTTTGAAAATGCTATTTTTCGGGTCTTTCAGCAAGTAGAAGATTATATTAGTGCCAAGGGAGCAGTTGAAACCAATTGCTTTAGGCAATGTAAAAATACAAAATAGATGTCTGTCTTGATCCCAATGAGTGTTTAACTTATGTAAGAGTGAAATGTTAAAGAGAAAGGCACTGTAAGAGCAAAGTCAGTGCTCAGCCTCTTTTCTTGTTTTGTTTTTGTTTTTTTGTTTTTTTTTAAGTGGATTCACATCAGTAAGGTGTATTTTTAATTGAAAGATGGAAAGAATGTGTGTTGGGAGAAAGAATGCTGAAGTAAACGACTAGGAATGTAAATCTAACTGTGGTAAGAACTTGCATAATCTTTGTGTTTTGCTGATGCATGAAGCCAACAATGAGGCAGTGTTTTGGAAAACACCTTTGTTAGTAAAGATAATGCTTCAGTCTAAGATCCAAATGTTGTGTGAGTCAAGCCAAGAAGGAAATGCCCCATCAGGACTTCCTTCTTTCTCCATTTAAAACAAATTGGAAAAAAAATATATGCTGCTTTTCTTTAAAAAAACAAAAAACAAAAAACAAAAAACAAAAAACTTGTCCTTTGATGCTCATTCTGTGTTTGTGATCCCTTGAAATATTATCTGTCTCTGACATTTTTAGTTAAAATTTGCAGTCTCAACCCTCTGTAGTAGTTACTCTTCTCCCTAGTTCCCTGGAGGCTGCTAACACTGCTTCTTACTGAGCCTTGCTGTGCAGCATCTGTTGGAACTAGTATAGGTTCCAGTTCACTAGATGTGCTGTCAGAGTGCAAAGGGGTTGAAGTTCCACAGCACAAAAATGAACTTCAGAGAACAAAATTCTTTAATGCACTCTTCTAATGATGGCAGAAGAAGCAGACTTTGGACAGCCTAAGTCCCTCTCAAATTGAGTTTGGAACATGAAAACCAGAACCTCAAACTTGCAGGTTGTTCTGAAAGGTCTACTTTGCTTAGTGGGAGGCAGACTGTTTCCCCCCCTGCTTCTCTGCCTTCTCTTAAGGCAGAATACTTGCATTTGAAATACATGATTTCTCTAGCACTGCTATATCAGACAGTCATGTTAAATCTAGAAAAAAGACTCTACGGAGACCTCACTGTGTACCCACTGTGTATGTCTCAAGTACTATGGTACTGCACTTCAGCAGAGCTATTCTGATGGTTTTCCAATTGGTGCTGCTAGGTTCTGTGTACTTGCATAGTCTGGGAAGAGGATGCCTGAATTAAATATCAATAGCATGCAGTCCAGGTACCATACACTACAAAGATTTGTGAGGGGCATGAACATGTTTGCAAATATATGGTCACAAATGCTGTTTGTGCCCAGATGTGTGTAGTTCTTGCTTCATCTGCGTGTTCAAGATGATACTGACTCTCAACAGATAGGAATAACAGAGTTTATGATTAATTAACTGAAGAACAGACTGAAATTCAGTATGCTGATAAATTTTTAGTTTTAATGAGCAGCTTTTTTAAGAAATCCAAACATAGAATGTAAAAGCATCAAATGATTTGCATGGCTACCTGGAGTTCAAGGTTTTGTGCATTTTACATGAGAAGATACGGGAGTACAAGGAGGACTAAAAATGTGATAGACTTGTGGAATGTTGCCAACTATGAAGATAAATTATTGCATCTCAGAGCGTTGCTCTAGCTCATTGAGCACATACACAGGTGTTTCACGAGGGTTTGCATTCATTTCGCCTCTGTAGAGGTACAGTGTTCATTACTTTCTTCTAAGCATATTAACAGTGTGGATATAGGACACAGGCTTACATCTGAACCTGACCCAAGTCGATGAATTGACTGAATAAATGAAGTCATGTTTGGAAGATCCAAGCAGACATTTATGTGTGAGTAAGGGCTATGTCGGCTCAGCAGTCACACAGATGGGAAATTAAGTCAATTCTCCTGAACTACTCAGGATTTGTTGTTGTTGTTCTCCCATTATTAGGTACTTGAATACAAAATACAAATTAGGTACTAAATACAAAGATTCTTCTTTATCTCCTGGTTGGATGAGAAAAGGCCACAACATTTATTGGTGACTAGCTTTGTTTTCCTTAGACCTTTTGTGACATGGAGTAAAATTGGGATAGACTGAAGACCACTACTCTTCTAACATCCTATAAAGCATAGGTGATTGCTGCTACTAATATGGGCATGCCAATATGACTAAACTGGTTCCTCTGTCACTCCATATGCTTTCAGAGATGTGTTTTTGCAGACAAAATCACACGATTTTGCATACAGGGCCTCTCCTGTACAACTCCCCTGTACAGGGACCATCCTCGGGTCTCTGCCTCTCTGCCTCTGCTCAATACGTATTGATCTGTATTTGTTTCTGTAACACATATTGTTGGGTATCTTTACAGGTAAGAGCATATTGGTAAAATAAAAATCACTGGGATGTGAATCTGATAAATGTCCTCTTTCCTTCTCTTTGTGAAGTCTTATGTAAACAAATTCTTCAAGTCTTTCCCTCCCCTTCCCCCCCCCATGAAAAGGTGTTCATTCTAATTTTTGAACAATTTTCGTCTCTGTTTGGGTGTCACTATCTAGAAACAGTGTTATTGATTAGATTGGTGCAAAGTTCTTCTTGGGCATAATGAAAGCTATATAGGCATAAATGACTCATCACGTATTTGAGACTACTTGGAAAACAGAAAAGCTTGCAGCTTCTTTGAATTTGGCCAATTTCTTCACAGTCAGTACCACTGCAGAAAGCTCAGACTTCACAAGCAGTAATCCAAATAGGAATGTAAATATATCAGTGACCACTAAACATCTTCATCCTCAAATTTCACGTATGAGGCAAAGGACTCTGTCTTGGGAATCATGCCGTTGAGAAGGAGAAAATTGTGCTTTGTTTAAAAACAACCAAAAAACAATATGACAAAAAAGAATATACAGAAGAGCTTTCTCGGAAATCATGAATGTTAAAGCTATCTCTAACAATATTATGATAATTAAAAAACAGAAGCCATGTTTTTCTGAGAGGAGTCATACTTTTTGAGTACTGAGTGACCTAAAGAAGATCTCTAGCACTAATAACAGTGTACTTTAGGATACTTAAGTCATAAATGGTTTGCTTATAATGCAGATTCTAGCTTTAAAGAGGCTGTTGAATGTGTAATGTTCTTATCTTCAATACCGTCCACTCTCTCTGGCATTGTCTGATGACACTTTTTACTCAAGTCCATGTGCTTCTTGGAAGTATCTTTAAGTGCCAGTAATGAAGCACCTTAGAGGCTCATTGTCTCAGCAGTTGTCTGTATTTTTTCAAGCCTGAAATGTAATGTGCTCAAATTCAGGTTTTTTATGTTTTTGTTTTTTAATCAAGAACAATTGTTTTCTTTGTCTAGCATTAGCTCCTTTTCCCTCGTCTTCTGTAAAATCTTTGAGTTTTTTTTTTTTTAGTGTGAAGAAATAGATATTGTTTTCTATGCGTTATGTTATCTTAGGAAAGATCCGTGAGTCTCAGAAGCTTTTATTATCATTATGCTATAGAGGAAGGGGCTGGGAAATAATAAATCCCTTAGTGAAGACGCATGGAAGATTTTCATCTCAAGATGTGCCAGAGTGTCTTTTAATTGGCAAGCTGTCAGACCTTTCTGGTGCAATTTGGTCCTGAATGCTGAAGGGGAGTTAGTGAGTGTTAAGGTTTTTTTGTCTTAAGAGCTGATGGGCTGGACACATCAGGTAGCAGGGATGATGCTGAATGATGCAGGAACATTTTCTGACTTTTTTTGTATTGTTTCAACATGGATTTTTTTTTTTTTAATACACTTATTTAAAATGAAAATTCTGACTCAGACATTATTGGTGTTCTGCTGCTTGAAAAGAATTGACATTTTTATTTTCACCAGATGTTTGCTAACAAAAGTGTCATCAATGTTGTTTGTTACTTTGAGATTAAATATTTTATATTGGGCATAGCATATAATTAACTATAGATAAGAAAATAAGAGTAAATGAAGATTCAAAATGGGAAATATTCTTGAGAAATCCACACACTAATTATCAAAGTGCAACAGCTCAGTTTATAGAAATACAGGGTTTTCCAGAGTTCCTAAAGCCATGTGTTTTTCAGAGATGCTCTCAGTCTGAAACTGCTGCTGAAAATAAGTCCTTGGCATTTTCTGTAATATTAGCTTGATTCTCAGAGGTAGAACTTCCGTTGGTCTCTACAAGTTCTGCTAAGTGTAGTTTATTTATGGGAACTGGATATTGTGGTAACATATCTTCTTATTTAAATCCCACATTAAGAACAAAATCTTGTCCCATAAGGTATCTCCTAAGCCTATGGACCATGGAATGACATTTAAGTGAAAGTATTAGAAAAATAGCATATTATCAAAGAGATGTTGTGAAAAATCATTTGCTTCAGATCTGACTTCTCTTTTTTTCTATTTGCTTTTTTTTCCCCCCCCGCAAAGCTGCTACCCACAGCTAAAAACTTACATGGTGAAATGTTTTTTAACAACAAAAAAAAAGTTTGTAGATGAAGATGGTTCCTAAGTACTTTAGTCCGACTACAGAAATTTTTAAATCAAAGCAACAGAAATTTTTCTTTTTGAAATGTTATGTATGCGCTGACTGCACTCCTACCTGCATGTGTGTGTTGTAGTAATGCCTGAGAGCCACATGAAGGTGGAGCATAGGCCTGCTGAAATACAGACACTACTTGCTCCTGTTGTTTACATGGCACTGGGCAAATCATCTACACATAACTGTTTCAGCAATTCAGCTTGTGTGGGGTTGAGGTTGACCAAGTAGCCTTAATGCAGATTGCATTCCTCAGGTAGAGTGGGGCTTTCTTACAAAAGTGAAAGCAAAACCTGTGAAGTGAAAATACTGAGTCGTGGCTTGAACCAATGATTGAGCACCTGGTAGGAAGGCAGGGCCAACCCAGGGAAGCTCAGGTGCAAGCAATGAAGCTAAGTGATTTGAAGGGAGTGGAGCCAGGATCTACACCTTCTCAGACCTCATTTAAGGGTTGGCAGTGGAGGTGAAAGTATCTTATCTAGAGATCCCTACTTACCTGAGGACCTTGAAGTCTTTCTGAAGGTGAGCTGTTTCCTTCTCTTATTTATTTGCCCACTGTTGTCATATCTGAGCAGATCCTCACTTGCTGCAGCCTGGGATCTTGCTGCTCTTCTGTCTTGTGCTTACCATCGTTACGCCCTGCAAGCAGAGTTTGTACCAATGCTGGTAGTCATGCAGAAGTTTAGTGTAGTGGAAAGGTGATACAAGAGTGAAATGGCAAAAGGGACAAACAGGGAAGGAATGCTCACCTGTCTCCCTACATCTAGACTTGCAGGAAAAAACTCCACAAGGGAGGGATCTCTAACCGGAGAGCCTCCCCTAGTAGCAGTCAGCCTTTGAGTGGAGTCTGAGAGGTGCAGCCAGGTTCCACCCTTTCTGGTCACACAGCTGAATTGCCTTTACCGGTGCTCCTAGGGCTGACCTGGTCCTTTTCCGAGGTGATCAGTTAGTGGTTCAGGCTGTGACTCAACGGTTCCCATACAGAAACTAACATGGGTCTTTTTGAAATTAGTTAGTTAAAGGCTTCCCAATTACAAATTCTGATGAATGGGGAAAGAGACAATTTCTTTAACAAAACTGAAAAATTTAAGGACAACAGTGTCCTCAAACAGCAACTGCAACTCCTAAGCTTACATTCTGGCTTCGTATTAATCTTTCCCCTCTACCTTATCTGGAAAGTACCTATGTCCTTGTACAGAAATAGCAGCTGTAAAATAAATGCATGCATACCAGTTATGAGTGAGTGTGCCACATAACATACTCCCTGGATACCTACAGACTGCCTGAATGCTTCAGCTTGTATCTACACTAGTTCTTAGTGGTCTTTAGAAAGAGACTTATACAAATTCTCTTTCTGCTGCTTTCTGGGGGGGTGGGGGGGGCGGCAGAGCTGGAAGTGACAAGAGCACGGCACAGGGCTGAGAAAGGTGATCAGCTGCTGTACTGTCTAAAGTTGAGGGAAGCATGGTCCATGCATACCACATGCACCTCAAGCTCTGCAGTGAGGGCAAGTGCTGTTGAGGGCAGCATCTCCCATCAGCCACATGCGTGCACAGATGGGCCCGACCTTATTCCTCATCTAGAATTAGGTCCTGATTTTGCTGTTTTTTCCTAATTAACTGGACAAATGGCCACTAACTTTCAAAGTGATTTGCTTAAGTAAAGAAAGCATTAGTATGTCATTTGGGATTTATTCATATTTTATGACGCATTTAAGAATTCTTCAGAATGAATTGTGTTATGCACGTATAGTATCAGTTACATAGAAGGCTGCTTGATTCAACAGTGAACTGCTAAAAAGGGCAATTCTGTCCCTTATTGCTCTTTTTTTTCCCAATTTCACTTTGCCTGGAGTAAAATTAACAATCATACTGTTTCTAGCATGTCTGAACTTCTATTGAAATAATAAATCAAGCTTCCAAGGCACAAGTGTGATTTTAAAAATACATAAACATTACTGAGCTTCATTTTTCTCAGCTTTGTCTTTTTGTTTCTCCCTTTGATAGCATATCAAACCATTCTTAATAAATCAGATCTCCAAGTTAAATTGTATACTACATGTAGAACAGTTTATGCTGTGCAGACACATAAATGGCTTTGGCAACCACTTTGAAATATAAAGAAATTCATAAACAAAATATTCATCCAGAAATCTACAGTTCAAAACATACCCAATTAGAATTCAGAAAGCAGATGAGTTTTAAATGCAATCTTAAACTTGGAAGGAGAATCTATCAGGAGATAATTGATTCCACCAAACAGAACCAATCATTGAAAATGTTCTGCCACCGGAGGATTCTAGGGGCTATACAAATGATAATAACTCTATACTTTTCCTTATGATATTTCTGACAGATTTCTACAAGCCATTGTCCCACCTCGCTGAGCAGACTCCCCCTCTTCTGTCACGCTACGTTGCCCTGCTGTTGTCCTATTTCTTTCCTGGATGATGAGGGCAGCTCTGTGTTTGCCTCCCTTTCTCTTCCAGAGGAGGCTGGGGAGAAGTCTGCTTCTGAGGGGTTACACTAGCTGTCTTGCCACCTTGAGAAAGGTGCCATTTGTGCAAGCAAATGTGTTTCTGCCACTTCTGGTGTTGAGGAGGGGACCTGCCATATGGGTGGAAGAAATGAGGCCCGTCACCCTTTTTACTCCAGTTTAGTTCCACTGATGGCAGGAGCAAAGAGTCTCGTCCTTACAAGACTTTAGGTTGTTCATTGGCTTCTTTCTACTATTTTCCTTTAAATCTTTCCTTTTTCTGGTAGAAATTTGTCCCAAACCGAAACTGCTCCCCCCATGCATGCACACACCTGTCAGCGCAACAGAAATCACTTTTGTCTGTATATCTACAAGCCCTGATCCAGCTTGCTTGCTATCAGCCCTTTGGGCATGGGGAAGGAACTATTGTTGCCTTTATTTCAAATGTATAGTTTTAATGTGAATAATTCAAAATCTGAATCAAACTGAACAGATCTGTCTGCTTTATATTTCCTAACTTACCTTATTTCCAAAACTGCAATGAAAGGCATGGATTTTTCCAGATGGACTTGAGCAGGGAAGCGTAATAGAAAAGTCCATGTGGATGACAGATCAATTTTACTAGGCTTATGCGGTGGGACAAACCTAATCAGACTTACACCAGCACCCCACAACAGGGTTAGTGGTGTGTGCTTTGATTTAGTGTTCTGCTGTTCTTTTGCTGTACCTGCACAAAGGATGTGCTTAGACAAACCTAAAAGGAGTCTACGAAATAATTATTCTGGCCCGTATATAAATTAAGTCATTTTATCTCTTGTTGCTGCTCAGCAATTTTATGGCTTTTTTATTTCTCCTCTGCCCTCTTTTTCATCAATGGTTTTATTCATATAGAGGGCTTTTAATGAAAAAATGTTTGCTTTGTGAAAGAGCATTGTAGGGATGTGTGCATATATGTATTTAAAACTTCTGTTTCTCTTTTAGTAAGCATTTTTGTTAATTTATAATTGTGCTGATGTGTTTTGTACGGTAATTTACTTAGAAGTGTACCGGTTGCACAAGTGTATAATTCTCCTTTAAAACAATGAAAAAGTATGCAGCCAGTGTTTGTATATTCTTAATGCTTCCCTGATGGAAAATTGAGCTTGGACTTCATTTATTTTTTTAAAAAACTTATTTCTCCATGTAGGCATCAATAAAAACAATGCACTGCTATCCAGAAGTAATAGGGAAGATTGTTATGACATGACAGTAAAGGATGTGGAAACCTCTCAGGCTGACATACTAGGCAAAGTAGGGTTTGCTGCTATTTTAGAATAATTTATTCTATGAATAGTGAAACCAAAGATTTTTTATTTTTATTTTATTTTTTTTGGGGGGGGATTCATGTTTTATGTGCTATCTCTGACAACTGTAATCTCAGCCCCCACCTGTGTCTCCTGTACTGTTCTCTCTCTAATCCCTGACTTTTGCATCCCTAAATCCCTGGAATATCTTGTGCTCCCTTCTGTGTTCTCTAACCACAGGCTGGGCAAAAAGCGGCATGTGTTGCAGATGGTGCTGAGCTGCATATTTGCTGAGTGGCATTCGGCAGACCAAACAGAGCAGCTGAGCATTGAGTGGATACGGCAGCCTTGTGTCCTAATTTACATTTCTGATCTGCAGAACACGGGAAATTTCTAGTCTTCTGCCCGTTTGGCTGATATGGACTGATAGGATTTTCTTTTGTTATTATTTTAAGGACTGACAAATAGGCAGAGAGATGTCAAAATCACACATACCTTGTTTTCTTATGTTATGAGAGTGAAAACCATCTTGATTGTCTTCCTTTTCAGCTAAGCTCAACCTGAACATAAATCCTTACAGACCCTTAATAAACTCTTGCTTTGAAAAATAAAATAGCTGCCAAGACTTAGATATATAGGCTGTAGTCTTAGTTTCACAGAAAATACTTTGGCATTTTGGCATTAAGGCACTGAAGTCTAACTGATCATGAGATGGGTGGGATGGGGAGCAAATTTCCAAAAGTAAGAGTTGTCCAGAGGAGCCATAACTGATTTAAACCCCAGAGGCACTCCTGCTTTGAGATGAACTAAATAGGAAAATGCTTTTTCCTCTCCTTCTTATAAGGCATATTTGAAACAGCACTGCAATTAACTTCCTGTAAGTTGTGTTTCTCTTCTGTTGGGTCTGGTGCCCTTTTGCTCTCGTCAGTTCTTCTGAGCAGCCTTATGTTGGGCTCATTTAAATATTGATAATTAAGCTGTTTCTGTATCCATCTTCCCCCAAATGAAAGAAATACTGCTTCCAACTCATCTGGCTCAGTTAAGAGATTCTGGATGATGTATAACGTCTTCTTTAAGAGATAAAACACTAAAGTAATAGTTATAAATAGATGTGTAAAATCATACTGGTGAATCTCAGAAGCACCACGCTCAAGGAGAGCAATGCAATTGACAAGCAATTTAAGCTACAGTGTGAAAGGATGCAGAAATAACAAGATTTGCATGAAAAATATTGAGATCATGAGAACATCAAATTTAAACGGAAAACTCATGTGCCTCATGATTAAATCATGAGAGCTGACATTACTGTTATAACATTCAATATCCTTGGCTTTTGAAAATAGTTTTATAATGAGGGTGGAGTGTATCCATCTGTATAGAACACGAGCATTGTTTGTATCTAGCTAGCTCATTATGATGAGAATCAGGAATACAGGACTCTCAAATCTTAATACAGGTCAGAAGAACTCAGATACCTCCAGCTATGGCTGAGCCCCTCTTGTCAGGAAGATTACCCAAAGCAAAGACAGAGACTGACCCCGCTTTTGAATCATACAGTCAACCAGTCAATCAATCAGTGATTAAACAGTACCAAGAAGTTGGGGGGGGGGAGCAGAAAGAATTTCAATCAGGTAGCTGATTGTCTATTTATTCCATCTTATCACTGACAGTCATTTATCTTAGGACAGAATACAGCTACTCACATCAGTCATAGAGGCAGTAAGTCTAAAGAAGGGTCATTGCAAAGAGAGTATTTCACATCCATCAGGCTCTACACTTGCATGACCTACAACTACCATGGCAGACTTCTTTCTCTTTCTTTTGGTGTTGTGCTTACTGATATACTGTGTGGTCAGGAAAACCTGATATATTTGTTACTTATGTGGAAATATGGACTTTTAAAATCAGTTTATACTTTTGTGATGTACTGTCATGGAGTAAATATGGATTTTATTTCCATGAGCTTCATGTTTAATTCTAAGAATGAGAAGCTAGTTGTAAATGGACGTGCTTCAAGTCTATTCATATTTTCTGAATTCTTCCCAGCAGTTGAAGAATTCAGAAAATGAAAAAAAGAAAAGAAATAAGTTATCTTTGGAAGTGATTTACAATTTTTTCTCTCTGTTTTAGTGCTATTCACTGAACTGTCTTTAATACTTAGCTTTGAATATTTTAACTAAATCTGTAAGATGTGTGTTTTCTGTTTGTTTTTAAAATACCTATCATCTTCATGATAAGAAGCAGCAGCATTTATATAGAGCATTATTTAGAAAAAAAAACCAAAAACACACAAACAGAATAAAGGGGAAGATAAAAATAACTAGAATCTACTGTCTGGAAGTTGCTAGGATTGGATGCTTTATAGCTGTCTCCTGAATAAGAAATATACCTCTGGGAAATATTCAGACTGTTCCCCTAAATAAGAAACTAATTTTTTTTTTTAATCCCCATACAGCTTATGATTTCATGGTCATGTCAGACGAACTTATTTCTGATTAAAAGCAGCTGAGTCAAATAGGACACTCCTTGCTGTGCCATAATCCCCAGCAGCTATGTCACTTTTGCCATATCACATTTCTTCATAAAATATCTCATAGCTGACACTGTTACAGGAATGCTTTTGCCTTGAAAAACTGGAAAAAAATATAATTAAGTATTCCAAAGGCTGCAGAATTTGTAACGATTTATTGCAGATATTGTGATGTCTTCACACTGTAAAGCAAAAATTTCATTCTTTTTGTGAGTATAGCAAAAAAAAAAAAACAACCAAACAAACAGGAATCTCTTCTTGAAAACATCTTATTTTTTATAGTATACTGTTTTTATGTTTTTGAATTTATATCTTGAAACTAAACATCTCTTTTGCTTTTGATGTCAGTGGGCCTCTTGTGTGTTTAATACAGGCTTAAATTATTGTGACAACCATGTATCCATTATTAAAAGAATTATACTAATGAAACTGCAGCGCAATAATATTGAAATAAAACCTGTAGAAGGAAAACTTGATATTGAAGGGCAGTTTACACTGTTTACTGTGACTTCACAATTAGCAGTAGGAATAATATAATTTTACATAGAAGAGGAATCTCTTATGCAAACACTGCATCTTGTTGGTCCTGTCCATGTTACAAAATATCAGGTGAAGACAATACTCAAATTAGAACCAATAATACAAGACCTAGATCAATCTTCTTGCTAGAAATCTTCTCCCCCTTGTGAGGAAGGAGAGAGAAGCAAACCATGCTCAATTCGTACTCTCCTGCTCCTATCCCTGCTGCATCCACTTCAGCATTCACTGGCTGAGCCACTCAACCCTGGAGCTGGCATCCTGTCCCCACCATGGCCAGGACCAGGGAGCAGTCCCCTTGGTCTTGAATGTACCCTCTCTTGCAAGACAGATCCTTGCCTCTTGTCTGATCAGCTCAGCATTACGTGAAGCAATAACATTTATTTCCTATGTAGTCTGCCAAGCACAGAAGGGATTAGGAGTCTGGAATGATTAAGCCCTGAAAGAGTGCAAAGTTTGCCAGCTGGTGCTCAATGCCTCAGAAGGGAATGATCCAGAGGGACATAGTCAGGGCACCCAACTGACCACCCTGAGCTGGGAGTGTCCCCATTGGCTGCCAGGTGGAAGGCAGCCCAAGGGCACTGCCAGTACTGGTACTCGACAAGGAGGATATGAGTTAGAGAAGACAACTATTCCTTAGATGTGCTGCAGGCATGCTGTGGAGTAAAGATATTTCATGTACACACTGAAAATTTGAAATTTAGGTTGCGTGTATGTGTTCCAATTAGGAAATTTGAATGTTTACTGAAGAATAGGTAGACTAAAAAACAAATGTTGGCCAAAAATTCAGCTGTCAATTAAAAGTCATCTCTACTGGAAGCTTTCAATGTTAGATGTTAATTGTTGATGAGGACATAAATCTACATCTGTAATGCAGACTCCAGCAATAAGAAAAAAAGCAACTTACTGGATGCCCTGCCCAATTCTAGTGCATTTCAGAAATGTAGTAGTGACATTCTGCTTTCAGATCAGTGCAGTACCCTGAAGAGAACAGTTCTCTTGCCTATTCTTTTCTTTGCAATTAATATTGTGTATCTTTTAAATATAATTGCCTGGAACTTGATAGTTCTTCCTGAATATTGGATTAGGAGTTAGGTGGAAGTATAAAAGCTTTCTGAGTAAAGATTGTTTTGTCTCTAGCCTTTTGTACATCTTAAGGAATAGAGTGAACTTAAATTGTAGTTTTGGGATAAATCCACTCTGGGGGGAACAAAAAGTTCTTAATTTTTATTATTTTTTTTAACTGCAAGAGAATAAGTGTTGTTCAAGTTTTAAAGTATTTCAGTTCTGAAGTTTTCTTTAGAACAAATTTATGAAGTGTACTTGGGAGGCTATTTTGGTTTTCCTTTAGCATTTACACAACACCTTCCTTATTAAAATGGTCTCTGGAGGAGAACTTATGACTTTTGAAGATATTTAATCTTCAGTGGAGGTCAAAGTGCATTGTTATTCTTTTTTAAGATTAATCTAGTTTCTAACGCTTTTCACTACTGGCACTTGCTTTCCCTCTCCTAACCCTTTCCACTTTCATCATCACTATTGCTGTACTCTCTGATTGCTGGACTTTACACATTAAGCAAAGTGACTAAGTATCTGTCAGATGCTGTTTGTTCTCCCATTGTCTCCTCAGTAGTATGGACAGTGAAGTGTTATGTTTTGATGGGGATTTAGGTTTCTAAATTGCGTATGTTGTTCTGAATTTATGTTAGTGTGCAAGGTTTTTTTTTTTTTTTAAAAAAAAAGTGCTTTGTCCTTCAAGGGGAAAGTAATCCCTTCTTCTAACAGAAGCTCTCACCTCAGGGTCTAAATATATGCTGTCTTTAGCACTGGTCAGGTTTCCTCTTCCAGCAGACCTCGACTGCCAGCCATAGTTTGCATCTTCAAACTTAAGGTAATTTTTCACTCATTAGGCCATTAAATGTTCAAAGCATTTATCAATCTCCTCGCTTTAGTTAGCTCTCCTGTGGAAAGCAGAGGAGCAACTTTAGTATACATATTCATTAATTTGTGATACTGGGAAGATGAACTTCTGTGTTCAGTGTAGAGTTGCCCAAGAGGTGACTATTTTTTTCTAATAAGATGACTTCTTGTAATGTAACCAAAACATTTTGAAGACACAAAGAAGAGGATAAATACTTTTAATTTTTTTTCTTTTTTTTTCCTTTTCTTTTGTCAAAGTGAAGTCAAGACTACTGCATGGAAAGAAATTGTAGTTAAAATATCACTGTTGGAGAACTTAGTTTCAGTTAGAAATCCAAACTGATTCACAAAGTACAGCATGAAATGGATACGTGTGTCATGCCTAGCGCCCACCACACAAGCATGCACCTTGCTGCAAGCTTTTCAGAGCTCTGCTCTCCACTTGCCAAATATGTTGTCTCTTCCTGGTGAGATTTCGTGCCAGATCCAGCCAGCAGCCTGAGCTTTCTCTTTCAACCTCTGCTGCCCTAATCCCTAGCATTGCCTGTAGCTGTTCAAAAAAATTATGGCCAATTAGGATTACTCATGAACCTTTGAGCAACAAAGAATTCAGTGTTTTGCAGCAGACATTCAATTTTTCACTCAATGCACTTTGCCTGAATCCTGTTGGGAAGAACTCAGACTATGTACCTACGTTGATGTCAACAATCCCCATTTTCTGGTGGGCTGGCAGTATTGTATGGGAGAGATTTAGATGCCTAGGTTTGAGAAGTTTAGAAAAGCTGTAATTGCTGTACTCCCAGGGTTTAGTGAAATGACTTTTTTCTCAGTTGCTTGAAATATATTAGTTAATTCTGTTAGAAAGCTGTCTTGATTGCCTACTTGGATGCTAGAGAGAAGCAGACTGTGATTAGTCTGATTTATTTTAGATTTCTACTCTCAGTCAAGGTCAATTGCATCCCTCATTCTCACCACTGCCTTTGAAGATATTACAAATGTATAGTTCAGATACAGATACCTAAAGACTGGGCAAAATGGAACTTCTATTCATCTGTAGAAAAAGCTGTTGAGTACCTTACTTGTGGGCTGTCATTACATTTGCATTTGTCATCACAGGACATATCACTTGATTTAGATTTCTACCATTCAGAAAAGTTCTTCCAATGGATAAGTGAATAAATCTAGTCTGAGAGGCTGCCACTGATCTCTAAGAAAGGGGAAAACTGAATTCCTACCTATACTTTTAAAGAGAAAAAAAAAGTACTTCTTAATAGCAACAGTTTTTCCTTCTTTTAAAGTCCTAAATCAAGTGCAAGTGCAATGAGGTTATGGAAAAGCCTTGGGAACTCAGACTTATTTTGGTATTTTTCTCACTAGATAGACATCTTGATGCTCTTCACTTATCATTTTGCCTAATCTTGGTTCACAAGGAAAAATGCACCATTTCTTTAAATTGGAGGTCAGAGAAGTGTGTTTCCACTGTTCCATGAAGGATGATCGTGGTAGTGCAGCTGATGTGAATGCACAATTATACATATAACATAAAACCAATGACAGTCAAAAAGGCAGAATTTGAAGAGTCAGGAAAAATCATTATTTCTTAGGATGTAAGAATTACTGTAAATAGTAGGTGTTTGCATGATCGCAATAAAATTTATTGTTTTACCTTTTAAAATGAGACAGTAAAGCATGTGAATGACCCGGGTGTCACAAGTATAATTAAAGCACTTCTATTAGAACTCCTGCTTCTGTTAACATCAAATTACTAGTGTTAATCAGAATGTAAACAGCAGAACTAGGTCTTATATGAATTTAGCAATGTGTATTATATTTGTGATATCTTTCTGCCAAGAAATATACACAAGATATTTTGTTTTGCAGCAGATTATCGCAGACATTTCACTTTCACAACTTATTATCATCCCTGCTAACAATAAGAGAGAAAACATCAGCTTTGTGCTGAAAATGACCTTGAAGCTTTTCTAACTCCATCCATCACAAAAAGGAAATGTCACAAACCTCTTAGTGACTGTAATGGTGTCAGGCTTTTGTTACGAAGAGTTCTCTAATGTGGAAAGAAGACAGTGAAACAAAGATGAAAAAAACAAGTAGCAGGCCACAGACTTCTCCAGCCAGTTTCTTGAAACCTTCAATAGTAACTTATAACTCTAATTAGAAACAGATACTTTTCAGGACAGTTCATGGCCCTACTCTTACCTGTGAATGGAAGAAGGGCACCTCTGGCAGCTATTTAGGGTGATATTAATCCATATCCTTATTAAAGTTGGTGGAAGTACTGGCAGTGATTTCAGCAGAGCTGGTGTTTTACTCTGCCTCTCTTCAGTGCCCTCTACTGACTTGCCATCACAGGCAAAGGGAGCCCAAGAAGAGATTCCATTCAAAGTCAGAAAATAAGCTAATTTAGAAACTCACTGTAAGTGTTGCATGTTAAAACAATGTGCACAAAATATTTTATTTCTTTTTAGTAGTTCAAGAGTTTAATATTAAAAGAAAAGACATAGCAATCAAAACGATCATAAATTCAGATTGTGGTTTTGAAAAAGTTGATTTTTCTAACAATGGAAATAAGCTGTCAGTGCTAAAAGAATTCTGTTTAGATAGCAGAAAATGTTATCTTCAGCTGTGCATACAGTGAAGAACGTATTATAAAGCAGTCAAGCTTTCCTAAGCTTGTTTAAAAGGGAAAAAAGGAAAGGATGGAAAATATACGTCTAAAAATCATTCATGCCAAAACACAAAGATTACCATTTAAAAGTCTTAGATACTTTTTACACTAGTGAAACATTCTGAAGTTGCTGATTTCCCTTTTATTAAGCAATCTGTGCTGTAGTGTGTCAAGATATATTTGATGCACATAAAATGTTTAAGATTCTCTGTGTTATCCATTACAAAAACTGTTGGACACGCACCCGCATGTGTTTGCTCCCATCCCGTTTATTCTATGAACAAATGGGAAAGAAAGGAACCAGAATAAAAATGATGTAGAAAGGAAATATGGCTTGATTCTCTGCCAGCTGATGGAACCAAATACTTGAGAACAATTACAGCAATAAATGGCTGTGTTAGTGTTCCCAAGAATCATCTGCAATATGCAGAGACATGTTTCCAAACCCATTCTGATGCACACATATGTATGTGAAATGCTGACTAAAATCTGAAAAGGTAGCCTTAATCTTTCCAAGACTAGATGTTATCCTTCAAGTTGTGTGTTCGAAGTTATTCTAATAGTATGAAGAACAGCAAAGTGTACTGTGTTAATTTCAGGACTTCTGGATCTCCGGAACATGAACATCCTACTGTCTGATGAACTCATGAAATTATAACTATGTAGTGAGATTTTTTTTTTCAAAATAAATTTAAGTGCAGGGCAAAACTGTGGACATCTAAAATAATTTTCCAGGTTTATAAGGTGGAAAACTATTTAATTAGTACGTGCCAAAAGAATGTTCTACCAAATATAAGCCATCCTCATTCAGTCCCTGTGGCTATTCTGCTGTTACAATGACAGTAAACTTAAGAAGTGTGAGGTATATGTTCTGTGAGACCTACTGACAAGTGCATGCAGAATATGCAGGATTTGGAAACAATTTATCTGTGACTTGAGAAACAGATCCTATGTGGTGGTATACAGAGCTGAACCTGCTTCTCGGCAATCATTCACGGATTAATAACGTGTTATTTTCATATTTCAGAGTGTCTCAAAATTCCATGGTAATATGTCAAAGGCATTAATGCTAGAGTGTTAGTTTATCATGGAATCATAGAATGGCCTGGGTTGAAAAGGAATACAATGATCATCTAGTATCAACCCCCCCTGCTATGTGCAGGGTTGCCAACGGCTAGACCAGGCTACCCAGAGCCATATCCAGCCTGGCCTGGATGATTTATCAATTATTATTATTACTAATTATTTATCATTAACTTGATTTATTAATCAAGTTAATCTGAGCTGACTTTTGCAGATCAAGTAGGTAAGAATTATTTCTATGTGAAGTTGAAGATATCAAACTATAGTGATTTTCTACATTTCTACAGAAATACAAAATGCGTGTATTTTCAGTGCTTCGCAAGGAAGGTGCTTTCTTTTATCCTTACTCCTGATATTGGAAACCACCAGAAGGATATTCCTGGAATGCCTCTGATTCTTCACTGAGGTGGAAGAGGCATGCATTGGAATGGTGATAAAGTGGTCTGAGCTAATTGAAGTGTGAATTAATAAATATCAGCTGCTGCTCTTTGTTTTCTTCTTTTGTAGTTCCTTCTTGTTAGGGAAGGACTTACCCTTGGTTGATGCAAGAAGGGTGGGGACAAGGTATGTGCAGCTATGTCTGGAGCCTAGAGGTAGTGTGAGGCACTGGCAAGAAAATGAAGCATCAGAGCTGCTGAAAGCTCAAAGCAGAAAATGGATGAGAGTGAGCTCAGAGGTGCAGACTGTGCATGTGTTGTGCTTCTGCAGGTCTACTGACCCCTACCTGTAGTGCCTGTGTAGTCACAGCTGCTTTCTCTGATCACTCCCATCAGGCATTTTGCATGCTCTCAGGGGTGTGCTAACCCTGTCACACTAGCGTGGGAAACCTGCCTAGTGATAGGGCAACACGTAATGGCTTTCAGTTTTGCCAGGGGAGGTTCGAGTTGGATATTAAGAAAAATTTCTTCTCAGGAAGAAAGATGAGGTGTTGGAACAGGATGTACAGGAAGGTGGTGGAGTCACTGTTCCTGGGAGTGTTCAAGAACTGTGTAGATGTGGCACTGAGGGGCATGGTTAGTGGGAGAGGTGGTGATGGACTGATGATTGAACTGGATGATCTTAGAGGTCTTTTCCAACCTAAGTGATTCTAAGATTTAGCAACCAAACAGTGGTCCTGAGACTTCCCCTTCCAGCCTCTAGTCCCAAGTTCACACTGACAGAACCTCCATGATAAAAAAGACAAAAAGAGGAGGACACAAACAAGCAGTGAGGATGTATGTGGTGTATGTAATTATGCTAAGTGGGCTACATGGAAATGTGCGGTAACACTGAGGAGAATCACTCTCTCTAAAGCTGAATTAGCATTGCCAAATTAGTAGCAATACTGTCGTTGAAGTGGCCCTAGAGCCACTGTGGAGAGTGGAGAAAAGGGGAGGGGAATGCAGTGTTTTTCCCTTGTGCAACCAGCAAATACTAGAAGCAACACCTCGTATCTATCGTGTCACTCTGGCACAGGGGAATATGTGATTTCTTCATTTCTTTTAATAGAGATATCTGAAGTGTGGCTTGACCAGAGGAGTAAGAATGACTCAACTCTCACAGTTATCAGAAAATGATTTCAAATCTACAGTAATGTTATAAATAATAATAATAATAATAAAAATAAAAAAATAAAAAAAGTCTGCTCTTCCAGTAGACTCTGGCATAGCATTAGTAACTCTCAAGATTATTGCTATCAGATCTAATTCTTCTTTTCCTTTTTTCTCACTTGTCACCTCGCATGATTGCATGTAACCCACATGATCATTTAAGGAGTTTAGTTTGTGTTCTTATTATTTGTTTAGAATCTTTTAAATGACCCAAGGATTCTAAAGTCTCAGTGTAAAATTGCCTCCCTTTTTAATCTTCTAGTTTGTTTATTTTTAAATTACTCTTATTGACTGTTGAGGGACTGTCATAAAGAGATGAGGAGGAAGCTGCTAATCTGTGACATTTTAAAATACATGTAGTGGGAAATGTATTAAAGTGAGATAATTTCTACCTTAATTTTTTTTGTGTGCTTAGCAAAGAATGTGTTACTCTTTACTGTTTCTTGTAGGCTTCTATGGAAGGCAGCAAGTATTGATATGATACATTGTCCACACTTACTAGTGAAATAAACACAAGAGTACTGGGCTACACACACAAACATACATATGTATATATATATATACACAGTACATATATGTGTATATATACATAGTGCATATAAAGTACATCTAATCATAAGATGAAGTGCAAGTATTAACACATTAGTGTGTTTAGGATGGGAGGAAGATGGATAACTCCCAGCTAGCTGCAATGTGTGATGTTGTTATGGACTCCATGTTTAGAGATTGTGTTTGGATGAGGTAGAGTTTCTGGGTTCTTATCCAGAACTTTTACAAAGTCTCTTTCTGATCTGTTCCATTATCTAAAAAATATTAGTTTTAACTAAGTATTAACTGCACTTTTGATGTTTGTATAAGACTTTGAGATTGTGTCTGGAGTGCAAATTGCTACATATTTACGAGACTGATTTAATTCCAGGAAGTGTTTCTGAGGAACCTGAGTACAAATTTCATGACCTCACAGAGATGTATCAGAGTAAGGGAAGGTAGAATCTGGTCTGAGAATGCTAGCTGCTATTTTAATTACACCAGTGACCTACTGAGAACATCAATTAAGTTTCCATTCTACTCACTTCACAGTAACTGTTTTTGGTGACACATTATTAAGGTTTTCTGGGATTTAGTTGTTGTAGTTCTGAAAATCAGAAGAGTATTTAGTAGTAACTGGTGTTAGCAAACTACCATTACTAAGCTCTTTCAGAAACAATTTATGGTCTGTTTTATAGATTCTACCATGCTTATGGATCTAAGCTTAATTCTTGATGCAGTTGATTAAACTAAGCCTTGTAAAGACAGTAACGAGGCAGAGGAAGGGAAAAGGTTTCTTTTCTTTTCTTTCTTTTTCTTTTTCTTTTTTTTTTTTTTTTAGAAGAAGAAGAATATGTTCTTTAAGCAAGCAAGAAAGCTAGGAGAAAAGCAAAACAACATTATACTGGTGTTAGTAAACTGAGCTGATCAATATCCTTATTATTAGAGAAAGCTGAAACTTCCCACTTCAGAAGTTTTTTGTGCAATTTCAAGAGGTCAACTGTAAAAGTGGGATCTTGTGGTATGCATAAGAAAAATAGACACAGAGTTTGAGGAAATATAATGGTTTTAGAGATATTTCAGGCGGGTCATTCCTGACATAACACTTGTGGCTGGCAATATTAATTATGTGACTCCTGAAGAAAGAGGAGGTATTTTGTTTTTACAGTTTAGGGGAGAAATAGTCCTCTTTATTATCTAGTATTTTTTATACTTTGACAATTACTCTTCTTGTTTTATTTAAAAGCAAAATAAAATAAAATCATTACATGTTGATGAAACAGTAATTATGGTGAATTACTGTTGGGGTGAATTAGCTGTTGGGGTGTGTCAGATAAGAAGTATACAAAATCTCTGCTGGTGCCATGGTTGCTATTGCAAGGAGCTGAGAGAGCCCGCAATGAGAGTATGTATGCCCCGCAATGAGGCCAAGAGCTGACTCCTATCAGACCAGGTCTCTACTGAGGCCCACAGGAATAAAAAAGGGTGTATGGCAGGGGATGGTGGTATAGAGAAGGAATGTATTGCAGTTGTTTGACAGCCACTAGTAAATTATACCTCTTACCTGTAAACTCTCTAAATCCCCTTTCAGCATCTCACAAAGAACAATAATTGTTTATTGATCTAAACGTTAACAATGTATCGCTTGTTCTTCAATAAGGTCTAAAAATGTAACTCAAGGGCAATAACTGCTTTGGATAAGCAACATACTTGATGGATGGTGATCTTTTTTCTTTTTATAAAATATGAGCATAATATTTAAGAATTTTGTTATTGTGATGCAATCTCTGTACATATGTAGACTTGTATGGGCTTGTAGCTTTTTTTTTCTCCCAAGCTGTCATTTTTCTCAAGTGTTTAATCTTCTCTATAAATACCTGTTTAAAATTAATAGCAAAATGCAGAATTATTTTTTTCAAATAATTCTTTCTACCTTTCTGTAACACTTTGTTTGACACTCAAACGTTGTATGCAAAAATGAAAAGAAAGATGATGCAGTACAAAATACTCTGTGGCATAAACACTAGTAAATAAATTTTCCATACACTACTAATATTGTGTGTGCTGGGTGGGCATATTTAAATAGAATCTGAATATATTGCCTTAGATTGCAACCAGTAACACTTTAAGAGAAAGGTCATAATAAAAAGGTATGTTAATTTGTTTTCATATTTAGATGATATTTAAAGAAGCATTGTTCTGGTTTGCTTCAAGATAGAAGTGATACATTTAAAATTAAAGTTGTTGTCACCTAGCAAAACAGCAGACAAGTCATCATTGTGGTGTAAGGTAACGATGCTGACAGCAGCAGGCCATAGCAGTTGTAATATAAAGCTAGCTTTCATATAGAACGAGTACAGAAAAGTTTTCAAGTGTAAGGGTTCTTCCAGACTGGTAGATTTGAAGAGCTGATAAACCCTCAGATATCACAGTGACAATTAGTTACTTATCTTTCAGTCCTAAAAACAGAGGTTGAAAGTTAAGTGGCAACATAAAGCTAAACACCTCTGGGACAGGGCCCAGGTCCAAGCTAGGCAGAAATGACAGAAAATCATTGAGAACAGAAGACATTAAAAGGTCAGAAATAAATTGTGATCAAGCCCTGTTTGACCATTTTATCAGTTGGTATTTTTCTCTCCTTTTAAGAATGAATCGACATTTTCTCTTCTCTGAAGCTGTTTCTGTTGGCAATAAGGATTTACCTACCATCTAAATACATCATCTTATTTAGATGCGTTTTGTACAGTAGAAGGGTCATGTTCTTAGAGGAAACTTCAATTCAGGAAAAGTTTTAGTGGAAACTTCAGTGATAATATAAGAAATGAGAGGTGGGGTTGGGAAGATGTAGCTGCCTGATTTAGATGTCTTAGAGTGACTGGTGGAAATTCTTCCTTTTGCCCTTTATGAGTGAAATTCTGGCTGGGAATCATAGAATCATATAATTTCTCAGGTTGGAAAAGACCTTAAAGATCAGTGAGTCCAACCACGACCTACCCATTCTACCCTAAATCTAACAACCCACTGCTAAATCGTGTCCCTGAGCACCACATCCAAATGGTTTTTAGATGCCATCAGGGATGGTGATTCAACCACCTCCCTGGAGAACCTATTCCAGTGCTTAACCACCCTTTTAGTAAAGAAGTTTTTCCTGATATCCAACCTAAACTTAGCTTGGTTCAACTTAAAGCCATTTCCCCTTGTCCTGTCACCTGTCACCAGTGAGAAGAGAGTGAATCGAAGGTAAAACTCTCTTTGACTTCAGTGGCTTCCAAGGACTTTAGCCCATATAATTTATACCCCTCTAGACAGAGACCTTTTATCATGCAAAGACTTCAACCTATGAATATACTTGGGGGGGGAATTGTATGCATGTTTTTGTATATTTGTGGATGTATCTTTTGACTCGTTCATGTGTCTCTCTTAGATTTTGATCCTTCTGGGAAAATTCAGTCATAAAAATAACTTCCTCTACCCTCATTGATTATACATGTTCTTTCTATTTCTCGGAGTTCAGTTGTGGAAATTCTGGGATTTTACTAGAAGTTTTCCTAGAAAGTTCACATTAGGCCTATCATATCTCAGATTGAATGTTTCCCTGTTGCTTTAACTGTCATTGCAAATGAACTGTTGCTATCCATCATTTGAGAGACTTTTACCAGAAATTTCAGTCTGTCCTTGCAAGCAAAATTTTTTGTTGCCTTAGTCACTTCATTTATCCAAATATGGAGGAAGCAGCTGAATATACTGGGATATGGAAAGGATTTTTTAAATTATTTTTATTATATTTTATTTCTTACATTTTGCTGCTTAATGCATTTTTCTTCTGGAGGCTGGAAACTGCTTTCCACTGTTATTATGTCTCAATTCAGATTTGTTCTTTGCATTGTAGCACCTTGAAAGAGTTCTAGCAAGAAACTTCCTTATACATTAAGTCATTAAAGATTATGTTGCTCTGGAAATTTTTGAACTGCAAGTGAAAGAAAGAAGAGAATAGCTTCATTGGAAAATCTGTATGCTTTCCAAAGGATACAACACTTCATTCCATGTGAACGGTCTTGTAATCTGTGCCAGCTGGAATCATTAATTATGACTGATTGGCAAAACAATTAATAGGAAGATCAAGATGAAAAAGATAGAAACAACTAAATAAATGGAAAAAAAATAAATTCATATATTTGGTTCTCATTGATTTTAATTATTGTGGTATATATTTCTTAATAATCTTAACACTTAGTCAACTTAAAAGAGGGTCCTGTCATGGACTCATGCCTCTACAATAGCCAATGCTTTTACAGTGTAATGATACGTGGAATTTTCTAACAAAAGCTCAGTTTGTAGAAGTGAACATTTCATTTGTATAAAGTACTTTATAAAACCAGAGGATACACCTAGGATGAGATTTGCAAGAAAAAGCAGAATTTCAGGCATGTAATCTGCAATTCCTTTGACATGTGCACAGCTTCATGTCAGAATTTTACAAGCTGAAAGAAGAATATGCCATTACTGTTTTGGAGTACCATTACCAATTTGTCCATGTTGTCATCCTGCAAGGTTATTCTGCAATAACCAGGATTCTATTGTAAGTTTATATAAATACATATGTAACTATAGATATTTATTTATACATTTAAAAATATATATGTGTGTATATATTCAAATAAGATAATCCATATTGGTCTGGGATTCAAGAAATGAAAATGTAGGCTATTGAGATGTCTTGTTTAGCTGATAAAAGCCAGATATCCTAGTGCACTGAAGTCACAGAATTAAAATACATCATTTCTTTGAAGACATTTTATATCTGTGATCAGACAGCAAGGAAAGCATAGAATGCATGAATAAAAGGCAGAAGTGGGAACAATTTCTGTGAAACCATATTCACTCACAGAGGAAAAGGTCTTTAAGAAAGAGTACATTATTTTACTGAATGATGTATTTTTAAAATTTGCATTAAAAACTAGCTCATTTATTTCTAGTTACTGATGATTCTGTTGAAAACAGGAAAGGGGAAATATCCTGTTTTTATGAGAGATCAAACTATGCTGCTAGTTGCATAGCATTGCAGTTACTTAAATCTGTGTTTTATATTAAGGTAGCTCTGGAGAATCTGGATTACATACTAAAGCATGTATTTTTTCTTCTATCATCTTTTCATAAGAATTCAATCTGCAAATGCTTTACTAACTTATATAATTTACTTACAGAAATAATAGCTGGAGCAAAGCATGAAAAGCATGCTTTTCATGAAGGATAAGTTGAGATTTCATGTGAGATTTAATGGCAAAAAGGACAAGAAAGCAGTAGAGTAGTTAAGAACAGGAGAGGCAGAATAGTTTGTTTCTGCTTAAGAGGATAAAATAAGTAGCCTTTTTATCCTTTGTATAAGGACAACACAACATGATAAAGGCTTCTGGCAGTGAGAAAATATATTTTGTCTCTTTTTTTAGTCTGTAATGTATGTATTTGCCATTGTAATGAAGAAGGAATTTCTGCGAATAGTTACAAATGGGTTCAAATTAAAGAAATGTTAATGCATTTCTGGAACAACTTATTCTACATCTTTTAATACATTTGCAATTCTAATTCAGTAGATCTCTAATGCTTTCTACAATTACATCACTACTCTGTATTTTAGTGGTAGTCATATCCAAGCGTACGTTAATGCAATATGTTCTTCAACCACTGGCTATCCTTGTATGCTTGGTAGTTTATCAGACAGACTGCAGTTTACACTTAACAAAGGAGACAAGGTTGGTCTTCATTGTACAGTATTTTCCTGAGGATGTTTCATCTGTTTAAAATGGGCCATATTCAGTGAACTATATCTCTGTTTGCTGTTAATGCTTTTGTTCTTCATTATTTAACAATGGGCCATTGCAGTGATCAACACTGAGCTCTGAGTGTGTCCATATCTGTATACACAGAGAGAAAGAGTTGCCAACGATGGTAATTGTCACGTTAGAAGATAAAATATAATGCAGGCTTCCCTGGATTTCTTTGAGGTATCCATGTTCAGCTGAGCAGATCAAATTACTGGACTGGGGTAATATAATGTGATGACATAGTTACGACTTCAGATAAAACCAAAAAATAATTGTAATTAAGAAAGCATAACTGTATAGTTTGGGTCTCTTTTTAAATGTATAACAACTACAGATTTTCATTTTGCATTTGAAGTTCCATTAATGTCTTTTCAGTTTTTTGTTCACGTATACTGTTTCATTCTTGCCCTTTCTTGAAGTGACCACATGTGTGAGCTAGCTACATAAGCAGTGCTCATTCTTTGCTTATTCAAGTGTAGCAGGATAATCAATTTTGGGGTGTTTTTTTTTTTTTTTAATTAAAAATATGAAAGATGCCTTCCATTTCTCCAGACAATGCTTAAAAGAGCTAAGAATTGTATAGTTCACTAGTTAAGATATCTTTTGGAGGTGAAGCTAATGATATTTTTTATACCTTATTAACTATGTGACACTAACACAAAAATATTAGACTTTTTTTTTTAAGGTAACTAATATAATCACATAGAACATCACTTAATACCGAAAGCCCCAAGCAGAACTGCAGAGCTGCAATGCAAGTCTGAGTTTAATGTATTATGCAAAGGTAGAATATTTATGATCCACACACAGTTCCTGCAATCTTCATTCACTCTAAGTAGTTTTTTCTTCCCCCCTCCTCAACAATTGTTGTATTATAAATGGGTTAAAAAGCAGGATATGCTTTTCCAGGCGTAGTTCCTTGTTCTCAGCAAGAAAATCAAATATGCAGAGGGGGAAAAACAAAAGCCTAAAGAATTACAGCATCACTTAAAAAACCAACAGCTTTTCTGTGATCAGTGGAACATTAAGGCACAGTAGAATAAATGATCCAACATTTTGTGCCTTGCAGGACCCACCTGTGTTGATTTGCATTAGTCTGATTCTGCCCCATTCTCTTAACACGAGCTCCACGTGCTGCAAATATGTCCTTTCTCTTTGCTAGGGATGGCTATTTATCCTCTAGTAGAACCTAAGGATTCAAGCATTAAGGCTGCTTCATCTTCTGTACAAATACCACACAAGTATGGAAAGAAAATAACTGGCTGTCCTTCCAATCCAGTTGTTGAGGCAAATTGAGGCAATTTGTCAAAAAATATTCTAGTCTATGGCGACAACATACAAACTGCCCTACAACTGTGAGGTTTTCATAGGTATAATAAGGCAAAAGAGGGTAAAACAGCTGAGTTGTGCTGCCGTATTAGGATCTGTATCTTCACTCTGAGCGAAACGGAAGTTCTGAAGAGTGTTGTAAGCATCACAAAATGATACCACTCTTCTTCCCGCTGCTATTCAATATTCACTTCTACCATTCTATCTTCAGCACCATTAGTGCTGGTGATAGTGGGTATTAAATGGCTAAGCCACAAATTAAGTCTCATACTTGGGGAGGAATTTGTAGAAATAAATGAGGAGGATGGTGCCAGAAGTCTATGAGCCAGAACAATAATTTTGGCAGAAAAACTTGGATGGATAGAAGTGAAGACATATGGTATTCAGGCCAGAGGGGTGGAAACTGCAGTAGCTGAGACATGATAGAATGAAAACTTGGATGAAAATGTGTTTCCCCTCTCATTCCAGGCATCTCAACTTCTTAAATACCATGTGTTTGAGGAACTTTTAAGATCTTGATGTTGTTGTGTGGGATTACGTGAAGGGACAGCTCAAAAATTATTACAAGTTGTGTAACTGTGTGGGAGGACAGTTAAGGTTGTCCTGAATCTGAGACTAAAATAAAGGAAATATATTTGGGGAAGGAAAAGAGAGAGGGCTGTGTTTTAATTGTGCTGTAATTTAACTGGACTGTAACTGTGTAGTCAGAAGAAAATGTTAGAAAATAAGCCAAGATACACATAGGAAAAAAAAAAGAAAGAAAGAAGGAATTTGGTCATCTGGACTTTCCTTTAGGAGGTATCATATTAATAATATATGAAGCGTACATCTACTCCATAGTCAAAAGATTTTCCTGAATGTCCCTGATTGCCATATAGACGAGAGTCTACAGACTGAATAACTTGTTTAGATTTGAGGTTCTTCTCCATAGGACTAACTGTGATTCTTGCCTTCAGTATGGAGACTCTTTGGGTCAGAGCAAGAGCCTTCTCTGCTCTCAGAAAGTTTGGTGGTATCAGGAAGAGTTTAGTAGGTGGTATCAGGGAATGTTTAGTCGTTGATATTCACAGCTAAATTGAGTGGGTACTCTTTTTACTTCTTTCCTAGAGGAGAAACCGTTTGAAATAGCAGTTCAGTTGATGAGGCTTGCCTTTTCTCAGACTGAAATGCTCTGACACATGGAACAATGCAAGCTAAGCAGGCTTAATTGTTCATCCGTCTAATGACTAAAGCAAAATGCTCCCTCATCCTGATATAGTAAGGTGATATGGATGTATTCCCTCTGTGTGCAAACACTGCAATTCTGCTCATTGTATGACTATAAGGGATAAAATAATTAGTACTGTTGAGTGATTACAAAACACAGGCACCAAGTTTATATGACTAACCAAGTGGGAAAATCTGTTTCTAAGGCTGTGAGTGTGGAACCTCTGTTGTTTTCTATGATATGCCCAGAAAACTTATTGCTTTGACAGCTGAGTATTCAGGAAATTTCAAAAAGGAGGGGGAGATATGTTGTTGTGTTTCCTATTACTCTTCTGTTTCCTTTGTCTGCTCAATATATTACTGAAAATTGAAGACAAGCTTATGATGTGTACATGAGAAGAGAACTATTCCTAAGACAAATGGTAGGAAGACAAGGTCAATAGCATAAATGATTTAAGCTTTTGCTAAGATCTGTTGTTCCACTATAGATTCCACTATACAGTTTGCAAAGCAAAAACACATTGAAGCTAATAAATACTAAGCCAGATTCTTCTGCTTATGTTTCTCTGTTTAGTTAAAATATATATTTTTTTTCTCAAAGTTCTAAATTTAAGTTTCCCACCATGATTTTCTGTTTGCATGAAAGATGCTCAGGATGTGCTCACAGTTCTCTAAGACTTCAGGATGTGCTCACAGTTCTCTAAGACTAAGAAAAACCTTTGCAAGAATGCTTTGAAAATGAATAAAGTGTTGATTTTTAGAGTTCTGAAAAATAACACAACAGTTGCTGATAATTTCTGAATAATTTTACCTTAATGCTTCTATAAGGAAAAATGGATTACTCTTCCTCTTTGTTATCAAACAGATTATCCTTGAGTTGTATAAAAGGATTTGACACTAAATGACGGGCTGAAAATATTGACAGCAATAGCATACAAACACTTGCAAAACATGTTCCTTTCAGAATGGCATTATTGTCATAGGGATGTAAAAATACATTTGGGAGGAAGGAAACAGAAGGAAAAAAGAAAATGGTATATAAAATAAAAACACATTTGAAAATTACAGCTGCTTCCTTAAATAAAGTAATGAGTGAGAGGTGGTATGAACAAAATTTTCTTGATGAAAGATTATTGCCAAGAATCTTCATGTAGCACAAGCTCCCTGCAGTGTACATTTCTTTATTCTACAGTCTGTTTACTGTCGCACTGCATTCATAATAATTGGATCAATCGATTTTTGTTACCTAGAGTGACCAAAATGTCTTGGCAGGAATCAGGCAGATGGCACTGCCTGCGATGCTTCCATAACATAGCCCTTCACCTGTGTGGGGCAGATGTTGCTTTTGTGGGTTTGTACAGCTGGGGAGACTCCCCACAGACCGGTAACTCTCAACAGTCAAACTTGCCAGTTGAGGACTCCTTAGACTTATGTTGCAGAAATTCAAAGATGATTGTGCCACTGTGAAACTATTTTAATAAAGACTTTATCTATATTTAATGCATATTAGGTCTTAAATAGAAAATATTTATAAGGAATAAATGGCATTAAATTAAGAATTATAATTTCCAGTAACTTCTCTTTTTTTATTAATATTTAGAGAATTTCTTCTCTAATCCTTTTAACAGATCATTCTGCTTGGGGCTGCTGTTTCAATAGAGCTCCATTCTTGGCCTTGTCATTTAAGTTCCTCATTTAATTTATATATAAAAAATTCAACAGGTTTAATGTTCCAGTTGCTCATTCTTTTAATTAAAGTGGAAAATATGTCCCTTTGTACCCCACTTCAGATCCTGAAGGTCTGAGCCATTTCAGACTGTTGTAAAGAAATATTTTTGTTGGATTTCATGTTTCTGTGTTGTTCCTTAAGATACAGTGGATGAGAGAGATAATGATAAGCTTTCTTGAACTGGATGTTGAATCTATTAGAAGACTAATGATCAATAATAAATTTTGTTTTAGCAAAGAAAACTATGTTTTCCTGTAGGTTGACCTAGACAGCAATTTCAGTAGATTTTGGATCAGATTTCCAAATTTCCTTGTATATAGCACAGATTGCTATGATGGTAATTTATGAAGTTCGAACGGTCTTTGCATTCTACATTTGTTGCTAATAGCTGCTGATTATATGAAATACTCAATTTCTGGCACTGAGCGTACTGTGTCCATAGCACCTGCTGCCTCCAAGTGGGAAGCCCTGATTTAAGTCATTAAAACCAAGGAAAGGGGTGTATTAATTTCCTGGAGACTGGGGTCAGGACCTGTGAGACCAGGAAATCTGTCTGCAGAGTGCTCAGAAACCCCAGTCACAAAGGCTGGTTGCAGTTGTTAATTTATTTCCATTCAAAGCCTTAACAAACAAAATCTGGAAGGCAGTACCTACTTCCCCTTCAAAGAAGTACTAACGTGAGCAACTTCAGTCAGATAACCTAGCACTAGATCAAAATTCCTGTGGGAAATATTTACATTTTGCCAGTTTACTCAGAGGAACAGCTCTAGGGATCTGGAGATATCTCTGGCATTTTTTTTTTCAGCTGAAGGAAACACTAATGCCAGAGCTGAAGCTAGTGATTTAATCATAGGATTGCTAGAGGCTGCAGTACCCTGTCTGCTCAGAAATCGATACCTACACTCTCAGTTATATTAGAGAGATGTTTACTTCTTCACCTGACCAAGATATTAATTTATATATGCTGTGTTTTTTTTTTAAAGATAATGATTTGTGAGGAGAGTAAACTAATCTGTTTTGAAATCTTTTCATGCTGCATGATTTTCCTGTTACTGACTAATTATTTTGCATGTATATATAGCACCATTCACATGCATCAAGATGCTCTACAAAGGATTTGATATGCTGTATATGTAGGAAGCAATGTACTGCTTTGCTGAAACAGCCTTCAGCAGTGTGCAGTAGCAATCTTTGTGTTGCTGGTGCAGCTGATTTGGGCTTAGGAAGTCAACAGGAGAATTCAGATAGTTCACAGGGGGAATTTTAAGTAGGTACAATGCAATTTTCCACATTGGAATGTGATCAGGATGACAGCATTAGACTCTAGTCTTATGAAGGGCACTGTGGGATTTTTAATGGCCACGAGATGGATAATGTTTCATTTCCCAGCCCGAGGAAGGGAATCTCTCTTAACAGCGTGCCTCCCACTGCTGGCTGTGGTGTTAGTATAACTGACCCATGGGAAAGGACATCATCTCCTGTGATGAGCCCTTGCTGCTACCACTGCTGCCTGCCTAGCAGAGGGAGGGCAAGCCTAGCTAAGTGACTTTTCCTCTCTGTGGCAAGACATGGTACAGGGTGGGATGTTGGAGGTACTGCCCTGAAGTTTCCTTAGTGACTGAACATGCTTCCACATGGAAGCACTACAGCTGTCCCCAGAGACCTCTTGTCCACAGACTGACCCACCTCCACTTCATTTGCTTAACAAGAACTGACGAGATCGTGGCTTAAGGTGGTTGGCTACAAAAAGCACATTAAACATGTCAGAGCAGGTGATTCTCCAGCTATATAAATTGACAGTGTAGGATTAGCTGGTATTGCGTTGGAAATCTATTAACATTTGAAGCAGTTTGCTTGAATTAGGAGTCTTTATAGAATTACAATTACTTTCCTTCTCTTCTATGAGCTTTGTTGCTATCTTTGCATACCGTGTAATGAGAAGGCTTATAACTCAAATATGATATTTCCCAAAATCTTATGTGAAGCCACGATCCTATTTCGGATTTATAAGCCTATACGGGTAAGGGAGAAAAAGCAAATGGAGGAAAGAAAGATAAGCAGAAGCCCATTGGCTTTTCAAGCTTGACAGCACATGCTAAAGAATAGAGGTAGGGAAGTGTGGAGACATAAAGGTTATGGCCTAGGAACTGGAGTGTATTGACAGTTTTCAGGATTGCACAGGATATGGACAAGAACATTTTTCTTTGTATACACCCAGTGCAGGATGATGCAGGTAGAATAACAAGGGCAGGCATCATCACAGTCAGGGAGTTGGATGCATCCCTCTTCTGTCTGGGATTCTTGGTCTTTCTAGGTGTGAGCTGGTAATTAGGAAAGGAGAACATCTGCTAGTAGAACAGGGGAAGGTATTCAACTTTCTTCATAACTGCATCTACAAAGTTAGGAGCCTTCAGTCTTCTGGTAAGTAGCTCCTAGATAGACTTATAATAGCAGAGTGCAAATTACTACTAGCAATTGTAACATGATGCGTATGGAATGGTACCAGAATTAGTACAGCATAAGAGGAGATGAAGGACAGGAGGTGAAGCCAGATGGATATGGTGAGTTTAGGGCAAAAACCTGGGAAACTAGTGTGGAAAGAGTACCAGTTAATAGAGAATGCTGAGCAGCCAGAGAAAAACAAAGTGGGAGGCAGAAGATAGTGGCTAACATCATCTGAGGTAAAAGGGAGTTGTCTATGAGAAAAATAACTCTTGGGACTCACAGTCCCATTGCCTGGGAGAAGATTGATGTAAAGGAAGCAGTATGGTGATCTGCAGGCCAAAGGCAAGCAAGGGGGAAGCAAGGACAGACTGAGAAATAGTCTTAGGAGTCTAACTCAGAAACAGTGAAGTGAAATAGAGTACAGAAAAAGTCTTGCCTGCTATACTTAAGAGAATGTCATTATGTATTTTTCCCTAAATGAGAGGATGCTTTAAAGTAATGATGTCAGAAGACAGCTGACAATCATGTGTGAGCTGTAAGAATGAGATGCAGCATCAACTGATTGTGGATTTACATTTGAAACAGCAACAGCAAGAACAATGAAAAAAGAATAACAATAACAAAACAACTCTTCTACCATATTTCCATTTTCTTATAGGAACTCAGAAAAATCTTAGATTTCATTTTCATCAGTCCTACTGTTTATTTTTAACCTGAATGCCTCAGCTCATGCCACATTGCTATTCATATTACAGCTTGACCTGTGTATGCCACACTGTTCTGACTTGTTTTAAAACTCTTGTTCCTTATACCAGTACAGTACCATTGTACTCAAGTGAATCCATCTTTTAAACAGTCCTTTTTCTGTGCATGTCTTCTGTTCCAAATACTCTAAATTATTTCTGTCTTGTATGCCTTGATCATCCTCAATGAATGTTAAACTGTGACTGAATATTGCATATCTACCATACCCACCATAATGTATCCTTCCCCTGACAACAGCCATCTTTGAGTCATGCCAGAAAAGAATCATACTTTATCTAAACATGGAAAATCATCCCATCCTCATTAGCAATTTTCATAGCTTCCAGACATTTCTTGGACCTAATTTCTGACAGACAGCATGACATTTTGCCTGATCCTCACCCTTTTTTCTAGCAATGTCTAGGCTACTTGAATTTCTTATTCCTTTACTTCCTACAGGTAGCACTTTCTGCATAAAAGCTTCTATCATGTTTGTTTGCAGGGGTCCAATATTCATGTCATACCTGAAGTCAGTCATTTTGGTTCATAATTCTTCTATGTAAGTAACAGTTCACCTGCTGATAGTTTTTCCAGTTTAAAAGTTCTTGCAGTTTACTGGTGAAGTATGTGAAGAAAAAGCTTTTGTGACACCAGGATAAATTACTGGTATTTACTGAATGCAGCACAGGTATGACAAAGGAGAACTTAAGATTTTGGAAACTTAAATTTGTGATAATTATGGGGAAAGAAATCTAGTTACCAGTGTCAATAACCTTTAGAAAGTGTATTTACTAATCAGTAAACTTGTATTTACTGATCAGTAACTATTTGGTTTTCCAAATATGATATGTTTTGATTTTTTTCTCATTCATTTACAATTTGACTTTGATACAATAGAAATGTAGAAGGTAATTCAGTCCTGAAAAATCTTTGCCTATTTAAAAACAGTAACTCCTTTATGTTTTGAGAAGTTATTAAACTTTTGCAGATTTTTTATATCCTTAATCTATATAAGGAACAAAGATTTCATCTTTAATTTATACAATCTGCCATTAGATATGTAAACCAAACCCTGTAGTCTACAAAGGTCATACTATCAAATATCTTGTAATATGTTTTATAGTACTTAAAGGAATAAAAACATTTCTAGATGCAGGAATAGTCCTGAAAATTGCCACGCTGTGTCTATTGCTAACTCCAACAGTCAAGATCTTCTGAGGAAGAATGGGGTGGAATTACGCTTGTTAGAAAATTCAGAACAGAATGAAAATGTCAGACATGCATCACGTTTCCAACTCAGAAATGCCAGAGAGTCAATATTTGCACTGCATAATCAAAATGGAGTTACCAACCAACCTCCTTCAGTGCATAGGACTGGGGAGGTAGATGTCTCAAAATCTGGGGGAGATGAAATATTTCTCTAACACTTCAGTAATGAATAAGCTTGCAAACTACCTGTACTTCTTATTAACACAAATATTCCTCACACTATATTTTTCTTAGTACAAAACTACTCTCCCCTTTCCCCAACTTTCCCCCAACTTCCTCTCCATTTTTTCTTCTTTTCCTCTTTTTCCCTCACCCTTCTTTTCCCTCCCCCTCTTTTTTTCACCATATGTCCTGGAGAACTCAGCTGTAATAATTGGGTAATTTAGATGACAAAAAAAGAACCAGGCTGAAGAAAATGAGTGCTCAGGGGATGTGTGTTTGTGTAAACAGTGCTCTATTACTCCTTTTGCTCTCTCATTATAACTCCTGTTTTCTAATGGAAAGTATGTGTCAAAATTATTCTACTGGTGAGTTTACATTTAGCATAGATAGGAAGCAAGGGAAAGGACTCTTCTGGAATTACCCAGGTTACAAAGACCAGGTAACACAGAAGAGTGAATTAAATCAGCTCCACCCACAGTACTTGCAGTGGAAGCAGGTGTCTATTGTTTTAGGATATTATGGCTCTTTTTTTTTTTTTTTTTTTTTAATTCTGTGTTACTGGTCAGAGGGGAATTTTATCTGTTAGGTCTCTCCTGAACAGCATGAAGATGTCTTGATATTCTTGCTCTGGGAATGGAATAATTTTCACTACGTATCTCAGTGTGTGATTCCTCCTTCCCCAACGATAAGATGAACTAAGAAGGCCTTGTGTGACAAATGTTTAAATCAACTACTTCCCATAAGAGTTTTGTGCTGAAATAACATAAAGGTTTTTTGTTTGTTTGTTTTTCTCTCTTAAAGAAGTGGGCAGAAATTCATCCATCTCTCATGAAGAGAGACCTTGTTTCTATAGATCATGAAAGAACGGGAAAATCATGACTCGAACTAACTAGAAAAAAGCACCTTTGTACATAATAAGTGCTTTCTGATTCCTGGAGGGTGTAATAGTACACATATAGTTATACATACACAGCATGTATAATAATTACATGTATAACTACACACACTATATATGATAATCTTTGCCTAGATAAGCTGTATGTTATATACGTAACTATAATAAAAAAATAGAGGTTATATGCTGTAGACCGAATGTATTTTTTTGCGGTACTTTCCACTACTAATGCCAAAGTGACACTCAAAATGTCACGATACAGGTAGGGTGTCAAATTCTTTTTTCTGACAGTTGCATATTCTAGACAGTTACATTGTCAAAATAATTTATGCCTTAATCTAAGAAAATTATTTTATTTGTTGATGTCAGTGGCAAAACTCTTACTCAGAGGGATCAGGATTTTCTCCTGTTGACAGCTGTGGCCAACATGAATTGAAATGAAATAAATATACAGTAAGCAATATGTAGAACATTGTCAACATGTAAGTTCCTTTACCTTCTCCATTACATTAAACATTAGGTTTGTTGTCTAGAGACCAGGACAGATATATAATGTGGTCATTCTTGCCTAACATTCTCTTGAAATATTACGAGTGCTTTAAGAAAAAAAAATAAAAAAAATCTCTACAAACTTTTATAAGTTCTTATTCTCTGCTTCCACAAGTTCAGCTTGAGATTTTCCATCCTGGCTGGAAATGAATGCACTTATAATGGTTATGCTAAAACTTGATGCAGCATATGTCTTTTGCCCAGCTAAGGCAGTAGTTGTAGTATACTATTCACTCCTTTTTCCTTGTGAAATACAAATATAACCTTGCTGTGTTTCATCTTTGAACTGAATGTTTTGAAAGTAAGAAAACATATAGATTTAATCCTTTTAAAGCATAATACAGGAGAAAAATTTCATGTTCTTTTTCTTACTTTAAGGCTTGATCTAGGGAATAACCACTTAGAAAGGTGAGCTCCACCATTGCCGAAGAGGAGAATTTGACATTTTGTATTTGGTGCTAGTGTTTGTTGACTCAGGAAAGTCTGGCTGACTTCTAAGCATTTGGGGGAAAAAAAAAAGAAAAAAGAAAAAAAGAATCTGTAAATTAGTTACAATCAAATGCGGGGGGAGGGAAAAAACAACAACAAAAGAGATTAAATTTTCCAGTGCTGGTTCCAGATTTTGAAACCAGAATTAAACAAAGAACTGCTGCCTCACTTTCATCATTCTCCTATGCCATTGCAGCTCTGGGTTGCTGATAAGTGTTCAACCAGAGCAGCACACAAAAATGTGAGGAAGATGATGATTCTTCCTGTGCTCTAAGCTCCCTCCTTGACATCTCTAATGGGAATGATGGGGATGCCAAAAGCAGGTGAGGAGACAGACGAACTAGAAATATCTTTTGACTTACATTTCAGGTAGTAAATGGATATGGCACAGGAGAAAGACGACGGAAGACCTGGGTTTAGCTGAACAAAATTGCTGCTTTGAAGCCACTTGACAATATGTTTAGCCCATTTCTCTCTTTTTCTTCTTGCACAAATGATTGTGGTAGTGTTTGATTCCCTCCATTCACCCTCCTCTTTTCAGAGATTAAAATGTATTGGTTTTTTTTTCTTGTTGTTTTGGAAAGAAGGTAGTTTTTGAAGGAAGGTTGTATATAGAGCAGATTATGTATTCCAGTACCATTTATGTGGATAATTTGGAACTTGTATTGTGCAAAGGTTTGTATTTGCAGGACTCACATTCTAAAGAAATTGAATAGTGCTAGAGAGACTGCACTTCTCTTTCTCCCTCTCTCACACAGCTCTTGTGTGATGCTAATCAGAGCAGAGCGCATAGTAAATAAAGCCTGAACAAAGGGACATATCCTGAGGAGAAATAGAGAAAATATTGACTAGTTGTTATGAAGACTGAAGTGTCTATTGTGTTCTCTGAATGGCACAGGTATTATAGGGAAGAGGAAATCATAGAATTAAAGACAGTCTGTAAGCATAGGAGTAGCATGAAAATTTAAAGTTTCTGGGACAAGTGTAAATGATGTTTTCTCTGTTTATTAGTTGATCCCCATTTTTGTTTTTGAAAATTTGATTTTGAAAATTTACATCCTTTAAATGGGGTTTAGGGAGAGATGTCTCACTCTGCATAGCATTATCTGTGCTGATGTTTAAGTACACCTTCCTGATAACAGCTCACCTTCAAGATCTTTGAAGAAAATTCCCTTGGCAAAGTGACCTAAGGTTAATGCCTGATATGAAACTGTTATTTCTATCTTCACAGTACACAAAAAATTACTGACCTACCTGAATAAGAAATTAATATTTTACTAGTAGTTGATTTGCTTGCACGATATATCTCTTTACCTTGAGAATTTTCTGTTTAAGTAATCTTAGAGCAATTTATTTTTGTTTCTAGCTAAACCTTAACAGTAAATGCATAGCATAAAATATTTGTGCTGAAAAACTGAACATGTGAAATGTCATAAAGGATTGGAGATGGCTATATTTCCTAAATTACAAGTAGGCAGAGATTATCTAGCAAAGTTGTAAGTAGTATAAGAGAGATGCTGAAAATTGGAGAGATCCTGAAACTGTAAGAAGATAAAACATAGGTGACCTTGAATAGGCATTGTAGTGGGATAGGCATTGTAGTGACAAAGGGTATAGAAAAGACTCAGTGCCTTCTTTGGCTCAGCCTCTGTTGTGGAAATGATAGTTTTCAGGTCCCTACCATATCCTATGTCCATTGGATAGTGGATGAGTAGAGTTTCTTGTAATGAACTCTACTCATGATAGGGGGAAGACTAGGCAAGGGACTGCTTAAACAAGCCGAAGAAGTGTAAGCCTATGGGACTAGATAATATGTGTTTAAAGATTCTCTGGGAATTGTCTGAAGTCACTGAAAAGCTACCTTCTGACATCTTTGAGAGGTCGTGGCCATTTGAGGATGTCCCTGTTGACTTGAGAGTGGCAAATCCATCTATATTCAAGAAGGATTCAGAGAATGACAGGTCAGTCAGTCCACTCTTGCACCTGAAGGTTATGGAGTAAATTCTATTGATTTTATTTTTCTAGGGATTTGAAAAACAAGCTGACTGGAAACAGCTTCTCTGACAGGCCTGATTTTCTTTGACCAACCAGTTTGCCTTTGAGGATGAGAGACTGTCTTGATGGATGGGGGGAAAGCCCAGTATACTCTGACTACAAGACAGTCTTGTACATGGTCTCCCATAGTTTTTTTGCTATCCAAGTGGTAAATACAGGTTCAACATGTATAAAACTTTTTAGACTGCCAGTAGGTTATGGTCAGTAGCATAAAGTCCAACTTGTAGGTGTTTAATAGCAGTGTTCCTTAGCAGTTATTATGGGACAAATAGTGATTACTCTCTTTATTAATGAGCTGAATGTTAGAAATTATAAATCCTGGTCATGCTTGTATATGACACCACATCTCTAGGGAGCCAGTCAATACATAGGAGGGTAAGACTGTCATTCAGAGAGAATTCAGTAAGGCAGAGAAATAGGTTGACAGAAATGTCAGAGAGCTCTATAGTGGCAGATGGAAGAAGATAAGGCCGGAAGGAGATCTAAATGTCACTTTCAATTTCTTAAAAGGTATTGATAGAGAAGATGGAGCTAAACTTTTGTCAGAGATTCACATCAAAAGGGCAAGAAATAACACACAGAAGCTGCAGCAAGGGAAGTTGTAAGTAGATTAAGAGAAAAATTTCTTCCCCGTGAGTATTGTTTAACAGTGGACTAGATTGCTCAGGGACCTTTGGAGTCTCCATTTCCAGAGAGAGATAAATTTGAGTTCATGCCTGCACTGAGGTAGCTGACATATTCAATGAAACTGTGAAAAAAAAAAAAAATTAAAAAAAAATGGCAATTGCAGAATTCTAGGCTTATTATGTTAGAAAAGACCTGCCAGGTGATCAAGTCAGTCTATCACTTCCCAAGAAGAGAAGGGGATTTGTGTTTGATGCTTACATGCAATAGAGTTTATAAAGACTTACCTGTTTGTATGAATGTTGGTCAGGAGATATCACAGTTACTGTTTTCTGCAAGGCATTGTCGATTGGTATTTGATATTTGAAATACAAATTGTGGCAAAACAGCATACCATATTCACAGCTTAACTTTACTTTCAGTATAACTAAGGATGGAGCTCATCCTGCTCTTTGAGAAAACTGAATCTGGACCATTAGAAAGACTTGGATATGAAGTTTGAGTAACTCTTTTTACTGGCTGAAAAGTGCACAAGTTTACAAGTGACTTCTGTCCTAGAACCTTCTCAAATCTTGTGTCCTAGAATATTATCAAATGTATTCAAATACTTTGTTTTAAGGGTTGCAAGTTTTCTCTGATGGATTTTTGGAACAGTTTTTGTTCTGTGTAGTAAATCAATACATAGTCATATGGACTTAGATCAGATGTAGCCTAATTCTTACATCTGACTAAGTCTGTTTTAGTTTTGCCTATTGCCAATAGGCAATCTTTTGAATAACTTAATGCTGATGTTCCATATCATATCTGGTTAGTACAGAAGGTTTTGTTGTCATATACAGCTATAGTAGAGTTTTAAAACCTTTTTAGAGAATTAGTAAAACTCTGGCCATCATAAGGACATGAGATAGTCTTTTGCCTTTTCTAAGAATTCAGAATGTATGCTGACTGTTATGTTTCATGCTGTGGCATCCTCCCTGAGGATCAGTGTGATGGTAGCATACGTCCCAATAACTTACTGCATGTAAGAGAGCTGTCTTGGTCATCTCAGTCACTGAAAGGCATTTCTTCCTCATCTAACTCTTGTGATACCAGTTCTCATGGAAATGAATTGTGTACATGGATACTTGGGTGAATGTTCTGGCAAATGGAAAGATCTTCCTTAGTCCCAGTCAACTAGTATAGATTCACCTTATCTTGGGCTAAGGAATGATTTGTGGTTTGCTATCTTGTTTATTTTACTATTATCCTTACTTCAAGATATGTTACTGTGAAATGAAATTCCATCTGAAAACAATGCCTCTTTAGATCTTATGAAAGATATAAATGAAACAAAAGGGGAAAAAAGGTCTAGAAACCTTATACTAAGACTAAATTGAATTTAATAAGCAAGTTTCATACCTCTCCCTTGTCAAGTTGACTTATTATGTACTTTCCCAGCAGGCAGTCTGTCAAATCTCTTGGGATTTTATGACCCAGGCTTCAACAGCCAGAAGGAACTTCTTGACAAGGCATGCCAACTTTTATAGCCAATCTGATTCTCGAAAGACATCTTCCCAGATCTTACTTAAAGAAAGCTTTTCCACATTTCTGAAGTAGAATCAGTATTCTGTAGTTCTATAGGTGTGTAAATGTCAGTTTGACAGGCCAGATATTATCTCCTGCACTTAATCTGGCTAATCATATCCGTGATTCTATGAAGGATGAAACTCCTCTGCCCAGTAATGGTAGTGTGCACTTGCTAGTATGTACCTATTTTTAAGTGTCTCTATATTAACAAACACAATACCACTGTCCACTTGGAACATATGCTACAAAAAGCTGCATGTGTATTTTCTACAGACTCTAAAGTAGGAACAGACAGGAAGCTAAATGCTATTGCAAAATTGTTGATAATCATGACTTACCTCTGAACATCACCCCTAGAAGTCTGTCATAAGATGTGTCTATCAACGTGCAAGTGTAGAAAAAAAGAAGTTAATTTAAAATACATTAGATTAAGTAAAAAATCTTGCTTATGCCGCTATAATATTATAGATCAATAGGCAATAAAATCACTGGCAGTCTGTACGCTAATTTGCATTATAAAATTAAGCTGGATTTCAGCGTACACGTTTTCACTGCTTGTATCTGAATAACTTGAAAAAATTCATCACATGATGCAGACAACTGACTGGGTCCTTTTTCTTGCTGGCAGTAAGGCCATAAGCCTGAGGAATTTGCCGAGCACTACAGCTCTTCCATCATGTTTGACCCTGATAATATTCACTCTGTGTATGTAGAAACTGTTGTTCTAAATTGTTTTCCTTTTTTTTATTATTATTATTATTTTTAGAAGAGATATTTTAACTATGATATCCACAGATTACTAAAGAAAGAATATTTATTTTCAAAGTTGTGTTGAAAAAGTCAATTATGACTGCAGAAAGCTTCATTGATTGTTCAGTCTGTACATGTTAGGTGGCCTTTGAAAGATGAATCTTAATTTTCTAATGTTTTGTTTGAAACACCAAGATTTATTCTTTCAAAGATGGATGCTGGACACTGCACAGCTCAGGAAACTGGTAAAACAGCACCAGCCCTATTATTATGCTATTCAGTGTCTCAAATTCAGACATGGTGATGACAGAAAGTCATTACCATCTGACAGCTATTCCATAAATTTACATCAAAGGCAATGATGATGCCAGTCCAGTTTGTTAAGGACATCTGTACACTTAATATGATCATCTTCATTGTTGGTTTAAATTTCAAAGACTGAACAGGAATAGAAAACGACCATTAAAGAAAAGACTCAAGATAGCAGAGGGGTTGTGCAAATAAATGCTCACTGCTCCCATATCTCCTGGGAGCTTCCTGGAATCTTTAATTGATTCACAGACACCTCAGCTTCTCTATAGCACTGAGCAAACTAAAGGCAGTTTGCTTGCTCTTCTCCTTGACAGAGTCCACAATATTTTCCCAGGAATATAAAAATATTGCCTTCAACCATTGCTGCCACATTTAAGGATGGAGTGTGAATTGGTCGCTTCCAAAAGCAGTAATTTTCTAATATAGAAGTTAAACACTTTCCAAATCTCATTAAAAAGTTTTCCAACTTCACATTTCTACAGTTGCAGTATAATGTTTCTATGATTACATCTTCAGCATAAGACAGTGATTAGTTCTCTGTTTCAGGAAAAACAGGACATCTGACAAGCTGTCAACACCATATCTTTTAGTACATGTCTTGTGTTCTTTTGTTCTCTGAATAAGCAGCATAAATGTGATGATAGCATAGATATGAGCATAAAAATATCTACTTTAAATCTTACTTTCACCCAACTGTGTTAAAAATAGGTATGAAATTCAAGAATTTAGGTCAGTTACCTTTAATGCTTGGAAATCTGTCTTGTTTATACTACTGGAAAAATAAATAAAACAAAAATATGATATATACATTTTTTTCTTTCTATCCATAAGGGAGGAGGAATTTTGGAGTATTTCATAAAGTAAAACTTTTTTGCAAAGTATATGAACATTTATATGGTTAATACAAGCTTGATATATTTTCCCTTTTTTTTTTTCTTTTGCATTTCATTTCCGAGTGATATTAAACATGTTATAACTTAAGCTGATTGTATTAAAAAGTCATATATGTAGCAGGTATATGGCAATGACTATTTGGCATTTATTTCAACAGTTCTGAAGGGTATGCAGGTGATGGTTAGCTTACTAAATTGTACCTTCTTAAGCTTGTTACTCTGCTGGTATAAACTGATACAGCTCCAAGAAATTCAAAGGGTATGTTTGAATTTTACCTACAGATGCATTATATTAGGATAGTATACTGTAAGTATTCATTTTAGGCATATTTGGGCCATGTAATTGAAAGCTGAGGTAGGAACTAAATATGAAAGCTACAGACTGGCATCATCTTAAATGAGGAAGGAAATGGTAAATGCAGAATTGAAAAATATGTGTTACGGCTTTGGGATACCTGAGTGTAGTAAAACTGAATTTTTAGGTATTTGATTTTCCTTGTCCTTCTCTCGTGTCCCCATTCTCCTGTTGCCATGCACACAAACATCCTCTGTTTTTCAAGATGCCTGCTTATAGGGTTGTTCTTTCAACCTAATCAAGGAATTGATTTGCGCTAATCAAAAAGGCAGTCAAATAAAGCTTTTTCATTTTTAAGAGAGAATTCAAATCAGAGCTGTAGCGCAAGCTAGCAAGTGATTGTGCTAAAACAGTAGAAAGCAAAGTGCACCATAGGACAAGGAAAGGAATAGTTTAAGCTGCTATTGCTACTAAACACTTTGCACTTGAAACAATAGTTTTAGAGGAGTTCCAATGAGCATTTAAGTGCTGCTGTGTGTTCTCAACAAGATACTAACAGCTGCCCACCAATGTGTGACAGGAGAAACAAGTGGGCTTACTTATCAGAGAAATTCAAATTAAGTGGGAAAAGCGGGTTGGTAGCAGCTGAATCTTTACTTAGAAACCAGCTGCATGATATTTTAGAGATGTTGTTTCCAAGCCTCAAAGTGTGAGTCAAGAAATTTGACTCAGAGCCTGACACAAAATAAAAAGCCAAGGATATGAGAAAGTGGCAGACCAGAGGGATCAGATATTCTGCCTGTTACCTTGATAGCTTTTTGCAGGTGATAAAGGTGACTTCTGGTTTTAAGCAGCCAAGGAGGTGCACAGCCTGAACTAGGGTCAATATCATAGGAGGAAATAAAAGACATGCCCTGCCCCAGAATCTAGCACATAAAATTGAATAAGCTGTCAGCTTTATTTAACTATTTACTCTATAGTGGAAATTAGTAGTTACCTTAGCAACACTTGTATCACCTGAGACAGAGCCATGCTGGCTGATTTACAGAGATGCATTTACTTTGACAATGTTTTAAGTAACCTTTCTGAATGTTTTACTGTGCTTTTATGAGGAATAAGATGTATTACAGCCAAGAAAAATGGTTTCCCCAGATTTCAAAGTGCTACATGCTGGTCAGACCCTTAACTGGCATAAATCCAGAAGACTTCATCTCCAATGAAATAATGTTGATTTATTACAATGGAACGAGCAGCTCATCATTTTGAGCAGTGCTGTAGTTTATTACCAGTCACTCTTTTTACTTGTCAGATATGGGGGAGTTTGATTTGCTTCCCACTGTATTTGTAATATCATTGCCATGAAAATGAGAGCCATTAAAAACCTCTAGTGCTATCAGATCTATTGCAGAGCTGAAATGTGCCTTTGCTGCTAAACTCAGTTGGTGAGATTAAATTGAGGTCAGCTTGGATTCCCTTCTGTCACAGGATACTTCAAATATTAAGAATATAACACAGAAGTTATTATTAAAAGCATAGCTTTCTATCAGAAAAATTCTAAATTTGACCCTGTAATACTGCATAATTCATATTACATGCTAGTTGGATTATTTAATCCAATGAAGTTGTGACTAGTCTAAGCGTCCTCACACACGCAGCATACAACCATCTTCAAAAGACACATTAAGGTATACTGAATCCTATTTTAAAAACTCCAAGCCAAAGCGAGTGCCATCTTCTAGGTGAAGTTGATATTAACACCCAATACCTGGAAATCACATCTTATTTGGATGCTGCATTGGTTGAATTTTTAGATATTTCAGCTTGTGCTGTGGGTCAATTCTGATACTGCAGGTATTCAGGTTACTTCATTGTATAAGCACTCTGCGTATACTGAAAGGGCTTATCCTTATTTTTTCTGTATAGTAAACTACACAGATTATATCTGTGTCATGTCTTTCTCATTCTCAGTCACTCTGGGGACCTTTCTTAAAAGTCTACAAAAATCTCTTCTGGAATATGGGCACCAGCCATTAAGGCATGGTGCCATTCTTCATGAGAAAGGTGCTCAAGCCCCCTAGTGATCCTTGTGGCCAATGTCCTTATGCTCCCGGAGCTGAACACACAAGATTGTCCAATCCCAGGTGCAGAACCTTGCACTTGGCCTTGTTGAACTTCAGTAGGTTTGTATGAACCTACTTTTCTAGCTTGTCAAGGTCTCGGCATGGCATTTTCCCTATTAACACATCAACTGTACCACGCAGCTAGGTGTCATTCACAAACTTGCTGAGGGTGCACTCGATGACACTCCCTATGTCATGGACAAACATGCCCACTTCTCATGCCTAGCTTCAGTTACATTTTTCACTTGAATATCTGTTGACGGCACAGAATCTTGTTTCAAAACCTTTTTTTATGAGAAGTCTAAATCAAGATTGTTTAGTACTCCTAGCAATTTCTGTACCTGCATTCTCTTCTAATATGAAAACTTGATCTTGACTTTTTGAATTGTTTAAAACTTTCTCAGATTTATTCATAAGATCATTATTATTTTTCCATTCCTGTATTCAACTTGCTGTTCTTTCTGTAACATTTTACTATATGTAGAAACCTCTTGTTTTGTAACACATATTAATAGAATTTTCAGGTGAAAGTTTATCTGCCACTACCTCTGATCTTTTTTATCTATGATTAATAATGCTTCAATTCTTCATCTAATGTTCTGTTCTTTTCCTAATATACTGAAAAAATATCTTTCTTCCCTGTTCCTTATAGTTGTGGGTTTTGTTGTTATTATTTTTTAAACCTACAGTGGTCATCTTGGTTATTGTCTTCTTTTAAAATTAATATTATAAAAATACTTCTGTAACATAAAAAGGAAAAATATGAAGTACGTTTTGAAATGAATTGATTTATTTGTGGACAATATAATTGTATCAACTTCTAAGACTGATAAAATATTTTGTATATGTATTTTCACTGGGAATGGAAGTTAAAATCGTAATGGAATTCATCTGTCCGGTTTCTTTTTCTTTTTTTCAGTTATTTCAAGGTTTTATTTGGGTTACTTTTTGGTGTTTATGAGTTGTTTCTAGCATAACATTAGATTGTTATATATTTTTTACTGGTTTACACCTTCTTGTTGTTTTCCATATTCTAATTTATTTTGCATATTGTTGCTATTACCTGAGACAAGATCAGTTTTTGTTTAGCTTGTAGTTATTCTTCGTATCTCTATTCATTAAGAATAACTTGAAATATTTAACTGAGGCTCTCAGTGCTGTATGGAACATCTATGATTTGTTTTGTTTCATTTTTTAAATTATTTAAAAGATTATTAATAACATAGCATGGCCTTGGAGAAATGGTAGGAACGGATGAATATCCATTCCCTTGTTATGATAATCATAAGGAAGATAGGATTATTTAAATTAATCTGCTTGGGAGTTGACTCCTGGAGTCAGTGATCTAGTTTGTATTCCTCTCACCATAAGATATTTCAAGTGTTTGCGAAATGCATGTAGTGGGTTCATTCCCGGATTTATTACTGTATCGCTAAAAAACTCCTGAGCAAGAAATCTAATACTGGTGTTTATGGCTCTCCTTTAGCTCAAAGATTTTCTCTTGGGTAAGAGAAATAGCTCTCTTCACCTCTAATTTTCAATTTAAATCCATCATGGACACTCTTTTCTCAAATATTATTCTCACACTATTCATGCTTTCTTCTATACTCAGGGATTAATCTCATAAATGAGCTTTGGCGCCCCTTACACTGAGATGATATAGTGCACTGTAGAATCTGAAGTAGATTACTACTTTACTTCTTGAAGTAGGTCTTAATGAAGACCACTTATTTGTTTACACTTCATTAAATTTAGCATGTAGAATACAAACACACACAGTAGCATATCTCTTTTTTGTAAAATAAGAAACTGAGATGCAAACTGCCTTCAACTTGTAGAAACAATCTTCAAGGAGCACAGCTGGTGCTTCTGAGCCATGGTTCACTGACTTTCAGCCACCAAGCCTCCTGCAGAACACTGAGAATTCAGAAGTTGGACACTTTCCCCCTGAGCTTTCTATTGCTGGGTTTGCTGAATGTTTATACATTCTCTCTTCTTCTGGCAAGGTATGTTATAAAGGGGCTACCACATATTAAAGTTGTCAGAAGTTACACTGAACTGTAAGGAATTACTTCTTAAAACACAGTAAGCTTGCAAGCAAATCTTGTTGGGGGAAAAAGAGTTCCATTTGTCACAGATGACATCTTTTGATTTGCCATGAGGGTGGCAGGGGGGGTCTGGAGAATGGATAAAAATGTGAATTCTAGTGTATCTAGCCTTGCAATGCTGTGAGGACAAAATAAATGTGCATGAAACAAGGAAGATAGTGGAAAAAATTAGAACATGTAACAGTCTAGAAAAATAAGTAATCAGAGATTTGTTTTTCTAGTTGTAAACACATGGGTAGCAGTAACTGTTCCACACCTGAAAGTAAAGGTTGAAATCAACCTTAGGCACAGAGGAAGAAAAGCAAACATTTTTTACGTACGTTTTTGGACCCTATGGGTTTCTCCCATAATAGTTCCCTTGGAATTGTTTCTTTCCTGATAGGAGGAAGTAATCTTTATGTACAGGAGCAGTGCCTGAAGAAATCATTAGGGCAATGAATATTTCAGAAAGAGCATGGGGAGCACTTCAGGGAGAAAGGCATATCAGCAGAAAACATGTTCTGAAGAAGTTTATGGCATTTTAAATCATTTTCTGGCCTTGTTTTTGCATATGGAAGATCATTATATTGGCAACGTGCATGCATCACAGTTTTGAAAGAGAGATGGAATTTTCCCTACTACAAGGGGAGAGAGGTATTGATAGCTGTGCAAGAAATGTATTAATATCTCTTATCACATTTCCTGCAACAGTGCTTGGATTTTGTTTATGATTTTTTTATTCTTTTTTTTCCTTTTGTGGTGGCAATGATGAATGTCCAAACAGCAGGGATAAAAAGCTAGACGTAAGCAATCCAGGGATGACTGGGTGAGAATATGCTTCTGAACACAGGAGGAGATTGCTGAGATTCATGAATGAGCTATCTCACGTAGCTCTTCATCTGACCCATTTTCACACACATGCCTGCAGCTTAGGGAGACCATGCTCCTGGGTTTTAGGACTAAGCAAGCTAAGAGGAAGAGACAATGATGTTTTTTTGTTTTTTGTTTTTGGTCTTTCCAAGGAAGGAAAACAGAAGGAAACAAGAGGAGGCAGTCACAGTTTTTTTGTACATGGGTTGCCTGCCCACACTGCACAGCCTCAAAGTTTCTTTTTTATTATTATTATTTTTATTATTTTTTCTTCTGTCACCACAGAAAGTAGATTGGAGGTATACAAGAAGCTGGGAGGAGACTCAGCTTGATCAGCTGACCCAAAAGAATCAAGGGGATATCCCATACTATGGTGTCATCCACAAATGCCTTGGGAAAGATGATCTGTGGTTATTGTATTTATCTTCCCATAAAGCTTCAGTCTATAGAGGCCTGCTTGCTGGGAAATAGCTAAACATCTGCCTACCAATGGGAAGTAGTGACTGAACTCCTCCTTTTGTTTTGTTTGTGTGTGTAGCTTTGCTTCACTTAAGAAACTCTCTTTATCTCAAACACGTGCCACTGGGAGTGAGATGAATGAGTGACTGTGAAAACGAAGGTCAAACTACTGGAAAAAGTCAAGATTTTGCCAAACAGATGGCCCTGTGAAAACAGCAGCTCCTACCTTCTGCTGAGTTATAAACTTCTGCTTCATGTATAGACAATATACTTGTCACAGCTCAAGGCAGACCTTGACAGCAGAAGGAACCTCTCATTACAGGGGAAGGGGAGAGAAACTGTCCTAAGACGAAACCTCCCTAAAAAGATTTTAAAACAAATTTTAAAACATGAATAGGAATAAATTTCTGGGGTCAGATGTCATTCACCCATGAATATGAAACTGTTGAACTGCTAACTGTGGTTTGCAATATATTCTTTGCATTAACCTCAGTACCTAAGGAAAGAAAAGTGACACGCATGACAGAGACTTTAAAAAGACGCCCAGAGCAACCCTGGTTAATATAAACAAGTAAATAAGATTTTCATGAGAATAAAACTGGTAGGAGCTGTGAAATAAAGAGAATTAATTAGCAGACCCATGAATAAATATGATGCAGTGAAAGAAAATGTTTTGATTTTTTTTTAATAAGAGAAAGCCATTTCTTCTTCTTCTATGTGATATAATGTGCAGATACAGGTGATTCAGTCAATGCGATTTACCTAATTAGGCAAAACACATCCTGAAAGGCATGAAACTATCACTAGAAGGTGTCTTTGTTTGCTGATAAATAATTAAAAATTTAGGTTCTGTAGTGTAAGTTCAGTGTCAGTGAGGCTCCAGCTCCTTTGTTTGGGATTATGGTACTCAATATGCAAGCATATTTTGAATCTGAAGTAAGGGATGAAGTGTTACATTAAAGATAATTACGTTATGTTGACCTGTAAAGATTCATTCTACTCTGAGCGCATCAATAATACAGTAGTAAAAAAAACTCAGTGTCAATACATGCTTAGTACTAGATACTCCCAGTATATTGTATGTTTCTACGTGCATGCATGCACGTATGCATTCCTTTACAGCCTGATGATCTCTAAATAAGCTATCACACAGGAGAGACTTCAGATTGCCAAGAAACTTAGTTTTCTTAAAAGTCAAAAAGCCCTGTTACCCCACTCTATACATTTCTAATATACCAGAGATTTGAATACTGTGTGACGTTGCACGGAAAGGGAACATTAGTGTTCGAAAGAGTAGACAAAGAACAATAATACGGCTTTCACATGAGAAAGGACAAAATAGATTAGGACTCCTTTATTATGGACCACAAGTGTCTGATGTGCAGCTATAACCTAAAAAACATTAGTCAAAATATTGAAAAAATGTATAGGGAAAAAATACATAACTGTTGTGGAAGAAGTAGGGAACTTCACTGAAGTTATTGCAATGTTAGATTAAAGCAAGTGAGTATTAAGCTTAAACTTTGGAAATCATTACCATACAATTCTGTGGATGCCTGCATACAAATAAGTTCAAAAATGAAAGGAGCACTGGCAATTGTTAAACTTCGTGGGTCTGAAAACATACTGATCTTTCAAGTTGGGTCACACGAGGCTGCAACCAGGAAATTAAAAAAATATATCAGAAAGGACTTTGTTTCATTTGGGAAGGTGTTGAAGGGTTCAGGAGCACAGGTGGCATTCTTCTCAGTCCTCTCAGTGGGAGACTGGCATCCAGGCAGCAGGAGGAGAACTGACCAGCTGAATGGCTGATTATATGAGCAGTGTCATGCCCAAGACTGTAGCTTCGATGGCATACGTAACAGCTATAATGAACCAGGAATGGTGATGTGGTAAGGGATACAATTGACTCAGAGGGGTGAGAATATACTGGGCAGCAAGCTAGTTGGGCTCATTACGAGGACTTTAAACTAGAATTGCTGAGGGAAGGGGATGTACTGCTGAGAGATAGAGAAGAGCCAGGGAATGCTGTCACTGTAGGAAGAAGCAGGGGGGAAACATCAGATTTGTTCCAAAGGCTTGTGGGAGGGCTTCTTTAGGAAGGCAGTGCATCTGAAAGCCCAGCTGAAGTGCTTCTGTACCAGCGTACACAGCATAGGAAATAAGCAAGGGGAGTTGGAAACCTTGTCGCGCTTGGAAAACTTTGATCTTACTGCCATCACAGAAACATGGTAGGATGGTTCACACAACTGGAACACTACCATTGAGGGCTGTAAACTTTTTAGAAGGGATAGGCAAGGTAGGAGAGCTTAACATAGAGGGTTGCCCTCTATGTTAAGGAGTAGGTAGACTGCAAGGAGATCCCTCTGAAAAACAGACAGGAACAGATGGAGAGTCAGTGGGTTAAAATCAGGGATGGGATCGATAAAGGCCAGCTGGTGGCTTGGATCTACTACAGGCCAACTGATCAAGAGAAGCCTGCTGATGAGGCCTTTCTGCGTCAGCTACAAGAAGTTTCATGCTCACAGGCTCTCATTCTGATAGGGGATTTCAACCCCCTGGATATCCACTGGCAAGAGTACACAGCAAGCTATAAGTAATCCAGGAGATTCCTGGAGTCCATTGATGATAACTTTCTGTTTCAAGCAGTGGGCAGACCAACCAGAGATGAACTGCTGCTGGATCTAGTGTTCACCAGTGTAGAGGAAATCATTAAAGACATTAAGATCAGAGGCAGCCTGGGCTGTAGTGACCACCTCTGATTGAGTTTGTGATCTTGAGGGATGTGGGCCTAGCAAAGAGTGGGGTCAGGTCTCTGAACTTCAAACAACTTCAGGTTGTTTAAGGAATTTTAGAACAAGATCTCTTGAGAAGAAGTCCTTAGAGACAAAGGAGTGGAACAAAGCTGGCTACTCTATAAGGATGTCTTTCTGAGAGTGAAAGAGCTCTTCATCCCCTTGGATAAGAAAGCAGGCATGGCTTGGTAAAGTCCTGCTGGTCAAACAGAGGGAAAAGAAGGACGTGTACCAGCAGGGGAAACAAGGGCGTGTCACCTTGGAAGAATACAGAGATGTTGTCTGGACTTGCAGAGATGGGACTGGGAAAGCCAAGGCACAGATGGAACTGAACTTGGTGAGGAATGTTAAAAACAACACAAAGAGATTATACAGGTGGCTACGTTAGAAGAGACAGGCCAAAGAGAGCTTATGTCTCCTGCTAAATGACAAAGGAAAACTGGCTGCAACAGATATGGAGAAGTCTGAGGTGCTCAGTGACTTCTTTGCCTTAGTCTTCACTAGCAGCCAGGATTCTTACATCCCTGAACCTGTACCTCTAGGTGGGAACTGGGGGAGTAAACTCTCCCTGACTTTAAGTGAGGAGCAACTCTGAGACCAACTAATGAGTCTGAATGTGTACAAGCCCATGGGTCCAGGTGACATGCACGCCAGTGTCCTAAGGCAGCTGGCTGAGGTGGTTGCTGAGCTGCTCTCCATCATATTTGAAAAGTTGTGGTTGTCAGGTGAAGTCCCCAGGGACTGGACAAATGAACACATCATTCCCATTTACAAGAAAGGGAAAAAGGAGGACCTAGGGAACTCCAGGCCCATGAGCCTCATCTGTGCCTGAGAAGATCATGGAACAGATTCTACTAAAAGACATGTTAAGGCACATGAGGGACAAGCAAGTGAAAGAGATTAAAGAACCTCCTTTCCCTCCTATAAATTGGAGTGAGACAGCAAGTGATCCGAGACAGCTGGCTTCACCAAGGGAAGTTTGTGCCTGATCAATCTGGTGGCCTACTATGATGGAGTGATGGCATCGGTGGACAAAGGGAGAGCAACAGATGTCACCTACCTGGACTTCTGCAAGGCCTTTGACTTGGTCCTCCTCTGCATCCTTTTCTCTAAGTTGGAGAGGTATGGATTTGAAGGGTGTAAAAAAGGAATTGGTTGGAAGGTTGCAGCCAGAGGGCTGTGGTCAGTGGCTCTATGTCCAGGTGGAAGCCCATAATGAGCGTTGTGTCCCACGTGTCCATCTTGGGTCTGGTACTCTTTAACATCTAAATCTGTCAAATCTACATGGATCTCCAGATTGTTGGTTAGGATTGCGAAGATGTGGGAAAACGCATTTTATTTGCTTTAGTTGTAGCTGCTTCTCTGAAGGTAGGAAGATTGTTCTTTAACACATTCTGCTGTAATGTATAATCTTAAAGATATGTATTATTAATATCATACACATATTATTTTACTATAATAATACTTTTTAAAAAGCTATTTTCTGTACTTATGTGTGTACATGTGTATATAAATGTGTGTATATAAATCTTAGGAGGAAAAGTGGGAAAAGAAAGGGCAAAGGTTTCCAAACTAAAATAAAAAGGACAAGATTTCCCACCTGTGAGAAGGGATAAAGGCCAAGACTTTCTAAAGTAACAACTTAACAAGGAGCTCCCCAGGCTATAATTAAGCATCTGTCTGCTTTGCTGTGGTGCCAGGCTCCTAGGAGAAATCATGTTGAGAGGCTGGCTGCTCAGTGCTCTTCAAAGCAAACAGGTGCCTAAACATGGCCTTTGGGAACCCAACTTGAGGAAACTGTATTTAAAATTCTTGTCCAAAAAGCAACACTTTGTGAGAGGTTTCTAAGAACATTTGATCCTGATCGTGATTTTGACTGGGGGAAGGGAAAGCCATACATGGAAGCTTTGGAAAATTAGAAGTTTACTTTTTCTAAAAAAACATCAACTGTAAGATTCTCATGTTCTTTTCATCTCTCTTTCTGTCTTAGGAATGCAAAGCAACTTTTAAAGGGCAAGTGTCTACCTTGCAAAAGCATGCTTCCAATGTTGCCTTAAAAAGCAAAGATATATCCTTCTGTGATAAATAATTTGCAAATTCCAGCTCATCGGAGAGCCCAAAAACTTTGTCTTATACCAATGTAACTTTGATGGTATTTTCCTGGACTCAGGATGAAATTTACTGAAGCAAAAAAAAATGCCGATCTGTCTGATCTGTTTCAACAGTATTGTTAGACAGAAATATGATTCATCAGTGTTCCTTCCACAGCAGTATCTCAAGTGGGTAGTAAAGAATGACCAAACTATCAGATGGGGAAGAGCAGAAATTGGAACGGTATTTGCCTTGCTCACTTTGTACTTGACTATACGTCCATACATTCTTGTCTAGAGTTGCAGAAGTTGCTCGAGCATTTAATTACTTGAATTCCAATGAGTTGAAACTACTTGGTTCAGGAGATAGCATAATAGAGTATTCTCCTGTGGTGACTATATCATTTATTTTTAAGCTTTACTGACAAGCTAGAAATAGTTACAGATTTTAAGTGTTGCTAAAGATTGTATTCAAAAAGCATGGAAAACCTGAGCCTATGTTTTCTGTGACACCCATGATCTTTCAGGAAGAGCAAAAGAAGATAGTATGTGCTTCGTATGTAGCTGCTTAATTATCTGGCTGACTACACACAAGCTTTGGCCTTCTCATAGTCACTGTGATAAACTGCAGTAGGTATTAAGGCACTAAAAGGGGACAGTTTGGGCTAAGTCCTCCTGCTCCTGTAGCACAGAAATGGGAAGACTGACGTCAGATTACCTCCTGCTATTTGGTACTTGAAGTACAGACTAGCTTCATCTCAATATCAAGGTGACAGGAAGAATCAGAATAGCCAAGTGTCTCAGGGAAGAAGGAAATATAAAAATATTGTACATTTGAAGCATGTATTTCCCATGTTTGAAGAAAATGAATGTCTTCTAGCTTTGTATAGTTGAGGTCACTGGAGTGTCTGATGTCCAGTTAAGCATGCAGCTACCATGTGTCAGTAATTACAAATAATTCTTTCGCAATTTTGCTGCCTACTTTCTGTGGGTTTTTCTGCTATTTATTCATTTATTTTTAAACTGATTTTTTTTTCTATATAATTTTTGTGAAAGTGTGAAGGATTTCCATGTATTAAAAGAAAAAGGGCATGGAATTTGGATACAAATCTTAATGGAGAAAAAACATCTCCAAAGAAATCCAGATAGTCAGTGACTCATGTAGGATACTGCTTGACGTCTGAGCATGCAAGATCACATGTGGGATGTGGCTTAAACAACTCCCAGTTTTCTATGTCTCTCTATAGATAAGGTTGACAAATCTGGAATAGAATATATGATTTATTTTCATTCCAGGATAGAAGTAGTCTTTTGGAGTTTCAGTATGCAATTGATGAGCACTTGTCAGTTCATATTTGTGAAAAGTAAAAAATAAAAATAAAAAAAATAGAGCACATACTTGGGCCCAACAAGAGTGAAATTAGAACCACAGGCCTGGATTTTTCTCTGCAGTATGATTTAAATTGTTTCATTTATTGTGTTAAATTATATAACGTTGTATTTTGCACTGCTTTAAGTAAGGAAAGGTCATACTGTTGAAATAGGAACACAAATTCTCCACCTGTATCTGAATAATTCTCCTTAGGCTTCCACATAATTATATGCTGTAGACTATCTAAATATGATTTTTTTTTTTTTTTTTTTTTTTTTTTTTTTTTTTTTTTTTTTTTTTGCCTGCCAGGAGATCATTTGAGCTCCAGCCTGACAATCCTAATTTGTACCATGGAATCCATGGAATTCTTTCACTTGAAATTTTCAGTATTCCAAATTCACCTTCTTTTTAAGATAAAATGTGTTCTTGTGTTTGTACAACTTCTCTATAATGACTGAAAAGGAACTGCATGGTAATAAATGTTAAGTTTGAAGAATGGCTAAGAAAACAGCAACAGCTTACGCTGTTGAATGCTCTGAATTTTCTCATATTGCTTTCATTTTTCTTGAGAAGGAAAAGTAGATAGCAGGAGATCTAAAAGCCCTTGAAGATTTGTCTGAAACTTAATCATACAACTAAATATCATAGTTGAACAGAGATGTACTTTTATTCAAGTAATTAGACAAATCATGCCCAAACCATGTAGGAAGAGCTGTTAATAGCTTGAATTTTCTGCTTCTTGAATTCTTTAAAACTAAAAAGGATATTTCTAGATAGAGTGAAGCAAAAGCCATGGTTTTGTCTTTGTATCTAACAACAAACCAGACAACTCTTTGTATATCTAGTCAGCTCAATTGAGAACTGCAACAAAGCTGCCCCTAGGTATGTATCAGTGCTCTCAGAAGCAGTTTGCTCTGTGCAGTTTCTACACCAACGTAGCCATTCTAGATACTGTTGCTCTAGGAGACCACCCATTGCTCCTGACTGGTCCCAGGTTAGTGTCTCCCATCTTTTTGATTAGCTTTGAATGGAAGTGTCTGAAAGGACTACCGCGACAGGAGAATTGAATATTCAGAGCTGCATTGTCTGTCACCCATTTTTTCAAAAAGAAACATAGAACTTGGTTTAAGCTCCTTTTACAGTACAAATGAGCCAATGCACAGGGTGGTGCAACGGGAATGTAGTAAATTACTGTCAGAAGCAAAGAAAAAGAGAGGAAGGCTTATGTTAATGATCAGATGTTTCTATTATGATGCCTACTAAGTTACTTCTCTACTGACAAGGTTTATGTGCTGCTCCTTCCTCAGAGCTTTCCTTGAAGTCCTAATTTAACCACACATGCATTTCTTTTGGCTAACATATTGATATGATTGGGCTGATAGTTTGTTTGTTTGTTTGTTTGTTTGTTTTGTGTGTGTGTGTGTGTGGTAGAAGGTTTCAGTGAGAGGTGGTATTGTGCACTGTAACTTTATATAGTGCCTGCCTATTTCCTTAATATATTTACTTTCACTTCTAATACTATTTTGGAAAGACAAATACCATAATCCATGGCTAATTATGAGGCCAGACTAATTCTGCAATGTCAGTACTTTCTTAATCTCTTTCTAACCAGATTAAAGCCCTTAATTTAGAGGCTATTGACTTTGCAGATTGCAGCAATCTAAGGAGCGGTTACAGTTTATCATGTCATAGAAGTTTAGTGATTTTAATAGCTATTCATAACCTTTTCAAAGAGTAAAAAGATTCCTTATCGGGATGAAGGATTCCAAAAGCACATTTTAGCAAAATACTCATCTGTCAGATAATTAAAAGTTTGTACTCATCTTTTTGTTATTTAAGCTTAAAAATATGAGAACTACTTTCTTAAGAACTTTCTGCAACTTTAAGTCTCAAAGAGTTGAAGCATAAATGTTAGTAGCTCAACGCAAAATCCGTCCACTATTTTGGTATAGTTATTGGAACAGCCAAAGTGTAGGAGGGCTGTCTTAAACATGGAATTTACTTTTTTAGTCTACCCCAACTGAAAAATCATGATTTTCACCTGACAAGTACATGCTTTGATCACAGGCTGATTATGTGTTACTAATGGGATATTCTAAAGTGAAAACATAAATGATGCCTTAAGTTGTATTAGGAAAAGCTTTCTAGAGAAGATGAAGAATGAAGAATACAATTTAGCACAGAAGAAGCAGTCTAGGAGGTTTCTGGAATGTATGAAGGACAAATTCTTGATGCAGATGATAAGAGAACCTACGAGAGGAGCTGCCCCGTTAGACCTGCTGTTCGCAAACAGAGAAGGTCTGGTGGGAGATGTAGAGGTTGGGGGCTGTCTTGGGCAGAGTGACCACGACATGGTAGAGTTCTCGATTCTTGCTGGAGTCAGGAGGGGGAACAGCAAAACTGCTACCTTGGACTTCTGGAGGGCAGACTTTGAACTGTGCAGGAGACTAGTAGGGAGAGTCCTCTGGGGGTCAGTCTTAGAGAATAAAGGGGTACAAGATGGCTGGTTGCTCTTCAAGAAGGAAGTCTTAAAGGCGCAGGAGCAGGCTGTCCCCCTGAGCTGCAAAATGAGCCGGCGCGGAAGAAGACTGGCGTGGATGAATAGGGAACTATTCTTGAGGCTCCAGGAGAAAAACAGAATCTCCCTCCTGTGGAAGAAGAGACGGGCAACCCAGAAAGAATACAAAGAAGTTGTTAAGATGTGCAGGGAAAAAATCAGAAAGGCAAAAGCCCAGCTTGAACTCAACCTGGCAGCTGGGGTAAAAGGGAACAAGAAACTCTTTTACAAGTATATCAACAGTAAAAGGAGGACCAGGGAGAATCTCCTTTCTCTACTGGATGAGGCTGGGAATGTGACCACTGAGGATAAGGAAAAGGCACATGTTCTGAATGCCTTCTTTACATCTGTCTTTAAAAGTCAGACCAGTTATCCTCAGGTTTCTCCACTCTCTGACCTGGCAGCCTTGGCTGTGGAGCAGACTAAACCCCCCACAATTCAGGAGGAAACAGTCAGAGACCTGATACTCCAACTGAACTGCCACAAGTCCATGGGACCAGATGACATTCACCCAAGAGTGCTGAGAGAACTGGCGGAGGTGATAGCTGAGCTGCTTTCCATCATCTATCAGCGCTCCTTGTTGACGGGGGAGATCCCAGAATACTAGGGGCTTGCCAGTATGACTCCCATCTACAAGAAGGGCTGCAGGGAGGATCCGGGGAACTACAGGCCTGTTAGCCTGACCTCGGTGCCGGAGAAGATTGTGGAGCAGATTGCCTTGAGGGAGATGACGCGGCATGTGCGGGACAACTGGGGGATCAGGCCTAGCCAGCATGGGTTCACAAAGGGCAGGTCCTGCTTGACCAACCTGATCTCTTTCTATGATCTAGTGGCCTGACTGGTGGATGAGGGAAAGGCTGTTCGTGTAGTCTACCTAGACTTCAGCAAAGCCTTTGACACTGTCTCCCACAGTATTCTCCTGCAGAAGCTGGCAGTCCGTGGCTTGGACAGGTACACTCTATGCTGTGTAAGGAACTGGCTGGAGGGCCGGGCCCAGAGTGTGGTGGTGAATGGAGTTAAATCCAGCTGGCGAGCGGTCACGAGTGGTGTTCCCCAGGGTTTGGTGCTGGGGCCTGTCCTGTTTAATATCTTTACTGACGACCTGGATGAGGGCATTGAGTGCACCCTCGGTAAGTTTGCAGATGACACCAAGCTGGCTGGAAGTGTCAATCTGCCTGAGGGTAGCGAGGCCCTACAGAGGGATCTGGATAGGCTGGATAGCTGGGCTGAAGCCAATGGGATGGGATTCAACAAGACCATATGCTGGGTCCTGCACTTTGGCCACAATAACCCCAGGCAACGCTACAGGCTTGGGGCAGAGTGGCTGGAAGACTGTGTAGAGGAAATGGACCTGGGGGTGTTGATTGACGCTAGACTGAACATGAGCCAGCAGTGTGCCCAGGTGGCCAAGAAGGCCAATGGCATCCTGGCTTGTATCAGGAATAGTGTGGCCAGCAGGAACAGGGAAGTAATCATCCCCCTGTACTCAGCACTGGTGAGGCCGCACCTTGAGTACTGTGCCCAGTTTTGGGACCCTCACTGCAAGAAAGACATCGAGGCCCTGGAGTGTGTCCAGAGGAGGGCAACAAAGCTGGTGAGGGGTCTGAAGCACAGGCCTTATAAGGAGCGGCTGAAGGAGCTGGGATTGTTCAGTCTGGAGAAGAGGAGGCTCAGGGGAGACCTTATTGCTCTCTATAACTACCTGAAGGGAGGTTGTAGTGAGCTGGGGGTCAGCCTCTTCTCTCGTGTGACTAGTGATAGGACTAGAGGGAATGGCTTCAAGCTGCGCCAGGGAAGATTCAGGCTGGACGTTAGGAAGAACTACTTCTCTGAAAGGGTGGTCAGGCACTGGAATGGGCTGCCCAGGGAGGTGGTGGAGTCACCGAGCCTGGTGGTGTTCAAAGAGCGTTTGGATGTTGTTTTGAGGGACATGGTTTAGCGGGAACCATTGGTGAAGGGCGAATGGTTGGACTGGATGAACCTGTGGGTCTTTTCCAACCTTAACGATTCTATGATTCTAAGAAAATGTAATTACAGAAAATGTACTTCATTTTATTCCTTGAATCAGCAAGCATGGCCAAGTTTTGCTGTTATCTCTGCCCTGAAATGTATTTAAATAATTATCAGTAGTTTTAAATATACTTTCATGATTTTGTTAATTCCCTTTTATAAACTCATTTTTTTCTCTTTATCAGAACAATCCATTTTTAAAACACTTGATTTGTGAGTGTGTATTCCTGATGATGCCAAAGTCAGTTTTGAACACAAATTAAATTGCTAACTTGACTGTGAAAGGTTATGAATGCTTTGTACTTAGACTTTGTTTAGAACATCAGCAATTGGCACACAACCAATATACTGTATATCCTCATTTGAATCTGCTATGGTCAAAGCATTTGTCTTCTTACTTGGCTTATTCTACCAAGATCAGTATTCTTGCTCTCATCTTAAGAAAGAAGGCTATATATGTTCCGATTGAAATGCTTATTAAATCTATTTTAGTGTGCATTAGTTTATTTCCTTATGTCAGGTTTTAGCCTAAAGGAATTGCTTCTGTAAGTTTATTTCCTGATGTCTTATATGTGTTTGCAGAAATGTTTTCCTCTTTAAATGATGTCTAACAGCTGTTGTACAACATGTACAGTACAATAGCTTTAAAATGTAGGCTCTGTGATTTTCAAATATCAGTGGACAATTGATGACAGAACAGTAGAAGTGATTAATTTAGCTCAAAGAATGGAACTTAAAGAATATGAAGCTATTCTTCATGTCTCAGACACAAAGTATTGAATCCGATTTTTCCACTATTAGCTGTATAAACTTTATACTGTTATCTGCACAAAATGTTCTTATACATACATCAATCAGAGATGTTGTAATCTGAGAAATAATGGTCCTAACTTGTTTCATAGGAAAAAGCTATGATGTTATAAGTTGTATTCTTTAATATCATCTACAGCTTGGGTTGTTTTTACCCTTTAGGTTTTGCTTTCCATGGAATCACAGAATTGCAAAAGTTGAAAGGGACCTCCAGAGATCATCAAGTCCAATCCTGCTGCAAAGCAGGCCCCCTACAGCAGACTAGGTCCCCTATACATGTAGGCGTCCAGGCAGGTCTTGATTATCTCCAGAGAAGGAGAATCTACAACCTCCCTGGGCAGCCTGTTCCAGTTCTCCATCACCCTTAGTGTGAAGAAGTCCTTTGCATATTGGTGTAGAACTTCCTATGCTCCAGTTTATGGCCATTTCTCCTCGTCACAGACCGCTGAAAACTGGTTTGTCATGTTGCTTTGACTCCCACACTTAAGATATTTATAAATATTAATAAGATCCCCTCTCAGTCTTTTTTCAGAGCTGAACAGACCCAGGTGATTCATCCTTTCCTCATAAGAGAGGTGCTCTATGGCCTTTATCATCTTTGTGGCCCTATGCTGGACTCTTTCCAGGAGATCCCTGTGGTTTTTTTTTTTTTTTTTTTTCTTTTTTCTTTTTTTTTCCCAAGGCTATTAACAAGAGGGGAAAGCAATGAAGAGGACAGGAGGAAGAAAACAGAAATTATTGCACTCATATGAAACACTAGACTAAGAAAATCTCTCAGCTAATTGTTTGTAAGATGGACTAGCTACAGGGTTATAAACTAATTAGGATATAAATCTCACTGTGTGATAGGATACTTACTAAAAAAATAAAATAAAATCTAACCTTTATTATCAAGCACATTCTGCTCTACAGATCAAAATTAACATTTAAATTCAGCCTACTGACTTCTCGCCAAAAACCTAATTCTGTTACCAGGATTATGCACGTTCTTTTTTTAAACTGTGCTTTTTCTCCTTTTATTTTGTTCACTCTCATAATTCTCAGAACTGTATCTCTGTCATTTAGATGCCAGTTACAATTCTCTTGCCAATTTAGATTGGATGTAGATAGAATCCTAGTATCAAGAATCCACTGATTCTTTATGAGTGGCTGTTTATTGCATGTTATCCATTCTATTAAATTCTTTAAGTTGTGAATTCCTTTTATAGTTTATATATAAGGTAACAAATTACTGAAGTCCAATCATGCATCTAGGCCCACGGTCTAGTTAAGTTTGTATGCAAACAAGACACTGGGACCATGATACTGGATTCATTGTCTTGAGAAGCATACCCTTCTCTACTGAAAGAGGCTACATGATGGTACCTGAATCAAGCAAATTCTATGTGCTTGTAGACCAGTGCTGCTACAGCAAGTGACATCCACAGAGCAGTTAAGACATAGGAAGGTAAGTTGGGTAACCCAAGAGGTATGAATCAGTAAATTAACAAAATTGAAAACAAAACCAGTGAAGTGATAATGGTCAAAATGGTGTTTGCCCATTTCTGCAAAACAGGCATGAGACTTCATTGCTAAAACTTAGACAGTGAGTGCCAATTGAGATGCCCAGGTACACTATCTAGCTCCATCTATCTGTAGTTTCTAGGGAGTCAGCTCAGATGCAGTGATGTAACTAGAAATGTGAACCAGAAGAATAACAGTCAGGCTGAGACACAGAGAAGACCAAGTCAAAGATGTTACTCTGGCTATAACTCTAGTGGCAAGGATGGTGGTAGTGTTTTGAAACTACAGGACTGCTCTTACCAAGGGTGATAGGTCAGAATGGCCTTCAGTCTTCCTGTTGCTGTACATTTCAGACCTCTTACAAGTTTGGAGTATATCAAGGACCATCCTGAGCCAATGTTTTGTGTCAGATCAGGGTGGTTAAATTCCACTACTTTGTGAGTACTGCTAGTTTTTATAGCCAGTGGTCTGGAAATAAAGTCCTCTGGGACTACTGCCACATCCAGCTGAATTCTGCCTCATCAATACAAATAATGAGGTGAGTGTTAGAATTTGGATTTATAGGCATATACCTTAAGATGCTTGTAGCCTTACCTGTATAAAAAAGTAGCTGTATTCACATTTTCACTTGTTTTAAAGTTTTTTAGAGAAAATTAAGTAATGAGGAAACTTTCAAACCAAGTGAGTTTTACAAAAGTTCATTTAACCCAACAATTTCATAAAGTACTGCATCTCCAATATTATTGTTGCCATGGTAATGTCTGGTTTGTTATTTATTACTGAAGTAAATTGTTTTCAAAGTCTGCCACCAGTTTCACACTGCAAAAGGATGAATTTTAATCTCTAGTTCTTTTTACATGCATTCACTTATACTACACACTAATTAACAAACTATCACACTTTATTTATGATATTGTGAGTGACTTCTATTTTTTAATCTCCATTCTTGTTCACGATATGGGGGAGAATAACATTCAGAAGTAAAAGTGTAACCCATGTTGAAATTACATTCTTTTCCTATTGGTAACAAAAATGCATACAGTGCTTTCAATATGTCTGTCTTTATCTTGTACTTATTCAAGATTATTCACCACACATTACGACATATTTTGGGCTTGGATTAGCTTGCTTAGACTTCTGAGCCTTGTTGTGATGATAAAGGCATTTTCCTTGCGATTCCTGTGACTTTAGGAAGTCTCTCTTCTCTTTTTTAGATTGAATCTGTTGTGGAAGTTGGAGTGTAACTATTTGTGTTTCACATCTGATGGATGCCTTCAGTTTATCTGCTCTCCAGAAGACTTCCGGAAGACACAGTGCGTTCTTTAGAATGTATTTTAAAGACTTCCCTCATAAGAACAATGCATTCCAGGATAAGTTCTAGGAACATCTCTAGAGAAGGAGAGGAGATATTGGAAATTATTTTTGTGTTAGTTCTGGTCATGCTACTGTGGCCAAAATATTTCAAGTTTATGAAGTATTTTGTTATGGGCTATTGTATGCCTGGTGTCATCATTACTGCACCTATGACTTTCTAGGTAAGCAAAAAAAACTTGATATTTCAAACAGTATCTGTGATGTATGAACAGGCATACATTTCTTACACCCTTATTGGAAAAAAAAGGCAAAAAACACCAACCACATGTATTTCTGTTGCTGATTAACATCATCAGCAAAATTAAGATCTTTTAAATACTTAAATGGTATTTGCCAGTGAAATGTGTAGTTGTAATTTATGATCATCTTCCTCTTGATTCAGACAGTAATGCAAACAGTAGCAAGGCATAAGAAAGACTTGCTTTACTCTTTCTCTGCTAATTCTTGGATGTTGATTATCACCTGGATGTAATCAGTATGATCGTAAAGGACTCAGAGCATTTCAATTGTTTTCCCAACACTTACATTTTTATTTTTAAAAACTATTTCTCATGCAGCCTTTGAGAAATGGCAATAGCTCCTGCCATAAAAATTATTTATCATTCTACAGCTTGTAAAGAGGCTTAAAATGTATCTTTTTTTGGGGGGGGGGATTACCTTTCCAACCTGCAAAACTCAAATTATTTCTGTTTTACTGAAAGAGATGAACAATCAAATAATCAAAAATTATGCATCATATCATCAGAAAGACTAACTACACAGACAGATAATCTTTAGATATTTGTATAACAGGGAAAATAGACCCATATGATAAACTCAGTTATGATCTTATTAACTGTCAGTGAATAGTGTTGAAAGTTTTCCTCAGAATGTGTACGTAGACGTCTGTAATTTCTGTTCTCCAGTCTGCTCTCAATGCAGCCATCAGAGTTGCAAAATACATAATCTCCAGTGATGTCACACCTCTGGCCAATGTGTGCTGCAGTGTTTCATTTTTGATATATTTTCAAAGCATTGCAGCTAAGAACAGAATGCAGTATTTGGTTTCTGATATTTTGTAATAGACAACTAGATATTTTTTCATTTGGAGATCATTCACGTAGCTCCTTTTGTATCTAGGTGTATTTGTAAAAGAAAATTCAACTGACATCACTCTTCTTTACTTTCCTCTTTATCTTTTCTAGAGTTTTGTTCTTAACATCAATTTTGGTAGCCAGCAGAAGAATGAATATGTTAAAATCTTAAGCAAATCAAATCCAGTTACAAGATGAGAACAATGCTGCAAAGAACTTTTTACTTGGAGTTTTCATTAGAAGGTAATGATAGTATCATTCAAAGAAAAAACTGAAAATTTGTGGATATTATTTCTGTATGAAGATATTTTGTAATTTCCAAATTAATCGCTATTGTAAGCATGTGATATCATGTATTTATATCTGATGCATAATTTGCATTGCAAGAATGTCAGTATTAATGCTCTTAACATATTTACTGCATCTGATAAGGTAATATTAGGCAGCTAGATTGGCAAGCTTGATTCAGCAAGTCACAAATATATACATAAAGTAAAAAAGGACCACTTTTTTTTTCCTCTCTTTTTGTGGAATTCTTCATGATATTGAGATGTAATAAAACTACCAAACAGAATTTGATTCACAAATCTGGAATGAATAGGAAAGGAATATGTTTTCTGTTTAAGGTTTATTTTATGTAATATGCAAGGAAAAAAGAATGTTTTGCATTCATATTTTCTAAAGTTCTATTAACAAAGACCTATGGCTTTTCTTTGATAAATAGCTAACTTGTTCGGTGGAATGCACGGTAAGAAATATTCTTAAATGGACAATTGTCCTTTTTGTAATTTCATTTATATAGTAAAAATAATCAGAAAAAATCACCTGAGAGCTAATTTTTTAATCTCTCTGGAAAAGTAAAATGTATTTAATGATTTTCTGAATGTTTTGGAAAGGTATGTGAAAATAATGTATTTGTATTAATCAGAACACCATTTAGCTTTTATCTTCTATCATCATGCAGTATTCTGTCACATCAGCGTAGCAGCGCTATAAAAAATCTGAAGGTTTCTGTGTGAAGCTTTGACTACTGTAACCTCTTTCTTTGAACAAGTGAATCCCAAAGTACATAAATAAAGGCATGTCAGTTTAAGACAAGTTTTCAGCCTTAGGTGTGAGGGGTGAAGTTCTGGCTGACTTACATACCTGACATTGAGCCTAAAATCACAGGTGGATTTAATGGTACTTTATAGTGAAGTACAGATAGTTTTTAAATGTAAGAACTGATAGGATTGGTGTATAAGATTGTTATGTAGTTTTTAAATTGTTGGGTTATGGATATCCCATTTTTGAGTGAAGTTGCACCATTATGCATATGCCCAATATCAGTACAGTCATTTCCTTGTCAGTGTGGAAATGAACTTTGATAGTATGAGCATCTTTACCCATTTAATAGCAGTAAGACAGTTGAGGGACCATGCTAATATTGCAGGAGATTTGAAAGGCATAGCATTTGCTGTGCATGGTTATGAAAATAACAACTTTATGCAGAAACTGCACTGACACTTTCTGTATACATCACATCAGCCACATATAAATGGCTGTAGAGAGAATTAGATCCAGATTCCCCTAAGGGATTTCAACATCTAATGATTTTGATGAACACCAATTGAGATTTTGAAAGATCTTTAACAAGTTAGGTACTTATCTCCCACTGACTTTATCTATTTAGTCACATTGCAGGGAAAAAAAAAAAAAGCCATTAGACTGTTCTAAGCAGCTTTAGATGCCTAGAAGAAAGGCACTCATTGAAAAAGTTTGTCCTATTTACAGTTAATGATTTGCTATTTCTTTTAAAGGCTTAAAATCTATAAAATTATGGTTATTGATTACACAAACGCAGTATTATTTTTCTAAATAATTATAATAATAATAATTTCATTCCAAAGTAATAGTAATCTAATAAAGCTGCATCCCATAAAGACAAATTTGATTTATACAGTTTAAGGACCACACTGCAATTATAGAAGCATACATATGTGTAATTAGTTTCTTGAATAAAAAATATTCAATTAAAAACCTGCAGAACAGGTTATAAAAGGCAGGAGCTATTGTTTGAAACTGGGACTAAAGTTTTCTATACTATTGAACAAAACAAGCCAGAGTGAATATGATACTTTTATCTCCAGCACAGAGGCTTGAAAGCAAAGCAGGTTTATTTCGCACAGCTATTTAGGTCAGTTCAAAGACCCACACATTTAGGTTTCCTGCAGAGCTCTACTGCAACCAGAGACTGACAGATGAAACGAGTCTTTTCATTTCTGTTTTATTACCTGCCATAGCAGTCAGTTATACCTGATCATATAAAAACATATCATAATTTTTATTAAAGTCCATAATTTAATGTCAAGATGTTAACCTTTTTCCAAAACTATTATTTCCTTCTTTTAGTTTTCTGAGCATATGGTTCTTAACTGCTCCAGCTAAAACCCTCATGTTTTGACTGCAGTTGCCCAGAATAAAATTGACATTTCTCATAAAGACTACATTCATTTTATTTTTAAAAAAAAACTTCTTGAACTTTAGAACTGCCCTCAGTTTTCTGCAATAGATGATTAGTTCCACCTATTTTTATACTTTTCATTTCTGAGTTTCAAGGCTACAATTAAAAGTCAGTTTGTTTTAGCTTTATACCAGTGAGAAGTGAATGGATAAATCATAAAAGATGTATAGGCAGTCTAATATATTTATAAACTGTGCGAAAAAACTTGGTATTTTCAATTTATAGAGAAAGCTCAGGATTTTGATAGACTGGCAGTATGAATTACTGGTACTCCTTCCCTTCAGTAGAGAGCTATAAATGCTAAATAGAAGGTTTTCCCAGGTGAAAATATGAGACCATTTTTCAGTATACTTTGTTTAAACTTGGCCGAAGTAATTTCTACAGACTGTATTTGGCTTTCCTGTGTAACTGCCACTGTGTTTGCATGAAAATAATGAAAACGAATCAAGATGAAAAATAAAGTTATAATTACATCTTACATTAAAACGTAATTTGTAAACATCCAACTATCCGTATGGGTTCCTCTCTAGTCAGTCCTTTTATCTGTAATTTACTCCTCATTCGTGCATTCAGACTACTCCATATTTTTCATTTTCAATTACAAGAGCTTTTCAATTTTACAACTTAAATTAAACTTTCAGTTCAGCAACTTACTGCAATAAATTTTGTCCAAGGAAAAGCAGTTTGCTTGACCAAAAAGCTCCAATTTTTAAGAGAATGAGAACTCGTCAATATTTTATGATACTGACTACAATTAAGTAGCTACTTACATAGAATATAGTCAGTTCTTTTGTATGGTACTCTTGGTACTACTTTGGATACATATAATCATGAATTCTATCAGTATGTAAGCACCACTGGGTGGTGATAATCAACTCTTCATAAGGCAAGATGATATATTAAAACCTGCAAAGAATCATATTTAACATTTTTAACCTCCCAAGGCAATGCTGAGAACAGAAATTAGTGCATGCTCTCAGACAAATTGCATTAATCCAAAAGAGAACTTGAATAAATATGTTCCAGTTATAAAATGTACTTCTTGAAAATGGTTAATCCAAATGACTTATTTTTAGTAGTGCCAAAAGCAATATGCAATATATCTACAACTACATTACCAAAGTTCTGTTTAAAGCTGAATATAATACATTTGTATTATTGCTTTTATAGAGACAACATGTATTTGGGTGTATATATTGATAAGTATGTATCAATATGTCTGTCTTCATCATATTCTCATTCTGATGCAAAGGAGTTTATATGCATAATGAGCATGGACAAATTGGACTTATAATAGAAACTACAGTGAGATTATATCAGTTATTTCCAGGAGAAAGCAACAGATTGACATTAGAAGTGACTGATGGCTGATACATAGGATCTGTGGCATGGAGCATTCCAACAGTATCAGCCACACAGTACCATGGGCATGTTCAGAATTACAATGTTTACCATACCACACTGACAATAATAGAGGTATCTCTTCACAGTAGGAGCAGAAAATTATTTAGTTCTGCAGGTGCTGCTGTGTAGCAAAACTTTTAATGGTTCCATGTACCAGTTGAAATATGCATTTGCGAGTAGTAAAAATAATTTTTAACTGACATGTTTCTGTAACTGAGAAGTCTGGTAAGAGAATGCCACAGCATGCAAAACAAATACGCATATAGAGAATAAATGTACTTTCTGTGTGTGGGGGAGAATTGTCAAAAACAGGTGGCTGTATTTTGATTTTCATGATGCTGAAACCCTTTTATGTTCTATTTCAAAGTGAGAGAGCCATAGTAATGGCTTAGCAAAAACTCTACAATAAGCTTCCCATTCAGTAAAATGTATAAGTTTTCTTAGTTGGGGATTCCTTTTCTCCCCCTTTTTGGCATCCTAGGACAGATTGGGGTGCTCTCTAGCATATGCTGCAGTATGACTACTGTTTTCACATCCTGAAAGAGCCAAGGTTATAAAGAGCTAAAGTTGTTAAGAACCATAGGAGCTAGACATGCATCATTTCTGTGGAAATGCTTTGATAAAAGCACTATAGAAGATTTCTATTTCTATGTTTTTTTCAATTTTTGTTTGTTTGTTTAGCAATTTAAGAGTCTTATGCAGATATGCACTGATCTTCAAGTAAATTGTAATAACAAGAGAAATAGCACAGGCACAGGGAATTTATTTATTTTTTTTGTTTTTTGTAGTAAGACATGGAAAGAAAAAGAACTAAAGCTGTTCTCAGAGTTTTGCTTTTGCCTTGTTGACACAGATGAACTTTCAAAAGTACTAAAGACGATAGGGTTAAGACAAAGCAGATCATACAGTGAGCAGGAGCGGGGTCAGTTCAAGGTTAAAATACAGTTATCTCACAAGTTTGATCCAATGCTGTTTGAAATCTGTGGCATCGTTTCTATGGAGTTGTGTGTATTTCATAAATTAAATACTGATTCCAAAGTGATCATTGTTGAAGACCACTGTAAAAGGAAACAATGAAATACAATAAACTCATACAAAACAATGTATGCACTATGCTGTGCATACATACTCTGTCCTATATTTCTCCCTTTCAATATTAAGTGCAAGCCAACGTAGAATGTGGTTTCTGGTTATATTTTTCAGGAATTAGAGTCCTCCTTAGGTCAGTTTCTATACAGTAAATTTTTTTGTAGCATGTGGCTTTCTAACCTGCTGAGATCCTAGCTGTCACTTTATAAATGAGTATCTGAATATCTTTGCTTGAGCTGCTTCGTGGAAGAAAATTCAGCATGATTCCTACCTGTGCATATTACTCAAAGATACAGTTCTGGAAATAGATGTCAATCGCTTGAGAAAAGTGTTCTTTAACAGCTTACAATTTCAACAGCTGAACTGCATCTAATGTTACTACATATCAACTTCCATATAATTCATTTTAATGTCTTACCACCAAGTATCTCAGCCATTTTACAGAAAAGAAAAAAAACAACCATTTTCCTAGATTACACGTTTAAAGCTTTGCAAAGAGACGCATCAAATACCTGCAACGTAAATAACTTAATGGTCAGAAGTTTTACAATTAGATTAACATTTTTTTCCCTCATTGTGGTCTTGTTCAAGTGACTGAACCATCTTTAGGACATTAAATTTCATAGATAGATTCATGTTGTGTTGCTTCAGAATTCATTTTAATTGTATCATTCATTTGAGGCAGGATTTAAAAAGGTGAGGGGAAAGTGTCTATGCAGTACCCTAGTTGCTTGCTTTTCCTTTCTTTTCTCTTTATTTACAGATTTATTAACAAAATCTGTGTACTGTTTTCCAACTCAGGAATTCTACTTGGCAATTAAATTGACTTCACTGGTTTCTGCAGGTTATTTTTTATTGCTCTGGTGTTATTTTAATTGACTTACGCTCAAGATGTTTGGCTTTAAGCAAGGTAGGTATCTATAGCAGGATAGGAATGGTCAGGGGACCATCAAAAAATGACTTGGGAAGCACAGGCATTTTGTCAGCTTATTACTCATCCTCTGACAAGTCAGAGGTCAAAAAGGGATCAATTTTAAGTGAGAATTTAGATTATTTATTCGAGACAAATTCAATATCTTCAACATTTTTCTTTAAATGGTGCAAACATACCTTAAAAATATTTAAAAAAAATTGAGAAATGTGGAAAGTGTAAGTGAAAGTTTGACATTGGAGGCCATAACTGAAAATGTCTAGCATCAGGTAGATGCTAGAATTATAAGAATAATGGTTGAAGAAAATTACATGGTTTTACCATTCTTTTGCTTAATCAAGTAGCTAGTATTTGATGCCTTGTTATTTTCATTAGGAATGTATAATCTGCATCAGTTATCTTCTGTTATAATCAAATGCAGTTTACAAAAATGCAGAGAAAGCTGACCATAAAAGGGAACAACCCTTGGCCTTTCCATGGGATTGTCTCCTTCAGAAGCACCTCTCTGCTTTTTCGTAAGTTTGTTAGCTAACTTGCCTTATTTTTTTGCTTTCCATATGTGTGGTTGCTTCATGCAGTTATTAATGCAGTGCAGCCATTATTGCATTGGACTCTGTATCTGTAGAGTACCCTAAACTCATTTGTTGGTCCTTGCTCTGTCAGTCTTTCGATTAATGCTCTTTCTGTGCATCTTTCAGACTATACGTACATCTTCTAAGTACCTTTACTTAGGAACTGTCTTAAAACTTGTGGGTCTGTTGCTGTGGGTTAACCTTGGCTCAGCCCAAATTCCCTCCCAGCTGCGCTCTCACTCTCCCATTCTGCCCTCACCCCAGGGCAGCTGCTGGGCCCAACCCTGCCCTGTGCTGGGGCCATTGGAGTTGGCTCGAACTGTCTGTGTCCAGCATGGGGCAGTCCTTGCCTTGTCTCAAACAGCCCTGCAGCCCCCTGACACTGATGGGGCATCTGAGCCCTGTACACCTATCCCTTGTCCCTCATTCCTTGCAACGTCTGTAACATTTTAAAAATAGGAATAACATCCCCAGTTACCCTCCGTTAAGTTGGGAGCTTAATTTAAGATCAAATCTTTGTGATCAAGCTGGAAGTGTGCTCTCTGAAACTTGTATTCATGGGGGGTGTGGGACTTCTCTACTGGTGACAAGCTGTATGAGCTCCATGGCATTTGCTATTGCCACCTGGTAAGGGTGGTAACCCTTATTCAAAAAGCAAAACAAATCAGGTATTTATAAGTTTTGTTATGCCATAACTCCTTTCCTTGAGCAATATTCCAGTGGATGAGTCAGGCCGTGTTTCCCTTGTTGTGTGCTGACCACTGCTGCCCCGTGGTATCAATCCTGCATCCCCTAGCCAGCATGGGGCTGGTCTGGGTGGGAGGCAGGACATGGACTGAAAGCAGCATTCAGCTGCTGTGCACACAGTGAGTGAAGCTTAATGAGAACTACAGCAGAGTAACCTCTCATGTAGGCTTCTGAGGAAGAATTTGGCCCTGGTTTGGGATGCAGAGCTGCACCTGCCTCCCAAGGGAAGAGGATACATCCTGTCCCCAACAGGTAAAGGAAGGAGTGTCTCCACTTCATGCAGCATACCTGCTCTGTTTGGAGAAAAATACCTCAGTTTTACAGGTGAGATTTTGAGTGACAGAGACAGCAGATTATTAAAGTCACACAGCTGAAACAAGCAATTGCATCAGGATTTCTGAAAACGTCAGCCTGGACCTTTTCTCTGTGACCTTTCTTTTATTTTTTATCTTTAACTAAAAATTGGTGTTGTAAAAGAGGAAGAACGGTATAAACCCATTCATTTTCAGACATCACTCCACAGCTATTAAAATAGCCTAAAACTGGCTTAGATATTCATTAAAATGTATGCTTTTATTTGGATTTCTGTGTAAGTAGGACAAAGTTCAGTAGCGTTGGACCCAACCCTGAAGATTGACCCAACTTGTTTCTAATCTACAAACATGAATATTTAAACAATTTAAAAGCTAATGCTGTTTACATATGTTACATGCTAATAATTCTATTCTATTGTGTAAATGTATATTTACACTGGGAAATCCTTATGAAGCTGAATTAAAGGGAAATGTAAACATTCGGGTTAATTTTTGCACATTTTCAAGCTTATTATAACAGATAAGAGTAAAATTGGTCATTATGAGTCCATAGTGATGAAAAATGGCTAGACACAATAAAGGATAATTTCTTTGGTTTCCAGAGCATAATGGAGTATGAATCATATTTAAAATTAATTGCTGAGAAGGCAGACCATGATTTGAATGTCATCAGTAGTGATTTTACTCCTCCCTAGAGTGGCAACAAGCTTTTTATGAGAAATGAGCTGCTGCAAACAAGTGCTTCTAAGCTATCTGAAAGCTCCTGATTCGTAATGGAGAGCTTTAGAAGACGTTTTAGTTTTGCTTTATTTCAGTGTCTGGAATAAGGGGAGCAGACTGGGAACAGTCTCACTGCCCAGCAAGTAACAAGCAGTTACTTGTTTGCAAGTAATTTTTTTAGTGTAACTTTGGTGGGGTTGGCAGTATATGTCCTAATTCTCAGATGTTATGTACTCCTCTTTTATCCTTTTCTACTTCTGAACTAAATTTGGAATTATTTATATCAGGAACTTCTGATATTTTCATTTTTGGACAATGCTACATCCTCGAGCCTTCATTTGAAAACCAGGTTGTTTGATGACCTTGAAGACTGCTGTCACACTCCTATTTTCTGTCATCCTTGTGTCCCATGTGTCAAGATAACGGTGGAACTCATGCATAGATGTGTCTATCTTGCCCCATGTGCAAGAGTTGCTCTCAAACAAACACCTTACTGCATGTTTTGCAAGGCCCTCTAACAATCATCCAAACCTCATGCATATGTAATAGATACACTCTAAAGCCTACCACCAACTGGAGGGCACTGACCAACATGACTGATTGTTAAGAGGAAGTATAGCCAAGTCATGACCCGAATACAGTTAGAAGTGGAACCCTTGGTTGCCAGCCTCACCTTCACCAAGCACCTGGCAGCTCACAGAGCCACTCAAACAATATCTGCATTGAGCAGGACATTCTTGCTTTCTAATGCTTCCAGGGACCTCAAAATAAATGGACCTCAGAGTATGTGCCAGTACCCATTTTAGACACGGGATAAGTAGCACGGTAGAGAGAGACATTCTGTTGTTTCTATTTAAGTGAACCTTTAGGTTCTGCTTTTGTATACATACGCCAGGCAATAAGTAAGGATAAGTGATCAACAGTGATTTTTTTTTTTCAGGAAAAAAAAAGCATCTTGATGCTTTGGCAAAGATATTATGTAGGAATGAAAGTGGGAAATCTGTGTTTGTTCTTTTGTTTTGTCTTCTACATGTATGCAAACTAATTTATACTGTTTGACTTTCAATATCAATGACAGTCCTGCCTTATGATTGAAGTCTGATGCTGAAGATCAAACTTTTATTAATAGATGAAGTATGCCTTTTGTTCTAAAGGACCATAGGTAAGACCTTTCTTGACATTCAAACTTTGTGCTTACTTAAACTGTTATGCACTTTCAGTTCACAGGCTGTCCTTAAACTGTTGGAATTATTACAGTAGTATACTACCTTTCATTCTTTCTACCAATCCTTCACACCTCATTTGTTGTGCACCATGAGGTTGTTTTCATTTTTCAGTAACTTACATCACAGAGTACCCAAGATTTAGACATAATTCTATTTCTCTGGCAGACTTCTTGGTTCTGTTCTTCTTAGAATTGTCTCTTGAAGAGAGTATTCATAAAGCATTGCCAGTTAGGAACTGGCAGTTTAAAAGGATGTCAAAGTTTTACTATTTTAAATCATAGAAAAGCAGGATCATAGACTGAAAGGCCTAAGCGGGCATTGAAATGGCTCATTCTCACAAATGGAGGCAAGCCAGAAGGGACATTTTCATGTATAATACCTAAAATAATAGCTCAGCTTCCCATTTTAGGGTATCATTCCTCATGCTGCACTGTCCTATTTATAGTCTTGTAACATCAGAAAAACACTTTCTACTGTATTTAGGTTCTCCCACTCTTTGGCAATATCTAGAAAGATATAGAAGCTATTCTGCTAAAGATAGATGAAATTTTATTGAAAAATGCTTCCCTTCAAGTCATTACAGCCTATAGTTTTCCAGGAGCTGAAATGGGTACAGTGAAAGTTATGGGCTCTAATGATGTGTAGCCTGGCAACTACAGGAGTGGTCTGGGATTTAAAAGATGCATACATGATGAAGTTCTTGCTCTGACAAACATATACATACATATATAAAAATATATTATGTATATAAAAAATAATCACAGGAAAATAAAATTTTCTCTCTACATGCTATGCTGTAAATCCTAACCTAGGAGATATCTTGACCACAATGCAGCAGGATTCTGTGCCCTTAGTAAATACTTTTTAAAACAAATGAACAAAAATATCTGAGCCCCTCCCCTGATTCCCAATGTTTTGTGTAATTTCTTTATTGCAAAGAATCTTGTTAAATTTACTTCTCATTTCAGTGCGATGAAAAACTAAATGTCAAAACACTGGAATTTCAAATACACGACTTCCATCTTTTGATCAATTATTGTATATCATTTCCATTCCTTCTACCTGATAGGCTTTTGAACTGCGTAGAGTAACTCTCTAATCGTAATGACTCAGTAACCAAAGCAGAATGACTACAGAGAAATGCTTCTTTCTCGTATATGAATGATTAGAAGTTGTGTGTGTTGGGAGTAATAGTGGAAATTTTGCTGGGACATGAATAAATGGGAGGAATCCACTGGCTGAGAAGATGAACAAAGTCTTAACTGTCACTTCTAAAAAATAGCTGTCCCTGGGCATTTCTCTGTTGCACTTTTCCTTTAGTATAAAATAAACCTGATACAGTATTGTAGTATGTAGGAATGGGTCTGATGGTTTGGAAAGCAGCCCAAATGAAATATGAACAGATATTTGCAATGCTCACAGAAATACATTAGAAAAATATTATGTGGAAGCAATTAATTTGGAATCCTAAACACTTCCCTTCCCCCCCCCCCCCTCCCATTAATGGTATTTTAAAATGCAGAAAGTTCTTCTGTGAAGTATGAAGGATGGTCAGGGTTAGCTAATGAGGCTGATAGGTACAATTGCTTCATGCTTGATCTGTATCTGATCCTAATGCTCATTTGGACAAGTCTTATTATTGTATGAGTGTTAATTCTGTCCAAGCTCATAATCAACAGCTGTAAGGTCTTTCAGAGTGTTTATGTCTCTGTCTTAGAAACCTGGAGCAAAGCGATCAAAATGTAGTTTGCTAGATTCATACCGAAAATTTGTCTTTGAATATCTGAGCAAAGTAATCGTTGACATTATCAGTCATTTGAGCTGTGATAAAGATATGGATAATGAAACTTGTGCTGTTGGCTATCACTTTATCACCTATAGGGTTAGAAAATAATTTATTCAACTCTGAGCTCCATTTTATAATTGGCTATTTGTATCTGGGATGACTCTGGTTCCCTGTGGTAGCTTTAGATATCATTTATTGACTGTAAAATGTTCACTGTCAAGATGTGTTGAAAAAAAGTAGACTGAAAAAAAAAAAACCAAGCAACTCATCATTTTCAGTTTCTCAGTTTTAAACACATGGATCTTTGAGATTTAGAGAAAATGGCCTGAAGTGGCAGCTTAGCAGATTTATTAAAACTGTATATCTGCCAAATGATGATGACATGATACTGTGTGAACATACTGAGCAAAGTCGGGTGGTGCTTTGCTAAATGTACTTTCATTTTGGTGATGTGACTCCTCAATCTCACAAGAAGGATGGAATTTCCCACCTTTAATTCTGTGCTGGGTATCACAGCACATCAAATTAATGAAAGCCCCCCTAGTGACAGGATGCTAACTTTTCAAGAACTCTTAAATACCTGAAGATTGACAGTAAGAAAAAAAAATCACTTATTTTCTAAAAGCTGAGTCCGACATGAGACATAGCCAAAATTCTTTCAGCCTGTGTCTAGCTGCTGGGTTGAGAAAAGAATCTGGAAATCCAATTTTCTTAATTGTAACATATGCAGACAGAGAGGAACTGCTATGATTACTGCTTATATTCCTTCAGAAAGCAATTCTGCCTTCATTTTTTCTGTTAGCTGTATAAAAAGCCTACATAGTGTATAATCTTAATTTAAACTGGTTTTGCAAAGACTATTTGACTTCAGGTATTCTGAGTTTACTGTCCCAAGCATAAGTGTCTGCCTTTATCAGTAGGTTAAATGTCCCCTACAGCAAAGAATTAATTATGTGTCTTCAGCCTCAGCTGTGAATTGTGGCTTTGTAAGATCCAAGCCCTTCTCCCAAGGAAGAGGAGCAGAAGAGCTCTTAGGTGGTTAACCATTGCATCTGAGCTGACAAGGAGTGCCCTCACCTGCACTTCACAGCTGAGAACAATGTCCTACCCACTGCTGTGCTGGTTCTCCATTCCTTAAAGTGCTTTCCTACAGTGTCACCTGTAAGAGGTGGAAAGAAAAAAAATGGTCAAGAGCAGACTAAAAAGAGTTCCTGGAAGTGCCCCTTAACTTGCAGTCACTGTTCAAACAAGATAGAAGAGCTTGGAGAGACTGCTTTAAGACTAACAACGATACCATGACCACAAAGCCCAAAGAATCATCAAATCTGCACCAAGGCATTTCAGTAGTTTGGGTTAAGTGCTTAGTCATAGGAAGATTACTTGAAACAGACCTAAAATTTGATCACCTAGGTCTAAAATATAATCCCATATCTCCTGTTAGCTTGTTGCCTATGGTCACATGGCTTTTAATTTCACATCCCACAGACATCAGCTCTGCTCCTTGGTTTAGATCTCTTTGGAGCAGCTATGCTAGTAGCTTCAGTTAAAAGCAGGTCAAGTCCCAGGTAATGCCCGCTCTGGTAAAGAAAAAATCAGATACTCAATACATGACCACAAGATCGATTATTATCAGTAAGGTTATGGCTACTCTCTTCTATCTAAGTATAAATAAGCTATGAATAGCTTTTAAATCTCTTAGGAAGGTTTCATAATAAAATGACATACCAGCTGAGGTACAGAAGCAGTAAGTCAAATCAGGTTTAAGCCATTTCAAGTGTTTTTCTTAATTTTGGGGGAAAAAAAAAGGAAAAAAAAAAAAACCAAAAACGTAGCATACATAGAAATCATAAATACAAGATTACCCTATTTTCAATTTTACCTTTCAAATGAAATTTTAGCTTTCAAACTGACTTCAAAATCACTCATGAATAAAATTCTGTGAATGCATAGATTTAAGTTCTTTATTTATTTTTATTCCAGTCCATTTTTATAATAATAATTTGAAAAGCAATTGCTTGCTTTGTTTTTAATCTGACTAGTTACATGTTACTAATTTGAAGGGCTTAGCTCAAACTCTACAGAATTATTTTATTCTGAAAGTCTCAAGAATATTGTCCATTTTGAATTCAGTGTAAGTTGGTTTTTAAGAATATGATTTACAAAGGCAAATTGAAATAATCCTATATTTAATATATCTAAATAAATCCTACCTTTTAGAATCATTTCAAAACATGTAACTGGCAATAAAGGTTCAAGGCAAGAATTACAGCCATGGCATAATATAGCAGAAGTGTATTTTAGTCATTTCTGCTTATTATTCCAGTAGACAGCTGAATCACATCTGAAGGTCTCTATCAGGGCTACACTTATGGTGGATCTGGGTTGAACCTTTGCTAGGACCTTGCCAGACTATACTTGCTGCACTTTTTACATTCCTACAGGATAATGCCTACGTATTGATTTTGATATGCTTTGTTTTGTTTTGTTTTTTTTTGTTCCCTCCTCCCCTCAGTATCTCGGAGCAGCTGCACCCACAATGGTTCTTAACTACAGAAATAGCATCCAGCACCTGACCATCCTGGCAGAGAGCTGGAAGCCTGCTCATTGCTTCCTCCTGGGCAGCTTTTAGGACAAGGACTTAGCATTGTTATATAGCTGAAGCATTTGTTCTTAGCTGGAAATAGTACGTCTAGGGCCCGGAACATAAATGTAAACTCAATGACCAGATGATGTGCTAGGAAAATAATAATAATAATAATAATAATAAAACGTCTGTCCCAGTATCTGCATGTGGTCAGACCTCATGAGAATTTTGGATTCAATCTGCTGCCTGGATTTTTGCTAGTAACCTGAGGGTACAGTACCAGGCAGTTTTACAACTGTGACCGCTTCAGTGGAATATTAAGAATATTTTTTTCCTTGTACTTTTGACCCACGAGACAGAAAATTCTCTGTTCTGAGAATTAAAGCATCAGTGCAGTTTAGGTTTCAATTGTAAGAAATGGAGAATTATTGATAAGACAGTTGCTGAGTTAAGAATTTGTTTAAAACCAAAGACGATTCATGAGTAACATAGGCAGCTAAATTGCACCATCTGGAGCAAGAGGCAGATGTAAGCATTTCTATTTAAGAATCAGTTTATAAATAATAATAAAAGTTGTGTGGAATTAATTGGCTCCTTTTCTGTTGGTAGCAACATTCAGGAGAAATAGCTTTATTAATTCACAGTATATCTACTTAGCACATAAAGCTTTGTGCAGACATCTGGAATAGATATTTCTTAATCATTATTATAGAATAAATCCATAATAACTTCTAATGACTACTAAGCAGTATTGCTCCAGAGCTTCAGACTATCAAACAGCCTGGACTAAGAACAAGCAGATGCTCTCCACAGACTGTAAGAAAGACTGAGATACAAGGAAGCCACAGAAATGACCTTTTATTGTGTCTGGGACTGCAAGTTTCATTGTATATCTAAGCACCACACAATGCACAGAATTATATTGATACATAAACTACATTCAGACAATTTTGTTTTCTCCTATTATTCTAAGCCTTTCAATTTTAAGCTGGGCATTCAGAAACTGCGGCATATAAAATTTTCAGTCACCTACTAAATTTCATGAAGAAAGTGATATTGTCCTAGGAATGCAGTCATTTTGTTTTCAGAATACTAATTTGTTGTCAACGATTAATGAAAAGGTATTATTTATTTATTTATTTATTTATTTAACTGAATATTGCAGAGCTTGATTCACAAAATGACCATTATTCATACATTTACAGCTGGAAGGAAAGGATCATATGATCCTTATTAACTTTCATACTGCCATCAAAGTTTGTTCAAAGCGAGTCTAAAAATAAAAAGACAAAATAAGCCAATAATCTATGTATACTCAGGCAGAAACAGAGTAAGCTTCAGAGCCTCCTAGGAGAAAAAATAATAAATGAAAAAGACTGCTTAATTAAAAATTGCACTTTAAAAAAGGTGCATTTGATTCAGTGCAGGTTATTTCCAGATGGAAGGTGGAGATAAAAAAGATTATACTCTCAGAAAAAAAGGAAAAATAAATAGTGAGACTAAGGTAGCCATTAGTAAAGCAACCATTTACAGAGCTTTGACAGGAGAAAGTCCATGATATGAGTGTGTTTTAAAGAAGCTGTTACCAAAGAAATGTATAAAAGCTTTGATTTTGCATACATGGCTATCTTATGTTAAGAACTCTTAATTCCAAATATAATTCCAAATATATTTCATGATCTGTACAATTAAAATATGTGACTAAATGAACACATGCAATATACTGTCCATCCAAAGAAACCTACTAGCTTAGTTCTTATGATTTGAATTAACATACCAAGAACAGACAAAACCGTTCCTCGTTAGTGGATCTTTGTCTTTAGTGAATACTAGTCAGCACCAGGAAGAAGGATTTATCACCAGGTCTGTTTAGGCCCTGGTAATTCTGCTTGGTGAAATTTAATTTAGATTTAATTAGAGATGGACTGGAGTCAAGTCCTGGAGTCCTGCTTACAAAAACCTGTGCTTGGCTTTTATTTCCCAAAGGTGGGGAACAAAACTGTGGGTGAACATCAACCATTTGCTCACAAGCCTCATCCAAGTGTTCTCCACTCTGGATTAGGTGCTCAACTAGGCAGCCTCCCTAGCCATCGTCACTGTGTTTCTAGCACTTCCTTGTCATGGTGTCCTCAGCTCTGGGCAATGCCCAGGCACAGCTCTCTTCTGCATTGTCCTGGCTTCCCCAAGACCTGTGGCCGGAAGGCTGGGATTGGGCCTTCATGTGCCTAGGCGAAACTTTTAGGGTCTCAGTGCATCTTTACGGTAAAACTAGCATCATATGTGTATAGAGGTCCTTTCAGGGCTGGCATCTCTCTAACTTTAAGAATTTAAGTATTAGCAGTGATACTGAGTAGATAGAAATTGTCTCTCTGGTCCTCTTTCTAAACTCGATTTCTTACCTAACCCAGATACACTTTAATTTGATTACTGACAGTTATATATTCACGTCTGAGGCCAGAACTTGGCTTATCTCTTCTACTACTCTTGATACAGATGTTCACCACTAACTCTTTTATTCTGTTCTCATAATGATTATTTACAGAAAAATATATATATATAAAGTTCCCATTGTGGCTCAAAACAAACAAACAAAAAAATCAAAATCTGAGGGAAAAGAAAAACTAGGTATAATAGTCTCAAAATATTTTCAAAATATTTTAATCTTTAAATTAGCACTTTTGAAAACATAAATTGTTCAGTATTATATATCAATAACTTGAAACTTTTATCTCTGTTAAAAACAAATCTTCCTCCTACATATACATTGGTACATCATTGTCTCGTGATCTGAGAATGCTGCAATGGAGTTGCATAGAGTAACTGAAGAGTACCTCCAAGCTCAACATTTTTTTCCTGTCAGATAACGATTCTAAAAAATTTAAAAGGCTTTCTTTTTGCACTATATTTTCTTTCAGTAGTGTCATGGAACTTGAATACCTGTGGGTTGTTTGTCAGCATTTGCCTTCTCATTTGTGATTATACCTTTTTCATTATGTTTAAGAGCTTTTCTACAGATGAGTAGCATATGGTATTGGCTAAAGAGACGAGACTTTAATGAGATATAGAACACATCATCAAAATGCATGCTAAATTGCAGTGACACGATTGTGTTGGTAGCATGTGAAATTAAATTCCTGAGAAGACAATACAAACAAATACACATCAGCAGGCACGCAATAACCAAACCTATTTGAAAGTTGGTCCAGGAGATGGGGCAAATCAAGCAACACTGGGGGAAAGAGGGATTGAATTTTCTCCTTGGTCTCCTAAAAGTCATTCTAGTGTTTTTTGTTTTTTTGTTTTTTTTTTTTTCCTCGTTTTGCACATAGACATAATGAGGCACAGTATTACTTGCTTGGAGATGTAGAGATAACTTGATAAAAATACCTGCTGAATCAGAAGTTTAAAAAAAAAAAGTTGCATTTATCTTACACTTACAATTTCAAACATCTAAATGGTAATAATAATAATAATAATAAAAAAATCAACACAACAGAACATATTTTGTGACATGCTCTAACCTGGAGCTACAGGGACTATTTAATTAGCTCTACCGAAAATTTTCCATCAGGAAATACAAGAACCAATCTTGTCTTCATCTGAAGGACTGACTATTAGGCTGAAAGAAGGAACTGGTATCAGTACCTCTAACACTTTTGGACTCCCAAATCACCCATTTTTGTAAGGAAGAGTTAAAAGTAATAACAATAATGATATTGTTGTGAGTAGTTCGCAAGGTTTGGAAGAATTTGGTAACATCACTACTTTGTCTTGGGAGAGATTAAAGAAATAAAATGTTGGATTCCTAGCCAAGGAATACAGATCTAACAATTATAATGTAGGTTGGATATTTTGGAGGGTAAAATGAACCTGTAGCCACAAAAAGAAGTGGTAGAAGTCAATGTGTTTCTGCTGTAAAGTCACTATTTCACATTGTAAGCCTGAACGTAATCTAGAATTAATGGTAAAAATTGTAAAGCAAGAAAATGAGTGTACAGAAACAGATGTAATGGGAATATTTTGAAAAGAGAAAAAAAAAATCTTTTTCCCTTTTCAAACTGAAAACAAACATTGCTTTTCTTTTCTTAAAAAAAAAAAAAGTAGATATGTAGTAATCTGTAACAGCAACATCAATACGTAGTGATTCACCATCTTGTGTCAAAATTTAGTTTCTCAAGAGCGAAAAAGTAGCCAGCAATCTGGCTACCTGTTGAAGTTTTACATAATAAAAGGAAATGTAAAGTCAGTTTGTCTCCAGTAGCAGTGGATATGCTATCTGTGGGGTGGTTTTGTGTGCTTGTAAACTCTGGCACTTTTGAGTGCTACCTAGAACCTCAATTTTTCTTATTATAATATATATGGGTGGTATGTGAACAGCATGTATGGGGCATGTGGCTGGCTTGTGGCACACAAGGCAGATTTATGTGAGAACCATTTCTGTGCCAAGGCTTTGTCTCGGTTGCATTGCCAAGGAAAGGCCAGGTAAGAAGTTCCTAGGTAATCTGATTCCCAGAGGATATTATAATGTTATCACTTGTGACCCAGCTCATATTACCTTTAAATGAAGTGGGAAAGTCGTAAAGAATATCTCTGCTACATGTAAGCCATTTTTAGAACTCATTCAATTTTCCAGAGTAAATGGTATAGGCATTTGCTTTTAGCAGAAAACTGTTAGGATCAATAGAGTTTTGTTGAGACTTTTACTTACTTTTCCTATTCCAGCTATTTTCTTCAAAACAATGTTTTCACTTTTAAGGCTAAGAAAAGAAAAAAAGAAAGATCAGGGGTCATCGAAAGCACTGAGAGAGAGATCAATGATCTGAGTGAGAGCCTGCATGGGAAGATGAGTTGAGAGGGAGCTGAGATCTCCAGCTTGGTGTTTTTGTTCATACTCACTTCATATTTGATGAAGTCTTCCTGGCACACCCATATTTATCTCTTTATGTGAGCCAAATACATTATGCTAATAATGCTATGCAAATTGGAGAGATTTTCGAAAGGAGCTATAGAGTCTCATTGGGATGATGGCCCCTAGTAGAAAGATTCTTTTGTTCATTGAGCAACACACAAAACATTATGATTTGTTATAATAGTTTTCTTCTAGGTAAATGTCTTATAACAATCAAAATTAGAAACAAATTATATTCAGTTATTTAGATCTTGAAAAGGAAGAACTTAGATGCCTTTGTATTTTTCTATATTTGAAAACTGGACTAAAGCAGAAATGCTCCACTGTGTGCACTACTTTCAAGTGTACTTGAAGCATACTTAGAAATAATCACGGATGTATATATCATACATTTTAAAATATATGGTATTACCTATATAAGACGTTTGCAGATGTTTCAGTGATACCAAGACATTTAGTAAGGTAGATAAAAACAGGTCAAGTTAGTTATGGTATTGTATCTTATATGCCCATGGGATTTTCAGTTGTCTTTATTGTCTTTATTGGAGCTATTCTCATCAGTAAAAAATCCTCACGTTTATGCAGGACAGGGATTTTGCATTTGTCCAATAGAAAGATGATCATCCATGAGTATAGTATCAGAATAGCTATACGCTTAGAAACTCATTTTGCTTTTTTATTAGCGAGAAAGACAGAGATGAACAAAACTTTGGGAAAGTGAGTTTCCCTTATTAAATATTTACCATTTCAGTTCCAGAGTCAGGAAAGGTAAGCTCTGTCATTACTTTTTATTTTTAGTATCCAATCTACTTGGAAGTGAATGGAATGCAATAACCTTCAAATCCCTTTAGAAGTTCTGAGTTACATGGAATCATTTATTTGAAAAGCACCATGAGATAATAGAGGAGGTGGTTGGGAGGTATAAGGCATTTTATTCATGCAAATCCCATTTTCTGACTCCATTTTTTTTCCCACATTTAAAACTGTAACTCTGGAGATAAGAATATGAATTGATTTTTTTGAATTGTTTTGTGCTATGTTAATTTAAAATGATCAGCCAACAGAGCAGTAATGATCACAGAGGCTTGTTCTTTGGAAACAAAGATAACATTTCACTGATCTGATGTGGCAACTGTAAGCTTTAAAACACATCAGAGATTTTTAAGGCCACAAGGGAGTGTTTTGATCATCTAGCCTGACTTTTTGCACCAGAAACAAAGACAGTTTCACCCATAGTTCTTGCACTTCTGAACAAACACAAATAATTTTATTTGTAAGAGCTTCTGAAAATGTAAATAAGGCTTTCACTAGGTAATTTTAACTTGTTTTGAAAGCACACCTGAACATTCCATTACACACTGACGTTATATACTGATTAAAATCAGGAGTAGATTTTGGAAGTGAATGAAAGAGATGAATTGTCAGTGAACATCTGAGTACCAAAATTGAGCTAAAAACATTATAAAATGTTTAAGTCTTATTGATGTAGTACGGTTTTAAGAAGCTAGCTCTTAGACATAAATGCAAAAAAAAAAAAAAAAAAAGAAGCAGTGAGAGTGTTAAGAGTTTGAGAAGATAAGCATGGATCTAAGCCCTTAGCAGACTGGAATCCAAGTGCCTACTCAAAATTAATTCTTAATTAATTAATTAATTTTAGCAATGAGGTGCTATAGAGTTTAAGAGAAGTGCAGTAATACAAATTACAGAACAAAAGTAACTATAAGAAAACTTATTTTCTTCAATAGTCGTGTTCATGGTATTACTTAAGGAATCACAAATGAAGTTCATGCTGTGCAGCATAACATGCCTCACAAAACACTAGTACTACTTGTACTGCAGAATGCACAAGCTAAATAGAAGAAAAACATGCCATTTTCATGCTAACACATGATCTTCTGTTATTTTAATGCTTTTCGTAGTACTTCCTCATCTTTTATTCTTGATTATGTATTTGTGTGTAAAACTACATACAAAACTACTGCTGAAGGTTACAGGACACACCCCGAATATTGCAGCAGCCTTGCAGGTGAGTTTTGCCAAAATACCACTTAAAACACTGAAGTGCTTATATCTGAAGTAGGCAGAGAACATAATTGAACGGAGGTGCTATAATTAAAACACAATTAAAATTGTGAAGCCCTTGAGCATCTGAAATTGTGTCATGATAAAATATTTATCAGGCTTCAGAACTCAATCACATCTATGGCCATGAAGCCACGATTTGCTCTTTCACCAGCAAGAGTACCCCTCTATTACGGTTTAATGTGTCTCTTTAAGTGACACAGTTTGATATGGAAGAGTAAGGATGACAGAGATGCATAGAAGCCAAGCCAATACACTGCCAAAAACACAAACACAGTTAAGCATTTATTTATAAATATGTTTTATTTTTTGCTGTTAAAAATTTGAAAACAAACATAAAAATTTGACAGGCGTAAACCTGATGAATGTGTCTGATACTGCAATCTATAGATGGTTTGCAAGCAATCAATTGAGCATTGTTCTTTTAATGCAAGAAATGATCTCTCAAAGGGAAAGAAAAAAACGTGTAATTAATGTGGCTAATATTTGAGGTATTTTGTACTTAAGTCTACACATTTCGTTTGAGTATCTAGACATGCATACTCTCTCCACCTGGGATAAAAATAAAAAAGTACAAATGACCTTCAGTTAAAAACTTGGCAACCATTTCAAAGTCTACTTCTAAATTTAACTTTGTTATGTATGCTTATTAAAAATATAATTAATTGCCTGGGACTCTGGTCTGAAATACCAGTATCTATCATAAATGCTGGACAATTTTTCAATGTATCTGCTTTCAGACATTGGCACAGTATCAGTTTCAATGACTAGGTCAAATTAAGGGATTTGCAAATGATGCCGTAGGCTTTAATGACAGATCTGTGAATCCACTGACAAACAATGCTACCGAAGTTCAAAAGATTCACAATTATTTTGATTTTCTGTCACATTTAGAAGTTGAGTCATGAAGATCTTGTAAACAGTGCCTAAGTCAGGAGAAAACATTGCCACCCTTAACACATGAATGGCCTTAATTAGCTGCTGAAAGTGCTGGAGTGACTTTCTCTGTTTTGTCTTTACAGGTAGGAAACATATGTTATGGTGGGGGGTGGGGAGCAAGCAATTGCTGCTGGTTTTTTTTTTTTTTTTTTTTTTTTTTTTTTTTTTTTTTTCCCCCCTTCCCTAAGCAATAACTGCCTGCAAACATAACAGGGTTTTAACGTTGGAAATTCTACAGTGTTTAATAGATTTTTGTGTACTACAGTGTTACTTGCTATACTTCCACACGTCATAGAATACACGTATGCAGTAAGGTCTGCATTGCTCATCAGTCAGGAAAGGAACAGAGACATAATGCCTCAGTCTGAAACAAACGATCAAAACCAAAATTCCTTCCAAATATAAAAGCAGGTGCTTTGAAATAGGGCAATTTACTTAGTAGCTCAAGAGATTGAGGACTAGAGATGTTAATGTGTTTTAGAGCTGAAGGCTCAATTTCCAATACTGCCTTCCAGCTACCACAATTTCCAAACAGTAGCTACAGCAGCAATAGGAAAGACAACTGTGCTGGCTGTACACAGCCTAGAAATTGAAAATGTGCTCGGTTGGAGAGGCCAACGATCTATTAAATGGTGGAAGATCATTCTAATTTCTTCCTAATCGTGCTCCTGCTGCAACTGCTGCTGCTTCAAATCTGTGATCATACTGAGGCTGCCCTTCAAGGAGCAGCACAAGCCTTCCTCACTTGTCTAAGCACAGGTTCAGCTGTAAGCCTGGAAGCTTCGCAGGTTCTTGAGACAGCACCTGCCAGCGACTGGGATGAAACTAGCAAGTGAAGGAAAAGCTTCCCCTACTAGCGGCAGGCTGGGAACCATTTTGAGTCATTAACAAGCAGCACTTAACAGGTGGGCGGAGCACAGGACTTAAGGGGATGCAAAGCAGGTAAACACTATTTAGACTGAGCGTCTGAAAAGTGATTGCTTGTTTCAGGGGAGGATGCACTTAATATTACAGATATTTTTTTTTCCCTTTTCCTGGGACTGCAATGCAGAAGTTCCTTTGTGCTAATCTTGGCGCTGACATTGAAATTGATGTGTGGCCTTTAGGCAAGTCACTTAATCAATGTGTTTGTAAAATGAGGATAATAACATTTATTTGCCTGCCTGGAAAGGATGTTGTAAGGACAGGCTAGTTAACGCTGTAAAATGTTATTTACTAGTAATTGCAAGTATTATTATATTACAGACTTAAACTGCTCCTTGACTGGCAATTGAAATACCTGAAAAACCAAATAGCAGCCTTAAGTATAAAGGTGACAATGTCTCAGCTAAGTGGAGGTGGTTAATCCCCCTTCTTTTTCATGTAGCTAATTATGCTTTAACTGTGGCAGCAAATACAAAAATGTCCTGAGCATACATCAGCTCTTATTCAGAAACAGAAGGAAGAGAAATGTGGAGGGAATCATGTTTGATTCACTGTAATTTGCCACAGATAATAGGTCAAGGGAGTAGCTGGGCGCAACACAGGAAAATACATGTTGAAGCCCTTGTTCTGGGATGCAGGTGTTGTCAGGTGTTCTGAAAGGAGGGGGAGCACACAGACATGAGAAAATTAGATGCATCATTACCATTTTCAACTCAATTAGCATCCTTGCTCTTCAGGATTAAATGAGGTCGGTAGCGTGCCTTTAGGTATGGCAGGTGAAAAAACAACACAAAGAAGCCCGGAGGATGAGACGGATGGATGTAATACTGTAGACCAGCAGGAAGTAGCTTAGGAAATGAACTATAGGAAACTCTTACCTGTGAGCTAAGCTCTAAGGACATCGCTGAGAACTCTTCTAAGGCCTCAAACTGCAAATACACCATCAGCTGTCTCCCTGGGGTGGCTAAAGGATCAGGTCCTTTTCCTTTGTTCCTGCTTACAAAAATTCCTTTATGCCACCTGTAATGCTTTCAACAATCATTCAATTAAAAATAATCATGCTTAGTTAATGTAGTAGTTAAAATAAACAGCTCTTGGTTTCTCTAGCAACTGTAGTACAGGGTCATATTCTGATTCTTGCTTACACTGAGTGGAACCTAACCAGCAGGAAAAGTGTCTCTGACTTTATTAGAACTTGGGGGGATATCTTCTTAATAGATATTATATACATCTCAGTTTAACTGCCTGATATTTTCATCTTGAATTTGCTTGAAATAATCAATGAACGAAGGAAGAAGAGAACCAGACTGTGATTAGAGATATTTCCAAGAACATACTAAGAGTTCTGGAATGGGAAATAGAATTGTTAATTTAGGGATGCCCCACTTTGCCTATCTCCAGGTTATACCCTTGCTTTTCCATTTTGAAGATTTACAGTCAAAACTCAGGGCAAACCCAGTGTGGGAAGGAATGGGAGGGGAAGGAAATCACTGACCAGCATCTCCAAAGGGAAGTGAAAAACACAAAGATGGCCGCTGAGTGCTGGATCTGTGATACTGCACTATTGCTTGGCACACCTGAGGCAGGCACGTTTCTGATGCTTATCACAGGGGTAAGCTTTACGGAGAGATGCAGGTGAACAAATGTTTTGCAGTTTTCTTTAAAATAGTTCTTTGAGAGATTGTGAGTCATTGTGCAGTGGTGTAGTACCATAGAGAAGCATCATGCAGAAACAAATTGTAGTTTGGCCATGCTAATAGAGACAGAAATGCCTCTTCAGAGCTCAGACAAAAAGTGGTAGCTGTAGGGCATTCATACCAGAAAGAATCAAATGTACTGCCATTTAGCAATTTAAGGGATGTGCTTCTGAGAAGGAGTTTTAGATGCAGGAATACAGAATACAAGATGCTGTAGACTCACCACCAGGTTTAAAGAAGCATTTTCTTGGGAGTTCTGCTGTGGGTAACACATGGGCAGAGGCCTGTCACTCAAAAAGAATGAGCATTGAAGAGACTGGGAGGAGGTGAGGTCCGGCAACAATTCTTGTCCCATGAGATGGTATTAGTGGATATAAAGGCACTGTTAGCCTGCCAGTTAGCGAATGCTTAGAAATATTTCTGTGTGAATATTTGGTCAAATCAGTAAAAAAAAAATATGCTAAGACATCTACTGTTCCATTTTTTTTTTTCTTCCATGATCATAGCCTGTCATGGTTTTATGATTTTTGGTTATCAGTATTCCACATCATAACATCATGCAGTGTACTGGGAGTTAGAGAGCAAATGCTCTAGTTCCGGGTACTTGTCCAGAAGAGAAGAACTACTACGTTCCCCAGAACACTGTTTGAGTACTGTTATCATTCCTGCTCAGGGGAACAGATATAAGGCCTGTAGGTCACCTGACCTGAGTCCTCTTCCCTTTCTTCTCGTCTCATGCTCGCTTGCGGATTGTCTCGCTGCTGCTCCAGACTGCACGCAAGGCTTCAGTATTAGTGTAAGGCCTTTAGCTCTTGGACAATCCTTCTCTCAATTATGTTTGATTTTATTAACAATTACATTGAATTATATTGTATTATAGTGTGTTATCGTGCATTCCAATACTGCATTTAGTAAATTAGTTTGTTTCTCCTCAGATCATTGCTGCTGTTTTTTTTTTTTTTAATTATTCTTTTTTTGTGGGGGGTCCCCTGTTTCTCTTTTCTGGAGGCGCAGATGTTGCAAAAGAATCCCTCCTCCCCACTAGTCATGGAACCGGGCCAGACCAGCCCGTAAACCGTCGACATAGCCTTACAGAAAGAATGAATTTTAGTGACGGTCAGAGAAAAATCACGCAGAATAATATTTGAACAGGACTAGTGATGTGTTAAGTACCCACATCCAGTAGGACTATCATGCAAGTTCAATCAAACAAGCCAAAAGATATCAAATTTCCAGACATGAATGCTAGTACCAGATTATCTGTGGATTGCTTACAGTCCAAAAATAGTGCACAGACCAGATTCTGAATTTATAGAAAAGATAGTAAATATGTGGAGAAAAAGTTTCTGAAAGACTTAATGCTTTTTATTTCCCTTCATTACCAGATTGGGTGACAATTAAGTATTAAAATAATTACATTGTATTTTTTATTAGTTCTTGAAAAAATAACCTCTAAGATGATACTGAGTTGTTTTTTTGTTTTTGTTTTTTTTTTAAGCATGAAATAATAGAGCATTTTAAAATTTGCTTTTGTTCACCACCACTACAGCAGCATTAGCTATTGTCTTTGATCACGAATAGTAAACTCCTTAATCTATTCCTAGTACCATGTGTTTTGAAAATATATTGAAAACTTTCTGTACTTTATTTATAACTTTGTGATGATAATGCCCTGGAGATGCCTGTTCTATAAGAAAAATTCTACAGATGCACTGTACATCGTAATAGGAACAGTGGATCCTTAAACAGATTTTAAACAAGCACTGTCACTACCCAGTGCTGAGCAGCTTCTTGTTTGCTTTGCAGCTCTGCTAGTTATCCTTAAATCACACTTTTGACAGTTCATAAACTCTCGACATCTATCCACACAGACTTGTAAAGAAATTAAGTATCTTATTTCAGCAGCTAAAAGGAAAGTCAAGTAAGGTTGCATATATTAATAATTTCTTAGCAATGTATTTTATTCTCACTGGACTGCATACTGGGAGGTGAGTAAAAATATTTTATACTGAGCAGAAGGCAGGATTGTAACATGTATCTGAAACTGCAGTTGTGCAGTTATTTTTCTGTGTGCTGAGGCAAAGAATTAGTAGGGGCAAAATAAAATGAAGGATAAGGTATTCCTGTGGAAACAAAACCACATAGATCTGCTGACATATGTATTCTCTAGCCTTTCTTAATTACCAAGAATTCTGATGTGTTGCTGGAGGAGGATAGAAGTGTTTTACCTGTCCTGTGGCTGCAGATGTCCCTGGCATTGCTCACCTCAAAATCTAAGGTACGAGCACTATGTTAATTTTACTTACAAAGGTGTTTGTTGTCATCAGTGGAAAGCCAGAAATTCAGTAGATGGTCATATAAGGTCCAGAACGGTAGATCAGATCACGAGTTTAGTGACTTTTTCAAGACTTGTGTTCAATTCACATTCTTTCTAAAAAGAAACAGGTGCTGTTTTGCTTATAGAAGAAGTATATGTTTTTACAAAATCTTGCTCTGTTTTCCTTGGTTTTACTTCATTAGAGTAGTTACTTGAGGAAAGTGACAGTTTCAATCAGCCAGAAACTCAATTTTTTTTTCCACTGTTATGTAAACAAGGTATGTCATTTTGTCAGCAAACATAAATTCACTGAGTGTTATGGTAATTAATGTGTACACTGGAAAAGAAGTCTCGCCATCCTCCTTTAATGAGCCTGTAATTCTTAGAACTAAGTCTTTCCTAACCTGTGATAGGAGAAGGAGAATTAACCTTACCCTGTCACACCTAACAGCTAGATCAAAAGTGTTATAAGAGGGGGAATTCTAAGTCATCTCAATTATACAGCACTACATGAAATAATTCTATTTATTTGGTTACACTTTAGAAGGGAATGTTCTTGAGGGATAACTTTTTATGTGTTACTCCTCCGAACATGACTGCATTCTGACTTCTGATTTTTAAATAGCTCTCACAGCTATAGCCTCTGCATATTTATGTCTAACTGTGAATGACACTATTTTATTTACAAGCAGATACCATATTCTTGACAATTTTATTTTCTTCACTATCCAGGTTTACAGTGTAAGACAAAAGAAATTTAAGCCTTTGCTGAATCTTCTCGAACATAATGGTTTTAAACTGAGACAGGGTAGGTTAAGGTTAGATATTAGGAGGAAGTTTTTCACACAGAGGGTGGTGACGCACTGGAACAGGTTGCCCAAGGAGGTTGTGGAGGCATGCCCTGGAGGCATTCAAGGCCAGGCTGGATGTGGCTCTGGGCAGCCTGGTGTTGTGGTTGGTGACCCTGCACATAGCATGGGGGTTGAAACTGGATGATCATTGTGGTCCTTTTCAACCAGGCCATTCTATGATTCTATGATTCTAATAGAAAGTTATCAGAGAACATTTTGTACTTTTTACTAATGGATATTTACTAATATACAAAGAAAAACATTTTGAAAAGAATAAAAGGAAAAAACCTAATCAACCCCCTTTTGGTTAATATGCAAACTTGCACTCAAAACAGTATATACATTTTATTAACCTGAAATGTGCAGTGTACTCATTTTCCAACTTATAAAAAGGCCTTTTTTTCTGTAGCTACTCAACTTGTTATATAATAATTTATTATAGAAGTACAACAGAACCTACCTCAAATTCCTTGCAATTGTGTCAGTGTTGAAAGAACTCTCGATGTTTACAAAAAATTGGTTCCCAACATACAAATGAAATCATGTGAACAACAGGACAAATACTAAAAGCCAAAATAAGTTATTCTATAATAATAAGTTACTAATAATAAGTTTATTCTAAAGATCAAAAACTGGAGCAAGACAACTGACTTAAGACCTGCAAAACATTTATAGATTTAAGAAAAACAGTAGACAATGTGATAGTTTTTTTTAGAGGTTTTTTTTTTTTTTTTTTTTTTTGAGAATATTGATGCTACATTCTACAGAAAGGAAATTAGAAAAACAAAACAACAAACAACAAATGGCATTTATTTTTTCTATTCTTGGTAGCGTGGCTTTTTTTACAGTTATGAATACCCATACTTTGTTGTACAGAAAAGGAATGACTCCTTGTGCAACTCCTTACAAAAACAAAGAAATATTTTGACATTTGCATCTCATATTTCACAGTTCCATGCTTTTACCAATATGTGGTGTGATCATGGAGAAGCCATAAAGTCTATCTCATCTATTGGCATGAGGCTCAATTTTCTTCTATGCAGATATAAATTCCTGAAGGAAAGCAGCACAATAAGACTTACTGTAAAACAAAGAGTTAAAAGGACAAAACAAAACACATTGAAAGAAAAAGTGATAAGTATGTGAGCAAGTAAAGAAAAGGGAATAAAAAGGTAGTAGGCTAGAAGATTACAAATTTAATAAAGGCATTATTTATAAAAACAGAGCTAACATGACAATTTTTAACGCATGAAAAGAATTATGCTGGAGAAATCAGCTGAAGAGTTTTATTTCACGCAGTATAATAAAACTCAAGACAGAGGTGTTCAGAAATCTTTGTATAAATCTCATTCAGTGCTGTAACCCACACATCAATTTGGACATAAACAGGGAAAAGCATAATGTTAATAACTTATAGTGCTAGAGTGGTTTCAACCTACTAAAGCATTTATTTTTGGCAATCACAGACATAAGATTTAGTTTTTTTTTAATTTAAAATGTTTACTTAAAAACACAAAGAATGTGTAAGGTACTTTATAGTGCTAGGAAAAGGGTAAGAAATAAATAGTCAGTCTTGTTTTTTTCCATGTCTAATACATGTCACTGTTAGTCAGCTCTTTTAAATGTTAGCTATCTCAGATGACTAAAGCTAGATTGCGATTCACCATGACTGTCTTTTAGAGGTGTGACTGGACTAACAATCTGATTGTACAGATCATGTTCCTCAAGGACTGGAGGTTTCCCAGATAGGAGGAAAGTAGTTAAAGTTCAAGGGAATTAGGTGTAAATACAAAACCAGTGAAAATGTGAGTGCATTTTTTGAAATGACTGTCAAATAAGTAAGTAGAACACAAGAATGACTAACATTTTGGCATTATGTAACACATTATGTAATTATATGAATGCAAAGAAAATTTTGGCATGTACAGCTAAATAATATGTTATTTTGAGTCAGATAAGCAAGTAATTTAATGTAAGAGAAGCAAAAAAAAAAAAAAAAAAAAATCAACATAAAATCATATATGTAATACTTGCCCTTAAGCTCTGCAGAGGAATATTTTATGTACAGAGAATGACAGTTCTTGATTTAGAGAATGACTCAGCTCCCAGGATGGAATCCTTTGTGAGTTTTTCTTGTGCATGTGTTGAAACAGAAGACAACATAAGAGTTACTGAGGAGACAGCTGAAGGATTGCACAGGCCAAGAAGCAATAGAGAATTTGTGAACTGTATGAGCATTTCAGTATTTTAAATGTGCAGCTGAAACAGGGAAAGAGGGAAAAAACAAAGATTACTAATAATTTGGATAACAATCTTATCAATGAAGAAATCTCTCTATTTGCATAAACCAATGCTTTAACAGCAAAGGTTAAAGAGCCAGACAAAGACTAACAGAAAAATAACAGTAGATGATCTTAATGTGGTCTGTGAGACTAAGTTTTAATAGAGGAGGACAAAGGCACGGAAGACTTTTTGAAGCATTTCTCATTTACAGTGTACTAATCTCTTGTAGATAGGCGGCAGTCTTTGTGGTGGATGCCAGCTGCTGAAAATCTGAGAAAGAAAATGTGGCAGTCTGGCAAACTGACACTAGGTGGACACTGGATGGAGGCCCAAAGATTGCTTTAAAAGCCTCTGATCATAGCCCTAGGTGATCAGAGATCTTTGTGTCTGCTCCCTTCCTGTGAATCAGCTGAACAGAGACTTTGTTTCTCTTATAGCTGATTAGTGAAGGACAAGACCATTGACAGGGGAACCAAGGCTCTGAGGACATGGTTCAGAAGGCACGGTGGTGTTGGGTTGACTGTTGGACTAGATGATCTTAGTTTCCTTTTCCAATCTTAATGATTCTATAATTCTGTGATTCTTAGGTAGGACAAAAACAAACCCAGTCCCCTGCTGGACATTCCCACTCTGCTCCTAGGAAATCTATCCATTTTTATTTTTTTTGGAAGAAATAGATGAGGTGAGGAAATGGTATTAAGCAGGGACTAAATCTTTGGGCTCTTTCAAATTCTTTCAAAATTCTTTCTAGATTCTTTCAAAAGATCTAGAAACTGATTATTATGAGTGGATGCGTAACACTGTCTGGATTTAAGAAGGAAGACCAGAATTTGAATGATTATACCACTATGATGGTCATAAGCCAAAAGAAAGCAGAGACATATTAGAAGCAGAAAAAGTTGTCAGGCTCTGTTTAGTGTTTTGTGCATGGCAGCACAGTAGAAATTAACAAGCCTTGAATGTTTAAATACACAGATGTATTTAAATAGCTATAGGGATGGCCTGGAGTGCAGACAGTTTTAGGGCCTACAGATACCAGAACAACATGGAATGAGCTAGCTGCATATATGAGGGGAGAAGCGATGTCAGCCATCATAGATAATAAACAGCAAAATCAAAAATACCAAAGTGAGCAGATGACTCAGAAGCTGTAACACTGTTATTTTTATCAGTATTTACACTCAAACATTCTTCTTAGGGAAACATGGCAAAAGGGATATGACAAGGTAAGATGCAGCAGCAAAGCATATATGCAGTGGTAAGAAATAGTGTAGTAAGAAAGCAGCTGAACTTAGCACAAACATATAGTGAGGAAACTGGAAAAGATTCAATATACTGGAAGAGCATCTCCAACAAGGCCTCTACTGGATTGCTAACTGAAGACTGACATAAGGAAAAAGGCTATTCATACCTCTCAGCTGCAGCCAAAAAGGCTTACACTTCACCTTTACAGACTTCAAATTACAATTTGATCATTGGGGAAGGCCTACTGTCCTGATGGAATGAATGGACAATTGGAAAATGACAAGCCTGGATGTTGCCTGAGAAGAGAACATAATGCAGAAAGACTGAATACTGGCACAAGCTGAAATCTGTACAATTTAAAAGGTTATTCTGATTAAGCATACACAAACAGAATGAAGTGCTAACAAAGAAGTTGAAATATGAAAGCAGTGGAAACCAGAATTTATATGAGAGCCCTGCTGTAGAAGCTGATCATGCAGAATGGGAGAAATATCTGCACAGAGTGGTTAGTTAAACTAAAATCAGATATCAAATGTTTCTTCAGTGGAATTAGGAGACTGAATCCAACATCCAGGGAGAATTTTGAGAGATTAACAAAAAACTCAAAGAGACACCAAAAAATGAAGGGCATTGGAAACTGAGAAACATTAATCCATAATTCCAGCTGAAGTACATTAACTCAGAAAACTCAAAATTAACCTTATATGTGATTGTAATTAAACTGCTATTTAAATTATATATGTTTGTCTGTTTGTTACAAAGAAGAGATTGAACCAAAACAAAACAAACAAAAAGATATGGAGTATTACTGAAGTGATGTAATAACATGAAGTAAAATATTCTTACTAAGTAGTAATGAATCATAAAATCTTTAAGTTGGAAAGGACCTTTATAGGTCCTTGAATGTCTCCAAAGATGGGGACTCCACCACATCTTTGAGTAACCTGTTCCAGAGCCTCACCACCCTTATTGCAAAAAAATTCCTTATGTCCAATTTAAATCTCCACTCTTTTAGTTTTAAACCATTTTCCCTTGTCCTGTCACCACAGACCTTGCTAAAGAGTCTGTCCTTTTCTTTCTTACAGCCCCCCTTCAGACACTGAAAGGCTGCTATCAAGTCTCCCCAGAGGCTTCTCTTCTCCAGGCTGAACAGTCCCAGCTTTTTCAGTCTGTCCTTACAAGGGAGGTGCTCCATGGGGACACCAGATCATAGTAATACTTCAGTAACATGAAAGCAAAAAGCAGCCATTATCTAGTGCTTTCATGCTGCTACAGTGTGATTTTGGTTCTGTATGCTAAGTGCAAATAGCATTCCTATCAAAAGCATTTAGTGGAATTTGACAACTCTGAAAGTGGCTTTTTAGTAGTTTAGATTTCAGATTACTTTTGATCTTTAAAGATGTGTTTCTATTTAAAGATCCTGTTACCATATGAGGGCAATGGTAAGACCTAAAAAGACAATCTCAATGAATAATAAATTTCCTAAAACAAACTGACAGAGAAAAAGCCAACAAAAACAAACCCCCCAAACCATAAACTAATTAAGGGATAGACTAATGGATTCTTGGAATGTTTGCTGTAATTTTCAATGTTATATCCTTTATTTTTCCTAAGTAATTAATTAATAGTTGAATCCTTACAAAAACTGCAAAACTTTTTAATGTTTTAATTAAAGAACTGACATGCTGCTGAGATTCAGCAACTGTGCAACACTGCCCATTTTTCCTCCTTCTGCATCTCAGCAGAGCCTTGGAAAGCTCAAAGACAGGAATAAAAAACTTGTATAATCTCAACTGCCAATGTCTGACCTACCTGTAAAGACTATGTAGATTAGTGATATTTAAGAAATGTACTGTATGTTTGCAATGCCCCTTTTATGCCTATACTGGAAGGAAAACTAGGTACACAGTACCCTTGACAACTGTCCTGTCTGTCTCCCTGCAGGCTCCAGCTAACACCATGAGGTGGTCTCTGGCCAATCTGAGAGCCAGGATGGTGGGAAGAATTTGAACCAGTGCTTCAGAGAAAGAACCCTGTTCCTACAGTTTAGCATCTCTGTCTACTTTTGCAAGTAAGAGCAATATATGAGAAAATGAAAATTGCTGTAGTGCATTACGTGAGTAGTCAGTTCTTGAATGTTCTTCAATACAAAACTTGGATTTCTTTTTGAACTTCGTACAGAAACTATTATAAGAATTGTAACTAGTTATTGCATAGCACTGCTATGCAACATTTTAAAGTATACACAACTTAATAATAAACATCCTTCGAAAGACTAATTTAGAGTGGTTTGATATACTCTGTTCTTGGTGGTAGCTGGGTGCCAGACACATGCCTCAGATGCCAGTCCTTTAAGATCCATTACTGTCCCCCAAAAGAGCAGTTATTACCATCCACCCCTTCTTCCTATCTCTACTGGCAGCTGCTATCTTTGGGTGGATGTCAGACAAATACACAAAGAAGCATTCATCTACTGCAACAACATTTATTGTTTCGAGTGCCCTTTTTTTGCCTCTAGGTAGAAGACTAAATGGCAATGTCCTCAGAGCCAAATTCAGCCTTAGAGTCTCAGCCAGATCACACTGGAATAGATCACAGTAATATATGCCTTTGTGTCTTTGAGCAGGCAGATAAAATCACACCTCAGTTGTAAACTTGAACATGAATGGATACAAATAGAATGGTTATCAATTTCCCAATTCACAAGGTATTAAATATAGCACTTGGGGCTACTTGAAGAATTTAACTTCCTGACATTCAAGGATGCTTGGATGCGAGTCTGGGTACTGTGTTATTTCTGCTTACAATCTCACAAACAAAGGTTAAGAAAGGGTCTCTGTCTCCAGGGAGCTCGAAGTCACAGCAATATTCCTACTGTTTACATGAATTGCTAATGCCAATTTATAAATCTCTCTCTTGTGTCTATGCCAAATAGCTAATAATGGCACTCTGAACCTGTTGAGCTTTCTGATAATTAAGAAAACCAAACAGACTGTGCTTAAAATGAAGCTCCTGTTTCCTATGGTAGTATATTCAAAGACCGCAGGGATTTCCCCCCTCCTTCCTCGTGAGCAGCAGGCAACCTCTCCATTACAGCTGGAAGCCTCAAACAGCAGTACAGGTAAAACGCTAGCTATTGTGAAAAACAAGTTCCTGGCTCTTGATTAACAGCTGGATTTGCTTCCCTCTTTGCTTGCCCAACCAGATAACTATGGGAATGTCAGAGACAGTTTGCAAAAGAAAACATAATGTGCATAGCATGATGTCAGAAATAAGATAGAGTTATTAAACTTCAGTTTAACACAGACAAGGGAATCACTGCTACACAGACAGTTCTGAGGCATATAACAGGTTTTCAGTCCTGACTGAGACTGAAGAAATGGTAGACACCGAGGCAAGTTATGTAACAATTTCTCAGAATCCTAAAATCGTTTAAGGGGCCTTTAAAGGTTATCTAGTCCAACTCCCTGTAGTGAACAGGGACACCGACTAGATCAGGTTGCTCAGAGCTCTGTCCAGTCTAAACCCTGCATGTCCCCAGAGACAGGGCTGCCACCACCTCTTTGTGCCTTATTGTAAAAAAGTTTCAGTGCCTTATTGTAAAAAACCTTCTTTCTTATATCCAGTCTAAGTCTCCCCTCTTTTAGTTTGAAATAATTTCCACTTGTCCTATCACAACAGACCCTGCTAAGGCACTGCTAAAGGGTCTGTCCCCTTACTTCTCACAGCCCCCCTTTAGATACTGAAAGGCTGTTCTCAGGTCTCCCCAGAGGCATCTCTTCTCCAGGCTGAACAGCCCCAGCTCTCTCAGCTTGTCCTCACGGGGAGGTGTTCCATTCTTTGGATCATTTCTGTGGCCCTTCTCTGGACCCTCCAACAGGTCCACATCTCTCTTGTACTGAGGAGCGTGTCCACACCTGGACATGCTATTCCAGGTAAGATCTCAGCAGTGTAGAGTAGAGGGGCAGGATCACCTCCCTTGACCAGCTGATCACACTTCTTTTGATGCACCTCAGGATACAGTTGGCTTTCTGGGCTGTGAGGGCCCAGTGCTGGCTCATGTCCAGCTTCCCATCCATCAGTACCCCCAAGTCCTTTTCTGCAGGGCTGTCCTCCATTCCTTCACTGCCATCTTGTACTGATAGAGGAGGTTGCCTTGACCCAGGTGCAAGACCTTGCACATGGCTTCATCGAACCTCATGAGGTTGACCTGGGTCCACTGCTCACAGCTGTCTAGGTCCCTCTGGATGGCATTCTATCCCTCAGATGTGCTGACTGTACCACACAGCTTGGCATCTTCCACAATCTTGCTGAGGGTGCATTTGATCCTACTGTTCATGTAATGGATGAAGATATTAAACAGCACTCATCCCAGTACTGATCCCTGAGGGACACCACTTACTACTGATCTCCATCCAGATACTGAGCCACTGATTCTTAGGACAGAGAACAATTTCAGTTCTCTGTAAGACAAAAGTACTTGGATTTTTGTGTGTGTAGTTATAAACTGCTGCAAGGAAAGAAATACAGCGTAGTTAAATGCATACCATTTGATGAAACAAATAATTTTGAAAACTGTCACTGCAGCCAATTTTTGGAGAAGCTATAAATAAACTGCTGTAGTTTGTTACAGGCTGTCACCTGACAGCAGAATAGGAAGCCACTCTAAATCCACAGTAAGCCAAGGCAGGGGAGATGAGTTACAAACCACGGACAGAAATCTTGGAGACGGTTGTGGAAGCAATGCCAAGTACCCTAGTGCTGGAAAGTTTATAACCTGTGGCTAAAATGTATCCAAAAAGAGGCCTGTAAATACACATTGTCAGTATGTATCTTAAAAAAAGTGCTGGACAACAGCCACGGTCAGGCTGGTAAAGAGTTACCCTGGATACCTGGAGGCCTATCCAAAAATGAAACACACTGAATGATACCCTGTCCCTCATAATCTATCTGTGCTATTCAGCATTTACAGCTGCTTTAGGATCCACTGAACTCACTCTACTTTGTTCAGGTCTCCTCTGGCCCCCGCGAAGCAGCATTCTGCCAGACACACGCAGCGTTTTATGAGAGCTCACGGATGCCATCAGAGTCGCGTCGCTGCGCTCGATTGCGAGCTGCCCAGCGCCCCGCCGAGCGGCGGAGGAATTTATCGCAGCGCTCGCACCCCGTGCCCCTTCCAGGGAGCCCGAGCGTCGCGGCCAGGACCACCCGCAGCCCCGGCCTCCCACCCCGCCCAAGGCCGCGAGGCACACGGCGGGCGGGGAGTAGCGGCGGAGGCGGGCGGCTCTCGGTCCCGGGGCTGCCCCCGCCGGTGGGCGGCGCCGGGCGGTGAGAGGCAGTGGGCTCCTTGCCCGCCCGCCCGCCCCGCGCCGAGACCCCCCCCCTCCCCCGCCTGGAGGTATATAGCGGCCGTGCCCGGCGCTACCGAGCCGTGGTGGCAAGATGGCCGCCTCTGGCACGCAAGGCCCGCAGGCGCCTAAGCTACCGGAGCTGCTAGAGCGGGACCCCTACCTGGCCCCCTTCGAGCGGGACTTCCAGCGCAGGTACAGGCCCCGGCATGGCGGCGGACTAGACCTGCGCGACAAGCTGCGGGCTGGCGGGCGATGGCCGCCCGCCTCTGGGGGCGCCGGATCGGGCGGGGGGCGGTGGCTGCACCCCTCCCCGCGGCGGTGGGCTGTCCCCGCGCCGGCGCGGCTCCGCTTCCGGCCCCGGCGAGGGCAAGGCGATTCGCGCCGCTCCAACGGCGGTGGAGCCTCTCGGGACGGCCAGGGGACGCTGCGCGGGTACCCCCAAGCGATACAGGCAGCCGGGCTGAGCCGTCCCCTGTGGCCTCTCTGGCGGCCGCAGCGTGGCTTCTGGCATCTCGCCCGTTCCCCGCGCTACTGCCTGAAAGCGGTAGCGCTTTTCCACGCAGCCTGAGCGGGGAGGGCTCGCTCGCGAGCTCCTGCACGTTGGGGGAGGGGAACAAACGTGTTCTACAGTTGTGGACATAGTTAGCAAGGCCGCTGTTGCTAATTAAGCGTTCATGCACTACAGCTGTGGTAACCTGTAAATAAACTTCGTCTGGGCCTCTTCCTGGTGTATTCTTTCCTTCCAGCTCACGTGCTGGTCAGGCTTGCCGCAGAGCAGGCATCACACTGGTGCTGGTCGCCCCCCGAGTGTTCCTGTTGCCTTTTCTCGTCTTGCTCCTGCTCCGCTGTCACCAAATCCCCAGTGGCAGCTTGCAAACGGGATTTTGGGGCTTCCCAGCTACACCTCAATGCCTTCCATTTTCTTAGCAGTCCCCTAATCAAAAGTATGATACTAACTAATGGCCTGTGTCCTCGAAGTCTGAGAAAATCGTGTGTGTGTGGCAGGGAGGCAGTAGGGAGTTTAAGGTTTTATCATTATTTTTGTTCTTTTTTTTTTTTTTTTCTTCCCCTCTTCGTTGCTGTGTTACAAATAGCAAATTTGGTTTAGGACTGTTAGGTATCCTGTGGGCTTCTGGCAGAGTAGTGGCATGGTTAGGTCTTGTAAAATGGGATTAAGAATTGAGTAAACTGCTATGTTAGCTTATAGCACACTTTCTCTGACTGTAATCTCTTGATGATAGAATAACGGAGTGTTTTGAGCACTGATTCCTGGCAAACTTCTGTTTACTGCAGTGCTGTAAGGCACCCAATTCTTTTAGTAGGATGCCTGCATGTAAGAAGTAATGACTAGGCAGATCTGACTTAATATAACAGCTCATTAAAACAATTTGTAAGCCCGGATGCACCTGCCATCTAAACAGCATATTGTGGAGAGCAGTCTTTTTGCATGATTGCGTTGAAACAGTGAGTTTGCAGAACTGTTGTGTTTTTAGGCTTACCCATCTTGCATACAGAACTTCAGATGATTCTGTTTGTCTATTCCCTTCCTGTCTTCTGGAACTCAAGCCATTCCTTAACAATGAAGTTATTGTGGAAATCTGTAAACTCATAATTTTTTTTTTTTGAAAGAGAAACAATTTCTGTGAGAACTTGTGATAAACAGAATGTCTTACTCAAAGCCCACTCAGTCCAGCTGTTTATGCTATGGGAGAGAATGCCTAAGGGAAGGAGACAGACCAAAATGCCTGTTGGTGTCTATGCAATACTTATCCCAGCTCCACAAACTGTGATTCACAGTGTATTTAATAGCTCCACATGTGCTTTTTATCAATAGCTCTTGCGTCAGGAATGCTGGGTAGAAAGGATTTTCCTAGCCTAATTGTTACTTCTGTGAAGAACTTGTTCCTCGGAATGTCCTGAAGCTCCAG